>NC_089591.1:24135805-24450091 GCF_019320115.1 Miscanthus floridulus | reverse complement strand
CTGACCGCGAAGCCGAGTAGCTCAACTCAGGCCGGGAGTCGATAAGTATAAAGTACGCCTCGGAAGGGAGCCGTAGGCGTGAGTCCAAGGGGCAGGTGATTTAAAAGTCCTGATCGTCCTAGCAGAAGGGTAATCCCTGAGAGCGCTGGCACTGATCGAACCCGCGAATTTGGTTCCTGAGTTGTCCCAAAGGTGACCCACGGCTACCCTTGCAAAGTATGCCAGGGTGAGAGTTAGGAATACCCCCTCAGCTGAAGTTGTAATTCGATTCGAGTCGCCGTCTCTCCCGGTTAGTGAGAACTTGATGGGCTTATCTCCAAAGTAGATACACTAAATAACATAATGGTTCAAAAATGATGATATGATGATGACAGCCTTATTATACCTGCTATGGTTAAATATTGTTTGCTCCTAATAAGTGAGTGCTCTAGTACAGGTGCTAATCTAGTGGACAGGTAAATGATGATAAACTCGATGCTAAGTTTAAATTGGTCACTATCTTCATAAGCTCTTTTATGCAACTGTGTCAAGCTAGCCCAGCCTCATAAGCCTTGCATGACCCTTGGTGTCATTTGTTTTGGTTTCCGATAGGTAAGTCTAGCTGAGTACCTTCTCGTACTCAGGGTTTATCCCACCATGTTGCAGGTGAAGTTCTCGGCCTGTGAAGATGGTGGCTAACCGCTGATGGCTCGGTGATTCTATAGTTACTTCTCATCTATATGCTTTTGTCGGATGATGTCACTTATGCTAGCAATATATTTGGAACTTATATTAATGTAATCATTTGAAAGCTATGTTGTTTTCACTAAGTGGTTTTGGAAACCCAAACTCTGTACTTTTATTTGTGAACCCATTTGTAATATTATTTCCACTGCAACCCTAGGTATGTGATGTGTATTTGCTTAATCACGTGATCTTGGTTGTGATGCTTGATTTACCGAGGTCTTTCGGGACACTCGGCGGACTACCGGGTTTATATGAGTGAAAGTATGCGCATGTCAACGTGTTAGCAGGGACAACCATACTTGATCTTATATAAATTGGCGGTTCTGTTACAGCTGGCATCAGAGCAAGATTAAGCATAATACTGTCATGTACATTGTTTTAAAAACAAAGTTTTGGTTTTTAAAAAGCCTATTTTAACTAAAACTTTAGCTACAGGCAAAGTTATCAAAAACTAATTTGCAAAACTATGCTAGCGACATCCTCCTTTATGCCTAGTTAAGGACTATTAGGTGGCTATCTAAGTACTAACATAGGGGTTTTTACTTTTGTCGTCCATACGGCGTGCTATTGTATGGATGCCATTCGCTTGAATGGTAATGTATGGATCAATTGTCTCTATGCCCAGGTAAGTGTGAGTTGTGAGAGCATGACCGTCCCACTGTCGGTCTAGGGGAGAGTTAGCTTTGGTTACTGGAATATTTACATGTTACACACATGTATATATGAAGGTACTTAATTGCGGGTATATTTATCGGGTAGCTATGGATATCGAAGTATATACATCAGGGGATGTATATATGGAGAGTATCTTAGTTTACTACTTTCATTGTGTGCTTATTTATCTCTTGTGGGGATGGGCTGCAATGAATTTGCCTGTAGGTACGCTAACCACAAATGCGTAGATTGAATATAGCTGACGACTAGCTATATATCGAGAGAGTACGTGTTATGCCACCAACATAGAACGTGATTGCCACCTTAGGCTGGCAATTTCAGTGAGGACGAATAGGACGAGCATGCATCATGATTGTGCTTGTGCATAAATATGCTTCCCTCACCTTGTTCTAATGCTAAGTAACTTGTGATCAATGTGATGTCACTATTTTCCCTATGTGAAGCTAGCCAAAATGCCTTGTCCCATGCTGCTTAAATAGCTATGCTTGAAGTTAGTGTGTGATTAGCTCGTCTGGTATGTTTGCTTCCAAAGGAAATAGATGATAAGTTATTAATTAGCAAAACTTCACCCCTTTGAAAACTAAATTACTAAATGTAAGTAAAACTTGTTTTGTAGAGATATCCACCTACTCAGTAAAAAGGAAACAAAAGATAACAGTGCCTTACCACCATGTGTTGCATGATATGTGTAGTGGTGTTGCTATAGGTGACTGCTTGTTATGTATGAGCTTTGTGCTTAGTAATAGTCGCTTAAGCTAATCGGATTGAGTATATTCGAAATGCTCGCTTAAGACCATGATGTAGGTGTGGATGCTCGTTATCTAGGTAGTGCAGTAGCTGTCACTCCTTTGTCCTCGATAAGCATACGAGTGTTGAATAGCACTATCCTGGAGCAGCGTCCAAGTTTTGATAATCTCATGGTTGTCAGTCTCCAATTAAGTTCTCTCTTAGGAACCTAAGCCTATATACGTGGTTGCTAGCCTTGAACGTTGTGCTACGAAGACTTTATCTATGCCTTTGCTTGACCTTAGGTCCAAGCTTAGTTCCCTTGAATGCTTGCATGTTTCGTGGTTGTCCCGCTCCTGTGTGGGAGGACCCTGCTCAAAAATCCTTGTTGGACCTTATTGCTCTCTCTCCTACTAGTGAGCTAGTGCAACGCTAATCGCTATCTACCCTGGCTTTGGAACCTCTTCCTCGTAGATCATGTCGTTGCTTTATCAACTGAATCTCTAGTCAGTGCAATGGCTCTATCCCTCGAACCTCGTGTATTTTGTCTCCAACTCTTTCAAGTCTCTGGATGTTTATCAGTCTTGATCTCATGTTGCTGCTCGACAAGACCAAATCTCATGTTAACCTTTATCTGGTAATCACTTTGGTGGACACAAGGCATTTATGGAAATTAAGCAAGAGTCTCCTACTTAGTTGCCTTCGGCAATTAGGCTATGTTCTTTTGCGCTATGTTTTGATCTTCTGATCGCCTCCTTGTTGATTCCTAACCTTATGACTATCCTTGTTTGCTATCCCTCTTCTGCACAATGCTTGTTCTTACAATCTAATTGGTGCCACTAGAAGTTTCACTTTGGTTGTATGTTCAGTAATGGTGCCACGATTAGCGATCTACGGTGCCAGCGACAGAACCTAGGGCCTCCTTGTGGGCGGCCGACACATGGTTGTGCTACTGGGTGCGCGCTGGTATCGAGGTTTCTAGTCATGATCCATTGCCGAACTGCACCGATGTGTTATTTTCACGTGAGCTCTTCCTTGGTTATCTCTCCATATCTTATCGAAGATCCCTATATCAGACCGAAAGTAGTAGAGCTTCCTTTTGAAGTCACAAAAAGGATAACCTTTGAAGAACTGGTCACCGACATAAACATTAACAGACTACAAGAGGTGGTAGACAAGTGACTCCACTTGGTTGTCCTAGTATTGACGTTCGTCACCTAGTGAACAACTTATGTCATCATTGTTGGATCAGAAAGGCACACAACACTTAATGTTGGACAAGTTGTTAGTCAGATAAGAATCGAACGTCACATTATGATTATGACCTAGCTATCCAAGTCTTGATTATTATGTGCATGTTGATCGCACGATCAAGATCAACAATCTCTAGTGTGAACTCTTGTCTGCTGACTTCGAGGGCGACCATCTGTTATGAGTCAATCACAACTATTGTTGGCAAGAGTGCAGATTTAGAACTTTTGAGTGTTGAGAGACAACTGATTAGTTACTAGTTGGAAGCTTAACCTCCAGCTAGGTGACAACTTTCTGCTAATTACGAAGGCTATGTCTCAGTAGAGCAATGTTAAGCAATGTAGCAGCAAGCCATTTAGCAATGCAGCTACTGCTTTGTTTTCCCAAACCTGTGCTATCAAGGCAATTCCATCTTGGATAATCACACAGATAGTACAAGACGTTATATCAGATATGTAGGAGCTAGCGAAAGCACATCCCTAGTTTCGATCAGCATCATTGTGCCCTAGGTACCACAAACGGGTTTGTTCAAGGCTCTATTGGACGAAGTGTTGAAGGATATATAGGAATGGTTCTTTATCTCTATAGGACAATCCCTTCATGAAGAGGATGCTTTGTGTCCTAAAAATATAGCCACAAGTCCAATGGTTGTGCATCGTCAAGTTGGTGTCTAGATCAACGGCGGAAATTGTTACCTAAGAAACATGTCAGAAAGACTATAGCCTCCATCTTCAGCTAGAGAAAGGCTGCTGCTGCTATGAGAAAGGTTAAAGAGTGCAAAACACACACCTCAACGTGTGAAGCAAAGAAAAGGGAGAACACGAAATCTATCCAGATTTTGTGGCACTAAACCGGTTATCTTCAAGCCGGCGATTAGTGACTCAAACGAAGTTGGATTTACTCCAAACTTGGTGATCTCATTCCTTGCTTAGGACCCTTCAATGTCTTAAGTTAGTTTGAGTATTGGTTGAGTAAAACATTGGATTTGAGAGATACCTTGTCGGCTCGGTTTGCTGCCATTTCAGAACAGAGCAGTTTTGGTAGATGAATTGTTTGGATGGTCAAATGGTGTTCGGTTGAGTTGAATTTTGGTGAGTAGTTAGAAGACCCATGGATATACATGCCCACCAAAATTTGTGCATATTGGAGCAGTAGTTTGTGAGATATGAATAGAAAACAAAAGGGTACAGAATCTGCAATTTCGCTGTGACCGCGATCATCCTTTGCATTAGACGGTTGTGTTTGTAATTCATACCAAGAAATTACAACTTGTAGGTGTATTGCTGTTAGACAACCCTCCATACCCTTGAGAAGATTAATTGCACCCCTATGTGCCTTGCTTTTGCCCTCTTAGATCAGCAATGCGTGAGCAGTCAAGGTGTTCTAGAAGTCAAATTGTGCCCTTGCAATTCAAAAGTAATTGAAAAGGTGTCAAACCATAGATTTTTGGATTATGGTTTTTGAGATATTGATTGACCTAAGAATGGAAGCCTCGACGTCAAATATAGTTTAAGAAAGCTGGTTTTGCTACGATGCAAGTAAACCCAACTTGCTGTGCAACTGCACCACGAAGGCAAATTGTACTTAACCTGCTTGGTAGTGAACTAGTCCCTAGTTTTGTGATTACTTGCAACTTATGTTGCCCTCCAAGCCTCGCTAACATCCTTCTGCATCAATGGTTCTCCAATGCTGACATGCCTAAGGTGTCTTCCATGTGTTTTACCCAAGGGGTTGCCTCAGATACAACTTAGATAACTATTGCCGTTTGGATATGAGAATTCCCTTAAATAATGGTCGTCGAAAACGCTGAGTCAACAGAGTCACCGCTCACTCAACTGACTCAGGTAATACAGTATTGTTATCAGAGAAAGAGCACTGCACACATGGAACATTATGTAGCTTTCCATCAGTTGACATATGAGTGAATGCACCGCTACAACCAGTTTGGATATTGGTTAACTAGCTTCTCATACCCTCATAAGATGTTTACCCCGTCTATGATCACATCCTTTACAAAGAAGTTGTGCTCAAGCCACTTTAGTAGTGAACTGCTTTTCAAACCTTGGGAACAAATATAGCACCGTTGCAAGGAATATCTGTCAACAGACTGTGGTCTAGTGCAAAGTCCATAGGTCTGTGCTATATCCATTAGGGAAGTAGATGTTACAAGTATTTAGTCTATGCTTGTATCACTCTTCGTACATCGAGGACGAAGTACGTAGGATAGTGCTATCTTGGATTCCTTCCAATGTAACAATGCTTTATGGACGTCAACGAAAGAAATTCTTCAAACAACAACTTATGATGAAGAGCAGGTATCAGAAAGTGTCATGACCAAATTAGCCTCTCTGATACTCCAAAGTTAAGTAGCCTAATGCTATCACTGATGTTGGAAACTGGATGACAAGTTTCTCTTCCCATAAAAGTCTTTCGCACCGAATCTCAGTGACGCGATTCCTTTAAGGGGGGAGGGCTATAACACCCTAGGTGTTTGTCACCAGTTAAGCAATGGGTTTAAGCTTAAACATGATAGATTAAGTGACAATGGAGATGTCAAGATCAAACCTATGGAAATAAGCCCCAACCTAAACTCGGATATTGCACCCTTGCTTTACATATAGGCCCTTTTCAAGATATATGCTTGGCTAGTGTTATTGGAATATCTTCATGTGTCTCACATCAATATCCATCTATATTAATCACTAGAAAAGTTTCATGAAGTTTGGAATCAAAAAGTCACATGAAATGATAAGTCATATCTTTGCATGAATTGCTTTATCAAGTGGATGAAAACCAATGAAGTCAACCAAACCTTGCAACCTTGCTCAAACACTCTAATTGAACTCTACTACAAAAGTCATGAAGGGTTTGTGTTGAGCACATGTCAAGAAAAGGCCTCAATTGGTCGAAAACTCTAATTCTAGGGTTAACGAGATGCTGCTTTGACCAAAGTAAAAGAATGGTTTATATTCAAGATACAAGGTTTGACCTTAAACAAAAGTTGTAGTATAGTTTGTGTACTACAAACTTTATTTAAGGACCTAGGTCTAAATCTATCTCTAAGCTTGACAATCAAAGGTCACAAGATTGATTCCGCTGCAGTCTGCAACACTTAGAGATATTCTAAGTCTGAAATTCATCGACATCGGCGTTGGCGTCTCGCGTTCTCCAAAATTCGTTAAGCATCTCAAGTTGACCCAAAAGTGAAAGTTGGAGTTTACATCTTGGTGAAGAGCATACAAAAAGTTGGATTCAGTTTGAAGAAGTTTTGACCACCGAAAGTGAGTTTCCGTGACTGCCGTCAAGGTGTTGACACTGCTGTTTTGGCATACATTTATCTTCTAATATGTTTTGCTAATGGCTGAACCCCCTTAATGAAAAACATAGAGCTTCGTGCGCGCTTCGATCTTTGTATTCGGCCCATGTCCTGATTTGGCCCAGATCCAGCCCAAAGCGCCGCCCACCATGCCCCGTTCGTCACCCGCCACGTGCTCGACGTAATGGGTGCGTGTCCAGGGCGTGGCCACCATGCAGGGCAGCAGTGCCCCACCTCCCTGCTCCATGCCAACGTGCGTCCCAGCGCCTCTGTGCTCTCTTGAATGGACATCTGGCCTTCCTCACTCGCCTCCCCACTCCCTCTGCCACCCCAGCGCCTCTCTCCGCTCTCCAGTCCGAGCGGCCACCATGGACAAGGAGTGGAGCTCCATGGCCGACCAGTAACCTAGCACCCTGCTGCCCCAACCAACTTTGTCCTCCTCTTCCTGGCCTCGCGTTGCTCCTCTGTGCCATCTCCTCGGTCGCGCGGTCACCTACAGACTGTTGCCGCCGGCGTGCCGGCCGCTGGGCCACCTGCTGCCGTGGGCAGGCCGCTGCTGCTGCATCCAGCCAGGCTTGGCTAGGCGTGGGCCATAGCTGGCTGCGGCTAGGCTGGCCAGCCCCTTCCCGCTGCCCTAGGGTCGCTTCCCCGCTAGAATCCCAGAGCCAGGCCACGTCCTTGAGCCGATGCTCTGCTCCGTTTCTGTGACTCCGTGAAGAAGGAGAGAAGGACCTCACGCTTGAATAAGGGAAAAGGTAGGGGGTTTTGTGAAGAACTAGTGACTCCTATGAACAGTGCAGAAAAGGATCTTTTCGTTCGACTTAATTTGGGATAAATGCAGGGACCCCGGTGCATGATTTGTATTCCTTTCTTTGATTTTTACAGATTTGATTGATGAACTTGGAAAATTCATATTAATTAGTAGAAAAATCCTAAAATAACAAATCTAGACTTTTTGGAATCCTTGTGAAATTCTCTATGCAATAGATCTATAATATTACATGTTTTACTTTAAAGTTTTAGCTGTAAAAATATATTTATGCAGCTAGGTTTGTAATGCTAGTGGTATTTGTCTTTTTCATAACTATCGATCTAGGGCTCCAAATGAAGTGAAATTTTTGTGGCATGCTAATCATGTGATAGTTGATGTGTGGTAAAAATTTCATGAGTATTGGATGAAGTATGAGTGAGTTATTGGTTTATCTTTCTCTCACATGATTTCTTGCTTTAGCAACTTGTCTTTTTCATAGAGCTTGCTATACATATTAAAATGGAGTGAAATTTGTACAGTAGACTATTGAGAGGATATGTGAGCCACTGTAAGTTTTGTAGAATTTATGGTATACTTTTGGTATATGTTCATTAAGTCGCCTTGTTATCTAAAATAAATTAAGAAATGCATTAAAAGAATTTATTTGGTCATGGACACTAGGTTTTCTGGTGTTCTTTAGTCATGTGTGAAATGTTTGTTTTGCCCAATTATGAATTTGCAACATAAGTTAATAATTATTTTCTTGCCGATGTGGTTTATGGACAGATCTGGGAACTTAGCAAAGTTCTTCATGACAGTGTGCTTTGTTGTGAAACTTGTTTATACAAAAGTTGTAGATAATTTATGTATCTAGCTACTATTAAAATTTGGTATCATTTGGCCGAGTAAGTGTTTGAGTTACAACTGTTTAAAGTTAGAATACAGGAATTGTTGCTCTCTGTTTTGTATGAACCAGTTTCTGTAAAGGTATAATTTTGACCTACTTACCTTAGGAATCATGCTGTGATGGTTATAGATGAAATGTAGATAATTTCATAAGCTTTCCAAAATGTATTCTTGCAAGTCATTTGGATTTATATAACTCCAGTTATAGTTAAATCTTGTAACTGCTGTGTGCATGTCGAGAAATTGGCAGATTCCAATTATAGTGTTTGCTTGTATATTGTTAAGTGTGACTTATGCCTTGAATGATGACTGAGTTAGAGCACCTGAGATCTTGGGAAACTTGTGTCATGCTTGGTGTTGTCATCTTCTTTGCCATCTTAGCATGATAGATTGTGTGATGTTTAAGTTAAGCATCGCAAAGTACTTAAGTGTGTTAGTGTAAACTATGCTTGTCTTGCTTGCTATTTTGTGATGCGTCTCATGGTACTATTCTTCATGCACTTGCATATTGCATCTCATCTAGGTATGCTAGATGTGAAGGATGAGATGTTGGAGCCAAACCCAAAGACAGCGTTTGATGGATCTATCCCAAAGATGGAAGGACTAAGCAAGTGCTAGGACCTGAGATGTCACCAGGACGGTGCAACCTAACTGAGCTGACTTGTGTCGGATCCCAGGCAAGCCCCGGAGCATATTAAGCCTCCTAATTTCTGAAATGCAGTTAAAGTATTATTGTTACATATATATATTGTTGCATTAAGTTTAGGTGTTGGATGCAAACACTTGCTGCATTGGTTATCCAATCCTTGTCCAGATATTGATACCCTGAATCCTATGTAGCTCAGGCTCGTGTAGTGCTTAGCCCTACTTTAACACTGGTAGAAGTCAGGTGATTTCCTATCACCTGCGAGATATAGGAAGATACATGTGGCACGGTTGGCTATATTTGCTATCGTGGAAAAGAACCAGTCTTAATTTGAAATGAAGACCAGACGGAGGCTTGCCGGTTTGCAGTGACTCCGTCTATGTCGCTTAAGGACTGAATCTTGGAGCCTTTCCTGTTCATGTTGAACGCATGCCTCTCTCTTAGTTGGCCGTGTCTGAAGACTGACCGCGAAGCCGAGTAGCGCAACTTAGGCTAGGGAGTTCAATAAGTATAAAGTACGCCTCAGAAGGGAGCCGTAGGCATGAGTCCAAGGGCAGGTGATTTAAAAGTCCTGATCGTCCTGGCAGAAGGGTAATCCCTGAGAGCGCTGGCGCTGATCGAACCCGTGAATTTGGTTCCTGAGTTGTCCCAAAGGTGACCCACGGCCTACCCTTGCAAAGTATGCCAGGGTGAGATTTAGGAATACCCCCTCAGCTGAGTTGTAATTCGATTCGAGTCGCCATCTCTCCTGGTTAGTGAGAACTTGACGGGCTTATCTCCAAAGTAGATACACTAAATAACATAATGGTTCAAAAATGATGATATGATGATGACAGCCTTATTATACCTGCTATGGTTAAATATTGTTTGCTCCTAATAAGTGAGTGCTCTAGTATAGGTGCTAATCTAGTGGACAGGTAAATGATGATAAACTCGATGCTAAGTTTAAATTGGTCACTATCTTCATAAGCTCTTTTATGCAACTGTGTCAAGCTAGCCCACCTCATAAGCCTTGCATGACCCTTGGTGTCATTTGTTTTGGTTTCCGACGGGTAAGTCTAGCTGAGTACCTTCTCGTACTCAGGGTTTATCCCACCATGTTGCAGGTGAAGTTCTCAGCCTGTGAAGATGGTGGCTAACCGCCGGTGGCTCGGTGATTCTATAGTTACTTCTCATCTATATGCTTTTGTTGGATGATGTCACTTATGCTAGCAATATATTTGGAACTTATATTAATGTAATCATTTGAAAGCTATGTTGTTTTCACTAAGCGGTTTTGGAAACCCAAACTCGTACTTTTATTTGTGAACCCATTTGTAATATTATTTCCTCTACAACCCTAGGTATGTGATGTGTATTTGCTTAATCACGCGATATTGGTTGTGATGTTGATTTACCGAGGTCTTTCGGGACACTCGGCGGACTACCGGGTTTATATGAGTGAAAGTATGCGCATGTCAACGTGTTAGCGGGGACAGCCATACTTGATCTTGTATAAATTGGGCAGTTCTGTTACAGTGGCCAGACCTAACCCGACCACTGCAGGCCACGATAGAGCGCTAGATAGGTTCACCAGTGGTTCAGTTATGCCCGTCCGAGCTCTAGGTTGAGCCACCTTGGCTTCCACTGGCGTAACACTGTCGTCCCACGCCACCACCCCACCATTGACGCTGCCGTAGTCGCTAGCTTCGACGAGAGGTCCCACCAAGTAGTGCAATAGGTGCGCTAGGTCGAGTAGATCACCGTGTGATGATGCCACCGCCGGCGAGTTCGCCATCGATGAGCTTTGGCCGCGCCAGTGCCATAGCAAGCACCGTCCCCTATTCTGCGTCGATGACAGGCGGGCCCTACTAACCAATGGGTCCCTACTGACAGTGACTCTGTATTTTAAAGCTAGTTCAAATATTCTAGATTTGAGTGTGTTTTGTAATTTTTAGATCTCCAATTTGGTAGCTTCAAAAATGGTAAAATAAATTTGGTAGTGTGACATAGGAAGTGTAATATTTAGGAAAAATATAGTCTTGACACTTATAGTAGAAATTTTGGAAGATTTAAATGGAGATTTGAAATGTGTTTTTGAATGCATGCAAATTTGTTTATTTTATATCTAAAGTTCCTATGCTCCAAAAATTATGACATTTTTGTGGTAAGCTATTATTGTCATGGATGAGCTCTGGTAAAAATTTGAGGATCAGTGCATGTGTAGATTTATAGTTATAGATTTTTCTTTTATAAATAGTTAATCCTTGTATGAATTTTTATAAATTATTTATGAAACCAAAATTCATGAAATTTGTTGGGAGTAATCCTAGTACCATAAGGATGCTAAGAAAAATAGGAAATCTATTTCTTGACACTTTTCACTAGGGTTTTCTATTTTTGCTATTGTAAGCCTTTCTGCCTTGTCCTTTTTGTATAGAATGTTTTAATGTATAAAATGGTATGAAAATTTTGCAGTAGTCTTTTGGTAGCATTAGTAAGGCATTGTAAATTTTTAAGAATTTTTGATGCACATTTGATATATATTTATTATTTAACCTATGTATCCAAATAAAATAATAAAGGCATATAAAGAAATAGTTTGGGCTTCACCATTATATTTTCTTGGATGTATTTTGTATGCTTAAACTGTTAGTAGACTTTGTGTTGTCAAACTTTGAATGATTACATGAAGTAGAAATATTGTTACTTTGTAATGCAAATTGGAAGGATTCCGCACAGATTCTGGAGTTGGATAAGTTGCATGTTAAAAATGATGTTTGCTGTAAAAATGGTTAATGACAAAGTTGTAGGTAATTTTATAAGCTTTCCAAAAAGTCTAGGATCACTGTCTTTGGATAATTAGAACTTCAGTTATGAGTAAAATAAGTAGCTATTGTTTGCGAAATAGTTGAATTGTTAAAGTAGTTAATTGCTTAATCAAGAAGAGATATGCACCTACTCAGTAAACGTGATGCACTTGTTGTTACTTAAACCACATGCTAATAGGAATAATTGCAAGAATGCATTCTTCATGTATCATCACACTACCCTTGTTAACATATATGCATACGCAATATCTTATGCCATATTCATGCATCTAGGATCAGAGGAAGAAATAACGTTGCTGGAATTCGATGAAGTAGAGGAAGGGGACCAGCAGGAGAATCCTCAAGTCGCAGCTCCCGAAGGCATGGAGCAGAATCCTGAAGATCTTCCAGAATGTCCTGACCACCGCCCCACTTCCTTTCTACGAGGCAAGCCCTGGAGCATTCTAAGTCTCCCTAGTATTTTACAAATGATTACTTAAATACTTATGATTGATGCATTAGGTTATAAAGTTGAATGGAACCACTTGATGCATATACATTCCTTGTCTAGATATTACACCTTTAACCGGTATAGGTCCAGGATCAAATATATGCTTAGCCATGCTTAGATCGGTAGAAGTCGAGTGATGTCCTATCACCTATGAGATATAGGTGGATACCGGAGCACGGTTGGCTATATTTGCTATCATGGAACAGAACCATGGGGTAAAATAAAATTGAGACTAGGTGGGAGGTCGATAGAGAAGAACCAAGACATGGAGGCCTTGGGTGTGGATCTATCCCCGTCTGTGTCGATTAAGGACCGTACCGTTGTTGGTGCTTCTAACAAGATTGAACACATGCCTCTCACTTAGCTGGCCGGATAACTTGTTCCGACCGCGAAGCTGAGTAGCTTAACTCAGGCCGGGACCCATTCTGTTGTGTGCTCCTTTCAGGGGACGATCAGACTGAGCCCAAGGGCAGGCTAGGCCTGAACATCCTGGCATCTGGTGTCCCAGATTGTGCGGCGCGGTACGGACCCATGAAATGTGGACCTGAGTTGTGCCAAAGGTGACCTAAGGCTGCCTTCGCGCGGTATGCCTGGGTTTGTGTTAGGAATAAATTCCCAGCTGGTTGAAATCGATTTGAATCGTCGTCTCTCCCGGATAGTGAGAAACTTGGCTAGTCCCAACATCATAGTAACTATGTTATGGAACATGATGGTTCGAATGAATATGGAAGTACAATACCTGCTATGGTTACTATTGTATGCTTTTAAATTGATATACCACATGTTTGGCACAGGATAGTTGCTAATCTAGAAATGGATAGTTATAATTAACTTGATAAAGGAATCTGAATTGTACAACTAAGTTAATTGCCTTTATGCAAAATGTTGTCAAGCTATCTCCACCTACACATCCTTGCATAATCCTTGGAGTCATTTTATTTCTGGTTTATGATGAGTAAGTCTAGCTGAGTACCTCTCGTACTCAGGGTTTTATTTTCCATTGTTACAGATAGCACTGTGTATCATGGTTATTGCAAGAGTTGCTTCTATCCCACCGTGGATGAGGAGTAAGCCTTGGGTAGGCTTCTTTATTAATCCCTATCTTTGCTTTTGTCGACCGTGATCCTACTTGGCACTGTATCAAACTATGTTGGAACTTTAATTTTGAACTTAATTGCTTCCGCTTTATCTATCAAACTCGGTTTGTAATAACTTTTATTCGTACTCCGATGATGAAATGTATATGTGAACTTTATGTAATATGTGGCATGTATGTTGAATCATGTACAATCTTGGTTGTTGTAATCGTTTATCGAGACCCATCATGGTACTCGACGGACTACCAGGTTTATATGGGTTCAAGTATGACAGTGCGACCGCTTGCGGGCTGCCATTGTACTTGTACTCTTATAAATTGGTCGGTTCTACGACAGCTGGTATCAGAGCAAGATTCAACTTTAATTGTCACATGTGTATTTAAAACAAAAGTTTTTGTTTTCCAAACACCCTTCTCTAGCAACGAATAGTTATATTGATAGGTATTTGAAATCTAAAGTGTGCCAATGATCACTTTCCTTATGCCCAAATTAAGGACTATTAGGTGGCTATTTTAGTACTAACATGGGGGTTTTTACTTCATCGTCCATACGGTGTGCTATTGTATGGATGCCATTTACTTGAATGGTAATGTATGGATCAACTGCCTCTACGCCAAGGTAAGATGATGAGTGTATGACCGCAAGATGTGAGTGTGCGGTCAGGGAGAGTTAGCTTTGGTATGGCTATGTATGCATGCTTGCATGTGTATATGGTACGTATTTAATTGTGGGTTTAAATTATTGTCGAGTAGCTTGATACGGAAGTATATGTATGGGTATATATATATGAAAGTATTTAAATTTACTTTCTGCATATTTCATTTTGGGTTGGGCTGAAATGAAATTCTTATTGCGGGCTGCCATTGTACTTGTACTCTTATAAATTGGTTGGTTCTGCGATAATAAGCACACATCCAAGGCCCAAACGGGATGCATCACAATATATAGAGATGTTCTTGCTTAAGTCAGGCAAAATCAATACTGGAGCTGTAGTCAATCTCTTCTTTAGCTCATCAAAGTTTGCCTAGCATTTATCCGACCATACATACTTAGCATTCTTTTCCAACAGAGTCGTTATAGGCTTAGTTAGCTTGGAAAAACCTTCTATGAACCTCCTGTAATATCTAGCCAATCCCAAAAAGTTACGAATCTCACTTACATTGATTGGTGGCTTCCAATTCAACACATCTTGTACGTTGCCTGGATCCACTGCTATTCCACAATTGGAGACAACATGACCCAGAAAAGAGACCTCCTTCAACCAAAACTCACACTTGCTCCGCTTAGCATACAACTTATGTTCTCTAAGCTTTTGCAAGACCAACCTTATACGTTCAGCATGTTCTTCTTCAGTCTTGGAGAATATTAGTATGTCATCAATGAATACCACCACAAATTTATCCAGAAACTCCATGAACACCTTATTCATCAGATACATAAAGTATGCAGGTGCATTGGTCAATCCAAAAGACATAACTGTATACTCATACAAGCCATACAGTGTAGTGAATGCTGTCTTGGGTATGTCTAAGTTTCAAATCTTAAGCTGATGGTATCCTGAGTGGAGATCAATCTTGGAGAACACATAGGCTCCTCTCAACTGATCAAACAAATCATCAATCCTAGGCAGAGGGTATTTATTCTTGATTGTGACCTCATTAAGTGAACGGTAATCCACACACATCTGTTGACTACCATCCTTCTTATCCACAAAGATCATAGGTGCCCCCATGGGGAAGAACTGGGGCATATGAAACCTTTTTCTTGCAACTCTTTTAGTTGTTTCTTAAGCTCTTCTAATTCATTAACCCCCATTCTATATGGACGTTTAGCTATTGGTGCAGTTTTAGGTAATAATTCAATAATGAATTCAATGTCTCGGTTAGGTGGCATACCTGGCAAGTCATCGGGGAAGACATCCAGAAACTCCTCCATGACATGATCTTGTTCATTAGCATCACCATCCAACTGATTGACAGTGGCTATTGGCTAAGCTTGCACTATCACTTCTACACATATTCTATCTCCATTGAGTGATGTTACAACCATAGATTTCTCCTGACACTGAATCACTGCCCAGTGTTGTTTCATCCAATCCATTCCTAGAATAAGATTAATTCCTGTTGTTCTCAACACAATAGGTTTCACTTTGAAGTCTACCCCCTTAAGGAAATGCTAGTTGAGGGACTCCAATATGAAGCGGGCATACTACCTCCCGGTGAATTTACTAGTGTGGGGTTTTTCATGGCACACAAAGGTATGCTATGCATTCTAACAAATGCTTGGGAAATAAATGAATGCGAAGCACCAGAATCAAAAAGTACTGTAGCAGAGATAGAGTTGACACTAAACGTACCCAACATGACCTCGGGCGTCTCCTGAGCTGCATTAGATGACACATAGTTCACCTTCGTAGTGTGAGGTGGTTGGGCGTTGAACTTCTGATTGCCAGTCTGGTTTTGAGGTGCTTGCTAGTTCTGCTTCTTTGGACATTGATGAGCATAGTGACCTACTTCTTCGTAGCGATAGCATGCATTGGGGTTATTGGGTGCACCACTCTTCATAGGAGCATTGTTGGATGGTCCCTGGCGTGTTGCCAGATTGCCAGTCTATTGTGGGGGACGCTGATTACCATACTATTGCTGGTACTAAGGGCGTTGCTGGAACTGATTATGTTGAGGATACTAACCATGGTTTTCCCTGGTTAGATGGTCCTTGACTCCTTTGTTGAAACCCTGCTAGGGATATGCATGCGGGCATGTGTTGCTTCCTAAAGCTTGCCCTTGAAGCCTCCTCTTCTTGGCTTTCATCTCTTTGCGCTTATCATCAATCACAATAGCGTGGTTCACCAAAGACTGAAAGTTAGGGTAGGTGTTGGACATCAGTTGGAGCTACAGGCTATCATAAAAGTCCCTTGAGGAAATGGTGTTGCTTCTCCTTATCCTCAGCTACATCATTTGGAGCATGGAGCATAGCGTGACAGTTGAGCAAACTTGTCAGGTTACTCTGCCACAGTCATGGATCCTTGCTTGAGGGACCTGAATTCCTCCTGCTTCAATTCCACGAGTCCATCCGGGATATGATAAGACCAGAAATTGTCCTTGAATTCCTGCCAGGTGATAGTAGGAGTGTTGTTGGGATGTCCATACTAGAAAGAATCCCACCAATCCTAAGCTTCTCCCTGGAGTTGACCAGAGGCATACAACACATTCTCAAGATTGTTGCATTGTGCTATATTAAGCTGCTTCTCTATAGCACGCAACCAATCATCTGCCTCCATAGGGTCTGAGGCATGAGTGAACACCGGTGGACGACCCTTCATAAACTCTCCATGCTTATCCCTGACCTGAACAGGCAGTGGTCCTCTTGCAAGTTCATTGTCCAGGCGCTGCAGCATAGCTTGCATCAACTGTGCTTGCATTCCCATTAATTGTTCCATGGTCACAGGCGATGGTGGTGGTGGATTTATGAAAGCATCACATCCACAACCATGGCCTCTGCCTCTTCCTCCTCTTGCGGCCTTCTGTTTTCCAACAAATGCGCAAAATTTAGAGATTTCCAAATTATAGAGAACTTACAAAAGATAAGAAACAATGCTGAGAATTTTCTGGACAAGATTCCAAAAACAGCAGTTCAGTAAATCTATCATAACTTGAGTTTCAGAGACCCAACAGAGGTGTACCAAGAATGGTTGGAAAGCTTAGGAGATCAGCTACAACTTTTATTTAGATTACTTTTACAGATTCTGACATACACATGGTCAAAAATAGGGCTAAACCGAATCTATTCTGGGTTCCAGTCTGTGCAGGAACATCAACTTTTGATAGCTAGATCTCACAAACCTGAAGAGCTATTGACATGATTCTAGAGACATTTGAAAGATACAGAAGTCTAGTTATCTTCACAAAAATTTCAGAATTTTTGACAGCACATATTTCGAGATACAAGATAAAGAACACAGGCTGCTCTAGAAAACAGCACAGCAGAGATAAGATAAAGCAAACCATCTGCATTAAGATTTCATCTAAACTTAAGGTTCCAATCTAAGGAAGTTGTGGACATGCCCACAAACTTCTAGCAAACAACCAAACTCCAAATCAACCAAGTTCACAAATTAAAACATGTAATCATCAAAGTTCACAAGACCAAACAAGACTAAACATGAAACACGAACTAATGACGTCATAACTTTTAACAAGGAACCTAACACCTATGGGGCGGTGTCAATCATGGTGAACGACCGGTGCTTCTTCTTGTAGATCGGTGGCTGCCCAAGTTGAGCACGTAGTTCATCAACTTGCTTCTGGAGGCATCTCTCGGCCCTCTGTGATGCACGTAGCTCTCCCTTGACTTCATCCACCCCCTGCATGGCATGGACATGCTGCACTGTTGCTTCTAGAGTTGGGTCACTCTCTGGTGGAGCCAAGACCTAGCAACCACCCTCATGATCATTGCAAGGAAGGAACCTAAAATGATCCTCCCTCATGGCCTCAAAGTGACGACCATGGTAGTAGATGTAGGCGTCCTGTGCTGCATCTTCCATGCCATCCAAAGCATGGGCCCTCCTAGTAGTGGCACAGTGGATAGTCTCCACCTCATGTCCATTCTTGATGTCATTCCAAGCAGTGACAACCAGCTCTACCTTCCAAAAGGTTGCCTCCAAAGGATGCTGGTACTCTGCACAATGATAGCTGATGGAGGCATGCAGATCGGGGTAGTAGTCGTCCAGCACATGGGTGAGGAGGGTGTGGTAGTAGGCCGTCTCTGGGGCTGGCTTGAAGTAGTACTTGCACTTCCAGCCTATCTCCTCATCCACCATGGGGACAACTGGGGATGGCATAGGTGTAGGTGAAGTAGCTGATGACTCCTTAGGTGTAGCTATAACAGGATAGACCGGTGCAACAACTAGAGTAGGAGCAGGTGTAGGTGTTGGGGTAGCCATCTCCTCATCGTCAGAGATGATCACAATCTCCTTCTCTGCCTGTGGAGCACGTGGGGTGAACAAAGCACGGTAGCCAGCAGTGCTAAGGTAGGCAGTCTTCGGGTTATGAGACATCTATAGATTTAAAGTGAGATAGAATTAGAATCAACAATTTTATATAATAGATTAAGGTATGAAAAGCATAAATGTTTTAATAAAATAACAAGAATAAGACAGTAAGCAAGAAACCAGAGGAGCAAAGATGCTAAAATGACCGTTTCTAACTAGGCTTGCGTCATATAGTCAACACGGCTCTGATACCAATTTGTCACACCCAATTTTAAGGATAAAATTGAATGCACTAACTCATGTGTGCCTAGGGATCAATCACACACACAAGCTAACAAATTAAAAAAAGTATCATCATAGTGTATCTTACATCATGATAATAACAATACTTAGTCTTATACATCATAGCGGAAAATAAAAGATAACTCCCTCTTGTGGAACACCATCACAGGGAAGGTCAACTGGTTGACCATAAGCCTAATAATCCTTAGGAAATTCCTCATACCCATTGTCATCTGTTACCCATCTGGGATTTTTGTCCAAATAAGGAAAATAAACAAGCGTAAGTACTTCCCGTACTTAACAAGATAACATGGGGTTATGTAGCTCAAAAAGGATGACACTAGTTTACTACAGTTAGCGCTTTTAGTAAGTCGGGATTTTATTACCAATTATTATCAAGTTATGCTTAAGCTGCCTTTTGAACCCACATAATCAGATATCAGAATCATTTGCATCATATTATCATCGTAAACCATCATAAATGAACCACAATGAGTATCCAATTATTCTATGAGTTTTTCGGGCCGCTCGTGACCATGAGCACGGTAGTTAGAACAGTTTGTAACCCTCTGCAGAGGTGGTGCACATTCACCATGAGTCATTATTCCCATATGCCCGGGTTAATTACTCCCATGTCACTACCAAGGTGAGCGGGCAGGGTACACTATGAAGCCATTTCATAGGTTTCTCTAACAAGTTAGGGCCGCTAGGTTTCCTCGACAAGCAGATGTAGGAACACCCCTTTCCTATGGCACATATCCATCACGGCTATACACATAGGAACATAGGCAGCCCTATACCCAATGTGGCAAGCCCCTTTTACGCCATAAAGGTAACCTCTAACAAGCTAGAAAAGGTCCTGTTACTGAGCTAAAGTCAGAGCCATATGACTCTCATGGTTGCACTATCAGTCCTAGCTTTTACCGACAGATAAGTCCTTATGGAGGGCCAGGAGCAACATGATCAAAAGTCATTTGCACCTTCGCCCTATGGATCAGTTGTTACAAATCACGTTATACTTTTAGTTCCATAGAACCATTAACCATTGTATAGATCATGTTTAGTTAGAGCACTAGCAATCTACCCATATGCAATTAACCCATAGGAGTCAAGGGAACAAGTCATCAAATGACTAGAATGTCCTTATGGTTATCAAAGTTAGACACATGCACATGAGTAAATGATTAAAGTGAATAGGATATCAAGGTAGGCCCATGCTATACTTGCCTTGGTTCACAAACTCTTGCTGGTCCTATTGGTCATCGAAGAACTCTTGATCTCCAACATTCTCCTCACCATCTAAACGCGACCAACACGGCAACATACAACATTCCACAGGCATTCATGCAAAGGAAACAATCCTACCATTAGAACAGTACACCTGGAAAACAAGATAAAATGTTTATGAAAATAATCTATGTCTTGCTGCGATCACGACAACGCAAAGTTCATGAAAATTGGAGCTAAAACACGAAAGTTATGAATTAAATGGGGTTTTCTATAGCACTTTATTTAATTAAAACTAATCATGAAATTTAAAAGTTGCAAACTTGATTAACAGTGGTACTAACACGTAGATTATGAAATTACAAAGCTAACGCAATTTGAACGGATCAATTCGGAGCTAAAATGAAGTTTTCATGAGCAAAACAAATCTAATGGCATTTCTGTAAATACTGAAAACGTATTTTGGACTAAAACAGGGAACTTTATGCTTTCAAAACAAGAAAGCGTACTCTAGAAACTACGCTAGGGATGTTGGGTTCAATTTATCCAAAAGCGAGGGACTCTTTAGCAAAATTTTGCACGAAAGGGTAACTTCTAATCCTGGCCGTAGATCAGGAGATGGACGGCTAGGATTGGAGAGGGGAAGAGAGAGAGAGGGAGGTCTGGCCGGGCACAGTGCAGCCGGCGGCAAGGCTCCATGGCCAGCGGCATGGAGGTCGTCGGAGTGCATGGATAGGGGCCTACGGGCCATGGTTCAAAGAACCGAAGGCACCGGGGGAGAGAGGGGGTGAAGGGGGACTCACCAAGGCCAAAAAAGTGGCTGGAGGACATGGCCGGTGGGGTGGTCGCCATGGCCGGCAGTGTGGAGGTCTTTAGCACACACGAATAGGGCTCAAACGGCCATGAAACAAGAAAATAATGGCACTAGAGGAGAGAGGGGAGTACGGCGATTCTCACCACGGCAAAAATCGGAGCTGAGCCAGGCTCGGGGACGGTGGTTCGCGCAGAGGGCGAACGGTAGGAACCAGGCGATTCCATGGCGCGGCGGTTACCTCGGGCACGGGTGATGCTAGAGGGAGAAAGGAGTAGCAGGGAGCACGAGGGAAGGGCTCGTCGCTGTTTTAAAGAGGCCGGGCGCGGAGAGGACGTGCCCACGTCACAAGAAGAGCGGGCGCAGGGGCGGTGGTTGCTCCAGGCGCGCGTGGGGTGTGTGGGAGGAGGTGGGGGGAGGAGCTGACAAGCGGGCCTAGCTAGGCAGTGGCTGAGCATGGGCGGAGGCGTGGCAGCGGTTGTTGGCCGAAGCAGGGCCGACCCAAGAACGGAAGAAGGAAGAGCGAGCGGGCCACGGGGAGAAAATGGACCAGCAGGCCAGTTGGGCCAGCGGGAGGGAGAAATGGCCTGTGGGCCAAAACTGAGGAAGGGAGGGAAGGGAAAAGTAATTTCCTTTTTCTTTTTCCAAATGTATTTTCAAATGAGTTTTGAATCTTTTTGAGTTTAAATCAAAAACCACTCATCATATTAAATACAATGCTCCAGCATGAGTGCATCAACATGTTACTAACCTTATATTTGATTTTATTTTCACAAAAATTATTTCTTTCCTATATTTCAATGTTCACATAATAACATAATTAAATCGAATTTTTCTTATTTCAAAAGACTGAAATTTTGGGTGTTACATTAATGAAGAGGGAGATATGAAGGATACTGTTGGGGTGGAGATGGCATAGGCTAATGCCATAGTAACCAAGAAGTTTCCATAGGAAAAGATGCGTGGGAATCCCAAATCCATGAAAAAATAAGCCACGAATACAACGAGTTCACTGGTATCGAGTGTCAGGAATGGTTCACCTGCAGTGGGGCGCCTTCCGGTGGTTGCTTGATAGTGCAGGACACCTTCGAACACCATTCCTTTTAGGATCTTCTAGGTGGTCATAGATTTGACCCATTCCTAGTCATAGCGGACCTCGCTGATACTCTCCGCCACCTCCCTCCTAGGCTTCTTCGGGCTCAAGCGGCTGCATTTCTTCTTGCCCTTCGCCATGGATCGGTTTTGATTCAATTTGTCTACGATTTTGATTGCAGAGATGTTGTGGTTGCGGTTATAGTAGTGTGCGAGAAGGCAAAGCACTGAGTACTCTACGGTTGCAAGAAAGAAGGTGTGGTAATGCAGAATGAGGAGAGTGTGTCGCCGTGGGTGGATTGAAACAGTTCGACCCCGACCCTTTATCTTTAGGGTTTTTGGGAAACCGTGTTGACCCCATCGCATTGTTCGACCCCCTCTGCAATATTTGCACCACCACCTTCATGCCCCTCCTACTTCTCCGTCAATTGTTATTGGGCCAGTATAATGGGCCTATGGGCATACTAAACGGCTGTGCCCACTTCGTCGGTTTACCTCTCTAAATTTCACCATGATCTCTAATTTTCGCCACAGGTCTCTAATTTTTGCCATGATCTCCAATTTTTGCCATGATCTTCAAATTTCACCAGTAGGTATCCAATTTTCATCATGATCTCCAACATTCGCCATGAGTCTCCAATTTTTGCCATGATCTACAATTTTCGCAACGATCTCCAATTTTCGCCACGGGTCTCCAATTTTTGCCATGATCGCCAATTTTCGCCATGGGCCTCTAATTTTTGCCACGGGTCTCCAATTCTTGCCACAATCTCCAATTTTCAGCATGGGTCTCCAATTTTCTCCATGATCTCCAATTTTTGCCATGGGTCTCCAATTTTCACCATGGTCTCCAATCTTGCCACAGTAAAGTGCTAAGCACTCTCCAAATCTCTCCATGTTCTCCAAATTTCACCATGTTCGCCAATGTTCGCCATGGTATATTGCTAAGCACTCTCCATTTTCTCCAATTTCGCCATGGCATAGTGCTAAGCACTCTCCAAAATTCACCATGGTTAATTGCTAAGTATTCTCTCCATTTTTAAGTGCTCAACACTCTCCAAATTTTACTCCTATGTCTAGTGCTAAGCACGGAGATTTAGTCCTTTATACAATTATGAATAAACTCCAAATAAACATAAACTGCTCTGCAGGATATAAAATTCACCGATACATTGCTCCTGAGAAATTTCGCTCTATTTTCTTCATCACCGAGTTCATATATTTTATTTTTAAATCATGTACTACCCATCCTACATATTTTTATTGCAGGATCATCATCTGGTAGTCGCACCATCTGGCCTTCAGATTTCTCTGCCAATCAACTGGTCGGACCACTAGGTTTATGACGTCATCTCCGACCAGTTGGTCAGGACCTTTCGGCATTCACTTCTACTCGGCGCTCACTTTGTCGCCGACCAGTTGGTTGGGCTGCTCGGTACTTGATTCTTCGCCAATCAATTGGTCGCATTGTCTATCATTTCATCATTAGTTACTCTTGGGGCTTGCTAGCTAAGCTGGGGACTCCACCTACCAATTCGCTTGTTGGCTTAATACGTTTTGCTGACACTGCATGTCATCTATGATATCAAGGTTTTCCATGCTATCCAGATCATGTTGCTGATCTTGGGAGCGCGTTAGGGGCTTTGATAAGTATATCTATCGTAGCAATCTAGTGCTAGGCAGTTTCCATTTTCTCCATGTTTTACCACTCTATATTATTGAAATTTACTCCACGTACCCAGTGCTAAGCATGGGGACTTTGTCCTTTACACTTCATTCTTTGATCCTGCTACAAGATGTTTCATTATCTTACAACAGACTCGGGGACTAAGTGTGTACACTTCACCTTGCGGTGAATGTACTATTTTTTCTTCTTACTAATTTTCAGCTAAATTGGGGACTAGCTAGCTGGGAGTTGGTTATCCTATAACACCCCAGGTGTTTGTCACTAGTTAAGCAATGGGTTTGAACTCAAATGACATGTTAAGTGGTGATGAGGGTGTCATGATCAAATCTACAAGAGTGAGCTCTAACTTAAATTTGGACAACACACCCTACTTCCATGTGGATCCTTGTTAAGATTATGCAAGAGTAATGTTAAACATGCTTATTTCATGTACATTACATAAACATGCATCCATCTTGACCAGTGGAAAAGTTTCATGAAGTTTGGAATCAAGAAGTCGCATGAAATGATAAGTTAAAATGTTTCTTGAATTGCTTTATTAAGTGAATGGAATTATAGGTCATCAACCAAACCTTGATGCTTTGCCCAAATTACTCTACTTGAACTCTACAACAAAAGTTATGAAGGGTTCGTGTTGAGCACATGTCAAGAAAAGGCCTCAATTGGTCAAAAAACCTAATTCTAGGGTTAACAAGATGCTGCTTTGACCAAGATGAAGAATTGGTTCATGTACCAGATATGGCATTTGACCTTTAATGAAAGTTGAAGTTTGAGTAGAGTAGAGCAAACTTTGTTTTTGGACCAAGAGCCAGATCAGCTTGGAAATAGGTCAAACAGAGGCTCGAAGATTGAATCAGCGGCTGTTTTCAGACTTAGAAATATTCTAAGTCAGGAATTCATGTCATTGGCATTGGCATGTCGCGTTCTCATGTTTTTGTTAAGCAACTTGACTTGACCCCAAAATAAAAGTTGGAGTGTACATGATGGAGAAGAGCATGTAAAACGATGGCACTCGTATGACTTCATTTGGACCATCAACTTGGACTTTTGTTCATCGCTATCAATGCATTGACACTATCACTTTGGAGCCTAATTACTCATTGATCTAGAGCTCTAATGACCATGGTATCTAAATGAAAAATGAAGAGTAGTTCGTAGGCTTCAAACTTCGTTTTAAGCCCAATGTCCAATTCACACCCGAGATGGCCCAAATTGGCTCCCCACCTCACCCTCACCGTCGTACGCCACCTGTTTGGAATTTTGCCTAAATGAAAGACACGTGTTGTGGACGTGGCCACCATGCGCCCTTGCTCTTTGCCGTGTGCCCTGTGCCTCACTTGATGTAGTGGAGCACTAGAACAACTCGCCCTCACTCCCTCGGCCCTCTGTCTGTGCTCTCGCTCGCTCTCGGTGCCATGCGCACGGGTCGGAGCTCGGCCACCATGAGCGCCACCGCCGAGCTCATGGCATCACCATGCCCCCTTGCCTCTGTGCTCCACTGCTCCATGCTGACCATGGCACACCCATGCGTAGCTCATGCCGCACGTCTATACCTCCCTGACCGGCGCCGTTGGCCGCTGTTGCTCTAGGTCGTCGGAGCAGCTGCTGTCGCCGCCGCTGTTATAGTGGCCATGCCGCCACAGGCTGCCTTAGGCCAAGATATGTAGCCTAGTAGGTGCGCGTGGGCCCATGGTCCCTCCCCGCCACTTCACGACCGCCGGTGACGACCATGGCTGTCGGAGCCGCGAGCTGACCATCTCCCCTGCAATGCCGTCGTGAGGAAGAGGACGAAGGAATTCATGCTGGAATAAGGGAAAAGGAGGGGGTTAAGTGAAGAACCCTAGACTCATTTAAATAGTGCCTAAAGGACCTGTTCGCTGAAGTTGATTTATGTTTTCTGCAGGGTCCCCGAAGCAAGATTTACATTCCTTTCTTTTGATTTTTGTAGATTTGGATGATCAACTTTGAAAATTCATAGTAATTAGTATAAAAATCGTAAAATGGTAAATGAGGACTTTTTGGAATCCTTGTGAAATTTTATATGCAGTAGATCTATAATATGACATGTTTTAGTTTAAATAGTTTGCTGTAAAAATAGATTTATGTAGTTAGGTTCTTAATACTAGTTGTGTCTTGTCTTATTCATAACTGTAGTTGTTGTGCTCAAATAAATGTGAAATTTTTATGGAGTGCTACCAAGGTGATGGTTGATATGTGCTAAAAACTTCATGATTTAATGCTTGATAGTTTAAGAGTTATAAAAATAACAAATGCCCTGTGTTGCTTTGCTCCTATCCTAAATTGGTCTGCATGTTTTAATTAATTGGCTCAGTTAAGTTATGAACCATGTCTTGATGACAATACCTGAGTTGTGTTACTTGTCTTATGCTTTCCAAAAAGCTAAGGAGCATAATTTTTGGTTAAGTAGATTTTTAGTTATGGTTGCTTACATTTCTGTGGCTATTTCTGCCCAAACCCTGATAGGATTGCCCTGTTGGTACTGTGGGGCCTTTTTAATAGTGGAGTTATCTTTAGGTGTTTATAACAAAGTTGTTTAGAATTTTCTAAGCTTTCTAAAAAGTGTAGAACCATATTTATTCGACATGTATAACTCTATTTATGGTTGTTTAAAGTGGCATGTCAGATTCTGTCCATGTTTTGGATAGAGATATATTCATTGGATTAATTGACCTTGTTAGCTGTAGAATCATCTTATGATGATAATAATAAAGTTGTAGGTAACTCTAAGATTTTGAAAAAGTTATGATTCATGTTTGTTGGAGGTCTAGAACTCCAGTTATGCTTCTCTGAATTTCCTATTAGTTTTCTGTTCCATTGCTGTTTGGGCTGCAGGTGGTTTTTCTTGTGCAATTATTTTCATAGTGTAAATGATGTTTTCTATGATTTTAGTGAATACTAAAGTTGTAGCTAATTTCATAATCTAACTTTTGTTAAATTTTCATGACCATAGGCCTGATAATTTAGGAGCTATAGATTTTACAAGTTCATTGTCAGGTTTTGCATGCTCTCTGTATAGATCTGAATGATTGTGTTGTGTGACTTAGCTAAGCTTTGAATCATGTCTTGGTTATAATATAAGAGTTATAGTGATTTCCTTAAGCTTTCCAAATTATCCTAGATCACCCCTTTTGGTGCTGTAGAGCTCCAGTTATAAGCTTGTGAAGTTGCATGGTAGAATCTGTCTAAGTCTGGACAGAGGTGCTCAATTGTGATCGATTGACCTTGTTAATTGTGGAATTACCTTGTGATGATAATAAACATGTTTTAGGTAATTTAATAGGATTTCTATAAAGTTAAGGTTCATGCTTGTTTGATGTTGGTAACTCCAGTTATACATTTTTGAAAGTACTACTACTTTTCTGTCCTAGTTCTATGCAGATCTGAAACATTGGCATGTTTTACCTAGTTAGCTTTGGAATAAGCTTTTGGTGATAATAACAATGTTGTAGGCAATTTCATTAGCTTTCCAGAAAGTCTAGGGTCGCCCTTGTTGGATGCTTATGTCTCTAATTATGGTTAAAACAAGTGAATATTGTGCTGCTGTCCAGATTTATATATGTGTGCTAGGTGATTGTTTTAGCTTGTTCTGGTTTTGGCTAAACATGTTGGTTAGTTCTTGATCGATGCATGTGTGCAATATCTGAACTTAAGTTCACTTGTGTGCCATACCTAATATGCTTGCTATCCCTTTATAATAGGTTGTGTGATGTTTAGTTAAATAACTCTAGATGCATATGTCTTGCATGATCTTAGGTTGCCTTGAATGCTATTATGTGATGCATCTCATATTGCCATTCTTCATATTCATGCACTTGCATCTCATCTAGGTACGCTAGATGAACCACATGAAGGTCAGGATGTTGGAGCCGAACCCGAAGATGGTGTATGGTGAACCTATCCCAAAGATGGAAGGACCACTGAAGTACATGCCTAAACAGGAGATGCTCCCAAGTGAGTGTCATCTAACAAACACTGACCTAGTGTTGAATCATAGGCAAGCCCCAGAGTATTCTAAGCCTCCTATGTTTTTACAAATATCACTTGAGTTCTTTATGTTTGATGCATTAGGTTATAAGAGTTGATTGGAACCACTTGATGCATATAAATTTCCTTGTCCAGAAATATACCTTTAACCCTATGTAGGTCCAGGATCGAACTTATGCTTAGTCATGCTTAGACCGGTAGAAGTTGGGTGATTTCCTGTCACCTGCAAGATATAGGTGGATACCAAAGCATGGTTGGCTATATTTGCTATCATGGAAAAGAACCATGGGGTAATATAAATGGAGACCGGGTGGGATGTCGATAGAGAAGCAACAAGACATGGAGGTCTTGGGTGTGGATTTATCCTTGTCTATATCGATTAAGTACCATACCATTGTTGGTGCTTCTGACAAGATTGAACGCATGCCTACCACTTAGCTGGCCAGATAACTCGTTCCGACCACAAAGCCGAGTAGCTCAACTCAGGCCGAGCCCCGCTCTGTAAGTGTGCTCACTCTAGATGGTAGTAAGGATGTGTGGGGAGCTAGACATGAGCCCAAGGGCAGGGTAGTCCTGATCATCCTAGCAGCTGGTCATCCCTGATTGTGCGGCGCTGGGCGAACCCATGAAATGTGTACCTAAGTTGTACCAAAGGTGACCTAAGACTACCTTGGCACAGGTATGTCTGGGTTTTTTGTTAGGAATTAATTCCCAGCTGGTTGAAATCGATTTGAATCGCCGTCTCTCCCAGATAGTGAGAAACTTGGCTAGTCCCAACATCCTAGTAATTGTATTATGGAATGTGATGTTTTGGATAAACATGGAATTACTATACCTGCTATGGTTACTATTGTATGCTCTTAAAATGAGATATCACATGTTTGGCATAGGATAGTTGCTAATCTAGAGATGGATAGTTATAATTAACTTGATGATGGAACTATAATTGTATAACTGAGTTAATCGCTTTTTATGCAAAATATTGTCAAGCTAGCTCCACCTATAAAGCCTTGCATGATCCTTAGAGTCATTTTATTTCTTTTTTATGATGGGTAAGTCTAGCTGAGTACATTCGAGTACTTAGGGTTTATCCCACCATGTTGCAGGTGAAGTTCTTGGCCTGTTGAGGATGGTGGTTAACCACCGGTGTGTAACAACCCAAAAATCCATACACCAAAAATACCTACTCAAAATTTTTTCTTGGAACTCCCATGTAGTGATGAGTGTCATGTATAGGAAGCCAACCTGAGAGCTGCATTAGGCATAACCCCAACCCAAGTCATCACATAAGCATAGCATGGCATTTGCTGATTATGTTATTTAATTTCTAACAAATAAAGGGTTGCATACATTGTTAACTTAAATTGTGAGTTGGATCTTCATTTGTTTTATGTAATGCCTAACAACTCCTTTAAAAGTAATAAACCATCAAATCAAATCAAAGAATAAGGATTTGTTACACTTACTTTTGTTATACAAAATGGCTAAATAAATTCCTAATATATATAAGAATGTTGCGGGTCACATATCTAAAACTCTAATGAATTTGGTGCACCAATCTTTGAATTCAAAAACCAAAACCAGATTTGAATTCAAACAAATGGAAGAGAACTGAAAATAGAAAAAAGGAAAAGAAGAAGTGGGCCTCGCAGCTAGCCGCTCGGCCCAAGCTAGCTAGCCCAGCCAGCACCATCGTGGCCCCCCTAGCACGCGCGGCCCAGCTTGCGGCCTAGCAACGCCCGCGCCTCCCCGCCTTTGCTCGCTGTCGCTGCCACTAGGCCCCGCACGTTAGCCGAGCGCTGCTCACCCGCACGCCCTCTTCCCTTCACCCGCAGCCGCTGCCAACGGACCCTACCCATCAGCTTTCCCCTATTCATCTTCCTCGCGCTCATGCCCAACCGCCAGCCGACCGGAGGCCGACAGCGATGGCAGAGCAGGCCAGGGGTCATGCCTGAGGCATGGTCCTGTCTCCCCCTTGGTGCATCACCCACGCGACCTCCGCGCTAACCACCCCACGCCGCAATGCCATTTGATGCCCGCGGTGCATCACCAACCGTCCGCCCGTCCGCCGAAGATGGAGCTCAGAGCTCTGGCTATAAAGCCACGCCTAGAGCCCTAGGGTTCTCCCAATGCCCCGCCGCCACCGTGGTGGCTGACCATAGCACACCTGAACCAAGATAGAAGAGTGGGGGAGAAAGGGGGGAAACGCTGACACCGCTGCGAAGGGGAAAAGCTCGCCGAGACCGCCGGAGCCGAGAGCGACGCCGTCGTCTACATCACCGATGCGGTTTGGCACGGCACTGCATGGCCACCAGAGCTACAATGCCTTGAATCGACATGGCATCACCATCCATTCTTCCACGCCACCTACTGTGAGCCTTCCGGTCTCTCTCCTCGCTGCCGGACCCTGCTGTTCGGCCTTGGTGCTCCACACCAGAAGCATGTAGGATAGGGCCATCTCCGGCCACTAGGAACACCTACACCCACGCACATGTCTGTGACCACACCGTGACCACCTCGCTAGAGCCCCATAGTGACCCGCGCGCCCCGCCGTCGTCACCGTTCGCCGTTGCCGCCGGGAAGCCCTACCGGCCACAGGAGAACCCATAGCCTCGCCTTGAGCCTGGACGTCCCCGCTGCATCCCCACGCATCCGTAGAAGCATACACGCCCCACCGAGATGTTTCACCATGACCGTAGCCACCTCACTGATGACGCCGTCATGCTCGGAAGGGCGCCACCATGGCCAAAGCCACCGGAGGCCCTAGAGGACCCCTCGACCTGCCCAACATGCCCGCTGGTGCATTGTGTCGCCCACGCACACCATAGAACCGGCCTATGCCGTAGCCCGGCGCCATTCCCGCATGTCGGTGGAGCTCGAGCCGCCGCTCGCCGTGGCTAGCACCTTGGGAAGCTCTGGCCGCCACTTTGACCCCACCGACGCAGTCGCCGTGGCCTGGGGAAGTTTTTCCCCTCCCCAACCGGACACTAGCGCCACCACAGGGACTCACAGCCAGCTCGCCACCGGCAGGAGCAACACCGTAGGAGAAAAATAGGGGAACACCCCCCTCGCCGGCCACCCATGCATGAGCTCGGTGCACGTGAGCCGAGCCAAGGAGAAGAGACGGTGGACTTGGTCCACCATGCGCCCTGCCGTAGGTCCATGGACCATGAGCGCTGGTCCACCGTGAGCCACACGGTGTGAGCCGCGCTGTGGACAAAGCCCAATAAGAGCCCACGGCCATGACGTGGCAGCGTCATAGCACGCCACGTGTTCGGCCCGGCCCAGCCCAGACCGGCCCAACCCGAAGCCTGTTTAAGACCCGGCCGTGTTGACTGTTGACTGGTCAATGTTGACCGTTGACCTGGCCTCACATGTTAGTGACATAGACACTTTGGACCCACACGACAGGCGCTGACATCATGCTGAGTCACACGGGACCCACATGTCAGTAGCCCACGCAGCCAAGGTGACATCATGCTAATGTCACGTTGACATCAGCTGCTGACGTCAGTAGCCAGGCCCCACATGTCAGTGACCCTGACTGTTGACCATTGACCGTTGACCATTGACTCAACGTTGACCGCCACTGACATTGACCGGACCCACCTATCAGTGACCCAATAGCCTTTGGCCCCACCTGTCGGTGTGGACGACGTTGATGATGTCACGCTGATGTCATACTGACGTCAGTTGGGCCCCACCTATAAGCTCGGAACCATGATGCTGATGTCATGCTAATGTCAGCAAGCCACGTGGACCAACCACAGCATGACACATGTCAGCCCAGGATTAATTCAGCCTTTTTTCCATTTCAAAAATAGATTTAAACTTCAGAAATTCATAACTAATTCATATGACCTCAGAAAAATACGAAACTAGGACCAAAATGATGAGGACATGGCACCTTCGGATACAAACAATGATTATAAGGTTCGTTCGTTCCTACATTTGCATAGTGGCTTTGGTTATAATTCACTTGGTTCCACATGTATATGTCACTATTTGATTGTAGGTTCAAATGTGTTTCATAATGAAAGTTCATCAAAGTTGAACTTTTGGTTCGTCGGCAGCCCGACAGTGCCTCATTGGGAAGGCCATAACTCATACATCCGGAGTGCGATTGAGGTCAATGAGCACTTGATGGAAAGCTTGTTTGATAAGCTTTCAAATAGATCTGGTTCCATCTCAATATCACATCGGCAAGGGCTCCAAATCACCAATATATTCTGTCGCTATTTCTGGCGGGAGCAACACTGTCGTCATGGGCTTGTTAGACATCCTTGGGACCCAGGCCTAAGTTGGAGCATGCCCCAAGAAGATGGAGAACACCTAAGAGATGGCCTTGGATGTCCTCCTCCTTGGCCACCACCTTAGGAGGCCAGCAAGGACGTCCAAGCCAAGCTAGAGGCCCAGTCCAATCCGAGTTCGAGTCTGCCTCGGCCATTAGGACTAGTCTGCAATAAAACGGACGTCCAGGACGCATCCAAACTCCGTTTTCGATGATCGACATATGGATGGAAAGATAATTTGATAAGGAAGCCAATCCAAGTGGTTTCACGTCAAAACCTCTTCGGAATCAACGGGAATCATCGAAACAAGTTAGCATCCAGAATCTGCCAGGGTGCTGCGACACCTTCTTTTGGGCTGTTGGGCCTTGTAACGTGTTGGGACACCTTTAGGACATGAAGAGGGATCCTTGGACGTCCCTTAGGCTATATAATCAGTAGCCACCACCTACTTTAGGTTTTGGGTTTTGCTTAGATTATTCTGTTAAGAAACAGTTTCGCCGTTCTTCGGTTTGTGAGACCCTAACTCGTGAGATTAATCATTCATCTGCAATTTGGTTGCTATCTTTCTTGTTCTTGCTTGTATTCTTCATTGCGCAGGCAGGAATTAGCCTTCTTGGCGAGGTCAACCTGGTCTATGACTTGGTTGATAACCAGAGGAGCTATGGTGCTAAGATTGCAGGGTTCGATCTTTCGATCTGAAGCCGGATCGGTGTGTCATTCTCCGCCACAACGATAGTTACCATCACCTGACGGAAGATCGGGATCCCCGTCCCCATTAAGTGGTAATCAGAGCTAAGGTATACCATCAGGTTCACATTTATTCCCTCGCTTGAGTGTTTCGCATTCATCCCATAGTCCAGTGCCATACTCGTTTTTCCTGTCCTAGAACCTTCCGCGTTATAGCCTTTGCATATTTCAGTTTCAGAGTCCGCTTTGTTGAGTTTGTGTCCTAGGTCAAAGTCTTGTTGCTGGTTTAGATTGTGTTCTTTTCTAGTTTGTGTTGATCCCTTCACCCGCCGCTATTCCGTATCAGCATCGGTTTGCATCTTGTGTCCACTAAATCCCTGATTCGAGCAGCTTCCTTAAAATAGTCATAACTTTTGCATCCGAACTCGAAATGGGACAAATTTTATATCTACGAAGAACGCCAGAAAATTTTAGATCTATTTCATCCCAGCAAAGCTGGGTTCGCAAAAATTAGATTTGCAAAATTCGATTAGGAAAATTGAGTTTCTGAGCCCACAAGTTTTGGTATGCTTTTTAGAGCACAGTCCTAATTTTCTATAGGCCACATCTTTTATTCAATTGAGCTCAAATTTTTTGTGGTTTATTCTTGTGTGCTCCTTGCTGAGAAAAAAATATCAAAAGAGCAAAAGCAAGAAAAAAAGATTGGACAAAAAAATAAAAGAAAAAATAGTAAAAGAGAATAGAAGATATTGAAAAGGAGCACATAAGGAACACTCAATAGCTCTATTGTTTGTGGTACCTTTTGCCCTGTTCATATCCGTTGCTACCTTTAATACTTGTTTCCTTTCATCCTTGTTTTCTCTCTTGTTTATCACAACTGGTGATAGGAACACGTATAGGCCAGCAACTAGGACAAGTGCTCTGGACATTTATTCAATATTGCTGTCTGTTACTGACTTGTGTGCCAGATATACATACTACTCTTTGTTTGCCTTCCAAGCTCCACAAATTCTTCAGATCAGTATAGAAAAAGGGCTTTGCAATCTCGGTACCACTGCCTCATAGGTATCATGAACCAGTCGCCAGTTGTACCGCCACTACTTGTGTTGGTAAAAACTTTGTAAGAGCTTGGTAAGACATTTCCACTTGCTGTGAAAAGTGACACCATTGCAACCACGTAGTTATTTGGTAGGGATAACGTTCACCGTTTGTTCCTTGTTTTTGTGTTTACAATGACAGGTTGTTCGTATCCACCGACTTATGATGGTATAGGTGCTGATGAGTACATGGAGTGGGAAATTGCCATCGATAACATATTTGCTACTCACTTTATGTGTCCAAGGAGGAAGGTAAAAAATGCAGCTAGTGTTTTACGACATTTTGCTTTATCTTGGTGGGAGTCTTTAGATCCTTCTGATAAACCTCAAACTTGGAATGATATGAAAGATCTTATGCGAGAAACCTTTGTTAACCCATCTCTTGTAATTAATTCAAATGATGAGGTGCATCAACTAGATCAATCTCTTGTTATTCCTCCTGCTATGCCTAACCTTTTGCAGGACAATATACAAAAGAGCGAGGATGACGTGATAGAAAATAAGATGCTCACAGTCTCATATGACAATTCAGAACAATCAACTAATACTCCTACTGATCATGAGAGCAAAGGTAAAGCCCACGATGCTAAACTCACGAAAGGTGAGAGTTCTCTTGATGTGCTGAATTTTTCCACCAATCATGCTATGATAGAGCAAATTTTAGTGGAGCCTTCGCTTGATTTACCTTTGTTACAAGATGATTTGCGTGATGTTTCTTGTGACGAAGATGACTTGCATGATGATATTTATGTTATACCCATGCAATCATTGAAGAATGATCACGCTATATGTGTGCTGAAAATGAGTACTTGTGCTGAAAATAGACTTGTTATTCATAATGCTAGTGAAGTTGATGAGCTGAAATTATTGTCTTCTTTAAATACTTTGGGTTACATTGAATTTGATGTTCCGTGTAATCTTAGTTCTTTAGAGGAAAAACTTTATGCATATGCTAATTTGCCATGGTTCTCTAGACATACATATCATTTTATTGGAAAATATAATTGTAAAGGAGAGTATATGGTGCATCGTGTCTATATTTGTTCAAATCTGAAATCTCCTTATATTGTGCAAAAGTATGATCAACCAAAGGATTGCAATTGCTATAATCTTGTCATGTCGAGTTCCCCTAGTTTTGTTATAAAGAAACATGTTAAATTTCAAGAAGGGGAGCAATGTTGGCTACTACCAACAATGTTTTCTTCATCTAATCCCAAACCGAGGACGGTTTGTTGTCAAGAAGGGGAGGATGATGAGGACATGGCACCTTCGGATACAAACAATGATTATAAGGTTCGTTCATTCCTACATTTGCATAGTGGCTTTGGTTATAATTCACTTGGTTCCACATGTATATGTCACTATTTGATTGTAGGTTCAAATATGTTTCATAATGAAAGTTCATCAAAGTTGAACTTTTGGTTCGTCGGCAGCCCGACAGTGCCTCATTGGGAAGGCCATAACTCATCCATCCGGAGTGTGATTGAGGTCAATGAGCACTTGATGGAAAGCTTGTTTGATAAGCTTTCAAATAGATCTGGTTCCATCTCAATATCACGTCGGCAAGGGCTCCAAATCACCAATATATTCTGTCGCTATTTCTGGCAGGAGCTACACTGTCGTCATGGGCTTGTTAGACATCCTTGGGACCCAGGCCTAAGTTGGAGCACTGCCCCAAGAAGATGGAGAACACCTAAGAGATGGCCTTGGACGTCCTCCTCCTTGGCCACCACCTTAGGAGGCCAGCAAGGACGTCCAAGCCAAGCCAGAGGCCCAGTCCAATCCGAGTTCGAGTCTGCCTCGGCCATCAGGACCAGTCTGCAATAAAATGGATGCCCAGGACGCATCCAAACTCCGTTTTCGATGATCCACATATGGATGGAAAGATAATTTGATAAGGAAGCCAATCCAAGTGGTTTCACGTCAAAACCTCTTCGGAATCAACGGGAATCATCAAAACAAGTTAGCGTCCAGAATCTGCCAGGGTGCTGCGACACCTTCTTTTGGGCTGTTGGGCCTTGTAACGTGTTGGGACACCTTTAGGACGTGAAGAGGGATCCTTGGATGTCCCTTAGGCTATATAGTCAGTAGCCACCACCTACTTTAGGTTTTGGGTTTTGCTTAGATTATTCTGTTAAGAAACAGTTTCGCCGTTCTTCGGTTTGTGAGACCCCAACTCGTGAGATTAATCATTCATCTGCAATTTGGTTGCTATCTTTCTTGTTCTTGCTTGTATTCTTCGTTGCGCAGGCAGGAATTAGCCTTCTTGGCGAGGTCAACCTGGTCTGTGACTTGGTTGATAACCAGAGGAGCTATGGTGCTAAGATTGCAGGGTTCGATCTTCGATCTGAAGCCGGATCGGTGTGTCATTCTCTGCCACAACGATAGTTACCATCACCTGACGGAAGATCGGGATCCCCTGTCCCCATTACAAAATTCATCAAAAATCAAGCTCTATGCAATGAACCCATGTTTGAGTGCATTTGGCTCTTTTGAATTTTCGTTGTTCCTTTGTGCTATTCTATAGACGTCGCTAACGCGACTATAATGCGATCATTTGTAGACTCGGAGGAGAAACAGACAGACAAGGATCGTGAGTACCGTGAGGAGTATGGAGATGACTACACTGAAGGTGCCACATCCCTCCCAATCTTGTAGCACCTATTACGCATGGCTAATGTAGAACTGCTATTGCTTTACTTTACAGCTACAATCGTATTATAATAGGACTTGCATGGTAGTATGCTTGCTTGAAAGCCTTTACCTTGACGCAACCTTACCCCTGCATACCCTGCTAATAGGCTAGACACACGCTTATTGCTATATATTTCATTACATATACTTCTACTATGCTTATACTACATGCGTGGTGGACACTGGTGTTAACTGGACCATGGGGAGAGTGCTGCGTGTGTGACTTGGGTGTGTGGAGGGTGAGGGTTGTGTCGACCAAGTTGGAGTATACGACGAGGCTGGGGCAAGTCTTGCCATGGGGTGCTACCTGGGCACCCCTAGAAATGGATACCTATGGTGGGTAAATGGTATATGAGGTGGACCTAGGTGTGAACCTATGACAGGTGGAGCCCAGGATGGAGGTGCTGTGGTGGCATGGTAAATGGAAACCCTGATGGAGACATTCTGGCTTGGTCACCCCTAAGGACTTACTAGTACTCAGATTCACCAGGAAGCCTTATGTACCACTCACCCTATATGGTGCGGGATGTTCGGACTACTTGGTAGGATATTGCCACTATTGCTAGGTTGATAGCGGACAGTGCAAGGGAGGTATGGGGTGTGGAGGATTTCCCCCACACCCTTTTGAGACTTCATGGAGACCTTGTGGACCTAGCTCATGACTCATAGTTTCAGCCACCCCAGACTAGACTTGGGGTGTACCAAGGCTGAATGGTAGAGTGGCATTGTCCTAGGCTAGTAAGCGGCCGGAATCAGCCCAGTTGACGACAGTCAGCAAGAAAGGCAGATCTTGTGGTTATGTAAAACCTCTGTAGAGTGTATGGTTGATCGATCGATACATGTGCCGACTCGTCGGCTATGGACCTTTCCTAGGTTTCACTTAAACTAGATAGAGAGATGAGTCCTTCTCTTCTTCCCCCATGAGAGATTGTCGGTCGTAGCCAGGGGCTGCAGGCCTTGAGACGGTGCCGAGAGGGAGTTGGCCTATCGACTGAGCGATGGTATGGTATGGGGATGATGGAGATGGTGGTATATCAGTCCTAGGATTGAAACCTGGCTCAGAAAAGGGAATGGAGTGGAATGCGTGTGGGAATGGTGTTAAAACTTGACAAACTATTATTATTTACTTGATATGCTAATGCATAGGAAACCCCAGCTTTATAGGTTCCCTTGACTATGTCCAACTTGCATCCAATTTCCACAAAGCAATGCTCATAGGGTTGGGAGTGGCCAGTACAAATCATACTGATAAATTTTGGCACACAGGTTCTGCTGAGGAGTTTAGCTCTGAGGAGTTTGACGGATGAGGGGTTCGTGCCTACGCTCGAGTTTGGCGATCTTATCTTTAAGCTGTTCTGAATGAATGCTACTTTTGATTCCACCAATGCGGTGATGTAATAATTTATGTAATTCTGCACTATTTGCACTCTGATATTATTGTTGTATGGATGTGATATTCGACTGGAATCTAGGTAATATGATCTACAATGGTCTTATTACACTTCGATGCTGTGGATTTCCCTTTGTGGAAATTGGGGTCGTCTCAGTTGGTATCAGAGTCATACTTGACCATAGGATGAAACCCTTAGAAATGGACAATAGAATAGGACGTGGACAACCCATCTTTCAGTTATATACCAACCTTGCATTTACTTTTATGCAAGGCTTATCTACTTATTGACCTGCTAACACCATCCCCTTGAAACATGCAGATGGCAACAAACATCGATTGGCCGCCTCTAGGACTGCTACCTCTGGACCACTCCAAGCTTACCTTCAACCTACGTGAGCTCGGGGGTTTTGCATAGACCCTCTGCCGAGTTCTCATCATGTTAGGTGTCCTCGATGAGCTTGTCAAGGTCACCTGCATCGGAAAGCCAGCTTAGGAAGGAGGAATCAAAGGACCAGTCATCACCTCAGCTGAGTTCCTAGCTAGCACTACCTTACCTTCTGTCCCAACTTCCACCGAGTTGACTATAGAGGACACAGTCAAGGAGGGACTATGAGCTATCTCACACAAGACACTTCGCAGAGTAATGAGGGACCACTACGAGCACCTAAAGACAACAGAGTTCCGTCTACTTCCCCAGGCCCTTGACCTCAGCCTTACCCCTAGTGAGCAGAGTTTCGCAACTGGTAGAGTTATCCTTGCTAAGGAGGATAGATGCCTTCGTGTCTTAGCTATCCACCTACTGGAGCAGGACAGGTACACGACCCAGTTGGAGCAGAGGAGACATCAGTACCAGGCCCTTCGGTGGGAGTACCAGGAGCGAGACTCGCAGGGAGCACAGGAGCGAGCTAGTCTACTGGAGACAGCTGCCAAGCTGCAGGATGAGCTCAACCGTCGTGAGGAGGACCATAGAGCCAAGGTCACTGACTTACAGGACAAAGTAGCTGACCTAGGCAACAGGAACTGCTACCTTGATAGCAAGGTCTTGGAGTTGCAGAGAGAGTTGGATGACAAGAAGGCTGAGTTCAACCGCAGAGGAGACAGAGAGAGATCCAAGGGGATTGATATGCTGAAGATCCAATCTTGAACAAGACCCTAACTCAGGAGCTAGAGGAGTTTAGGAAGAAGGACGTTTGCAACCAGGGTCACCTGATCGAGGCACTCAGGCAGACCGAGTACCTATAGGACAAGTGTGAGAGGACATGGCAGGCTTGGCAGAAGTCTGATAGGAAGCGCCTCAGGGAGATGAAGGGTATGTGGGATCAGCTACCCAAGGAAATTCGCAGCAAGACGAAGCCTAGGATAGAGGAGTTTGAGTTAGCCCCGACTTGCCTCAACCTAGACGCCTACCCTACCCTACCTGGAGCCAAGCCTACTAAGGAGCTCGCCGAGGCCTTGAAGTACGTGTCCTGACTTCACAAGTCTGACGAGGAGATTGAGATCAAGAACAGTCGTGTCCCAGCTGTGGTGTATGAGTTAGAGTAGAATGACCCTACGTGGTCATGAGTCATGTCAGTAGCTTTCATGAGTTGTACCCCATGATGTACCCCTTATGAGATGTATTATGAGACATTATGCGTAGTACGATTCTCGCACGTCTTCTAGTGTAGCTACTAGAGATGATGCTATGTAATAAAACCCATGTAATGAATGTTTTAGATCTTATTGCATCTTATGGATCTTATTGCTTCTTTGTAATGAGTGTTGGATAGTGTAAATGTTTTCTTTAAATCATTCGAAATCGTGTAATCATATTGAATTATAAGCACTTTTGGCACAAGCACTAAAATTCTCTATGATCCGTGTTGCAGATGCCGAACCGCCTGATCAAATCGCCTAATGAACCATGGACGTGCACCCACCCCTGAACCAGTTGAACCAAATGGGGGACGTGGTGGCAACAACCGTGGCCGTGGCCATGGCCGTGGATGTGGAGGGATACCCTTCCACTTGGAGAATACCCCACCACCTGAGGAGAACATTCCACCACCACCACCACCTAACCTGGCAGAAGTGATGGCACAAGCAGACCCAAGCTTCTTGTAGCTCTTGTTGAAGGAGCAAACATGTCATCAGGGGGGTCAGTAGAATGACTTCCAAAGGAAGCTAGAAGGATTTCTGAAGCTAAGGCCACCTACCTATGATGGCACTGACCCTAACCCGCTTGTAGCCGATGACTAGCTCAAGGAAATGGAGAAGAAGCCTGACCTCACCACTTTCACAGATGATGAGTGTGTTGGAGCTGCCACACACCAGCTCATAGGTGTAGCACGCACCTGGTGGGATAGTTTCAGTGATTCCCATGAGGACCCTGCCCACATCTCATGGGATGAGTTCGCTGAAGCATTCATTGAGTACCATATTCCTAAGGGTATCATGGAGGCCAAAGCTGAGGAGTTCCGCAACATCAAGATGGCAAAAGACAGGGTGACTGAGTACACTACTCATTTCACTAACCTTCTATGCTATGCGCCTCCCTATGTTGTGAACTCAGAGAAAGAGAAGTTGTACTATTACCGCAAGGGACTTAACCCGCACATCAAGCTGAAGTTTGGTGGTATTGAGAGCAACACATTGCATGCTCTGGTGGATCACTGCATCCAAATTGAGAAGGACCGTGCTGAAGCTAGAGAAGAGTATAGGGAGAGGAAGCGTAAGCCTAAGGAGTCCTTCCGTGGACGTGATCGCAAGAGGTTCCACAGAGATGCACCCTCTAGGGAGCACTCTCGCCACAACAAGGATGACAACCCTAGATCGAGTAGGGGAAGTGGTGGCTACACCGCCAAATACTCTCGCCCTGCTCAGGATCGCTACACCTAGGACCGTTATGCACAGGACCACAACAATTAGGATCGCTTCAACCATCCCCGCTCAACGAATGAACGCCCAGCACAGAACCGCTCCGCACCAAGCACTAGAAACTAGAAGGCAACCATGCCAACCCCTATAGGCGGTACACCTTTCACCTGCTTTGCTTGTGGCCAACCAGGTCACAAATCCACTGAGTGCCCTCAGAACTCAGCTGCTCAGAAGTCTCAGCCCAAGGGATCTGCTACTCATGGACGTCTCAACCATCTAGATGCTAAGGAAGCACAAGCTGCCCTTGACGTGGTGTACGGTATGTTTTTAGTTAATGGCAACACTGCATCAGTTCTATTCAACTCTAGAGCAACTTGTTCATACATATCATCCAAGTTTGCACGAGAGCATGACCTGCCTATAACCCCACGTGAAAAGTCTATCATCACCAGCTCACCTTTAGGAGACCTAAAATGCACCCACATCTGTAAGGGAGCGAGTCTTACCATTGAGGGTCCTATCTTTAAAGCCAACCTAACCTTGTTACCTTCCACGAACCTAGATGTCATCCTAGGTATGGATTGGTTAACCATTTACCTGAGGTATCATATCATGTTCACCTAGATATGTCCAAGCTGACCCACCCATCAGGCCAAGTCATTAGATGTGAACCCCTAGTCTGGAAAGTCCACCTCTATCCTATGTGCCCTTAAGGCAAGTTTAGAATCACAAAGAGAGGAGAAGACAATTCATGATGTGCCAGTAGTCAAAGACTATCCCGATGTATTCCCTAAAGAATTACCGGGTATGCCACCTAGACCGTGATGTAGAGTTCATCATTGATCTGTTGCCGAGAACAGGACCCATTGCCAAGAGACCCTATTGCATGTCAGTTGATGAACTGGCCAAGCTCAAGAAATAGCTTGATGAGCTCATCTCGAAGGGTTATATCAGACCCAGTGCTTCACCCTGGGGATCCTCCATTCTGTTTGTCAAGAAGAAGGATGGTTCAATGAGAATGTGCATTGATTACCGGAACTTGAATGCAGTCACCATCAAGAACAAGTACCCCTTGCCAAGAATTGATGATCTGCTTGATCAGCTTCGAGGTGCCAAGTATTTCTCTAAGATTGATCTCAGATCTGGCTATCATTAGATGAAGATTCGAGAGAATGACATCCCGAAGACAGCTTTTGTGACTAGGTATGGTCAGTTTGAGTTCACCGTGGTGTCCTTTGGACTCACGAATGCTCCCGCATACTTCATGAACATGATGAATAAGGTTTTCATGGATGAACTGGATAAGTTCGTGGTGGTATTCATTGATGACATCCTTGTCTATTCATCCACTGCTGAAGAACACGAACATCATCTGAGAACTATACTTGAGAAACTAGCCCAACATCAGCTTTACACAAAGTTCAGCAAATGTGAGTTTTGGTTATAGGAAGTTGCCTTCCTAGGCCATGTACTATCAAGCTGAAGGTGTTGCAGTTGACCCTGGCTAAGATTGAGGCTATGAAAGAATGGGAACAACCCCATAATGTGACAGAAGTCAGAAGTTTCTTGGGATTGGCTGGATATTACCGTCCGATTCATCGAAAACTTCTCCAAGATAGCCCATCCGATGACTAACCTTCTAAAGAAGACTAAGGAGTTTGAATGGACACCCGAGTGTGAGCAAAGCTTCCAAGAATTGAAACTAGAAGCTTACCACGACTCCTATGCTAGCATTGCCTGATATCAGCAAAGATTTCATGGTCTATTATGATGCATCCCACCAAGGACTTGGTTGTGTACTGATGCAAGATGGAACAAGTGATAGCTTATGCTTCTTGATAGTTGAAAGAACACGAGAACCATTACCCTACTCATGATCTTGAGTTAGCAGCAGTTGTGCATGCCTTAAAAATCTAGAGGCACTACTTGATAGGCAACAAGTGTGATATCTACACCAATCACAAGAGCTTGAAGTACTTTTTCACACAAGAAGATCTGAATATGAGGCAATGCCTGATGGCTAGAATTGATCAAGGACTATGACTTGGAAATTCACTATCATCCAAGAAAAGCTAATGTAGTCGCAGATGCCCTCAGCCGTAAGAGTTACTAGTCACACTTTGATCACTAAATCCATACCATCCTGAGCTCAAGGAAGAGATTGATGATTTCCAACTAGAGATACTACCGCTATGGCTTATTAAATGAGCTTCGCATACAGTATAATCTCACAGATCGCATCCGTCAAGCTTAGAAAAATTGTGAAGAGATCGAATATCTCCTGTGGTCTGATGAAACTAGGCTACAAGACCAACCACCATGAGGATGAACAAGGAACCATCTAGTTCAAGGATAGAATCTGTGTACCTTCTAATCTAGCCCTACGAGAGGAAATTCTGTCAGAAGCCCATGATTCTAAGTATTGTATACACCCTAGGAATTCAAAGATGTATCAAGACTTGAAGAAACACTTTTGGTGGAAAGGCATCAAGATGGACATTGCAAGACATGTGGCATGATGTGACATCTATAATAGAGTTAAGGCTGAACATCAAAGGCCTGTAGGATTGCTAAAGCCTCTTGACGTTCCTGAGTGGAAATGGGAGATGCATATCCATGGATTTCATAGTTGGATTGCCCCGTTCACAGAAAGGCAATGATTCCATCTAGGTGATTGTTGATCAGTTTGACCAAGATCGCTCACTTTGTACCAGTGAAGACCAAGACCAATGCAGACAAATTAGTGGATCTATATATTGAGCATATTCTCAGATTGCATGGAGCTCCCTCTAGTATTGTATCTGAATCATGGTCCTCAGTTTGTGTCCCGATTCTGGGAAGGCTCTACACAAGTCCATTAGAACTAAACTCGATTTTAGTACCGCTTACCACCCACAGACAGATGGACAGACTAGAACAAGTAAATCAGATTTTAGAAGACATGCTTCGCGCTAGTGTACTGAATTATGGCTCTGATTGGGAGAAATGCTTACCCTATGCAGAGTTCTCTTACAACAACAGCTACCAGGCCAGTATCAAGATGTCACCGTTTGAAGCTCTATATGGCAGACCTTGTAAGACACCTTTGATGTGGTCTCAACTGGGTGAAAGATCATTCTTTGATTCCGCTAAGATTCAAGATGCAGAAGAAGAAGTTGCTCAAGTAAAGGAGAATTTGAGAATTGCTCAGAGTCGATACAAGAGCTATGCTGATAAAAGGAGAAGAGAACTTGAGTTCAATGTGGGAGACTTCGTCTATCTCAAGGTATCACCACTACGTGGGACCGTCAGATTCCATGTGAAAGGGAAGCTTGCCCCTAGATTTGTTGGCCCATACAAGATTTGCGAAGAGAATTGGAAAGCTCGCTTACAAACTTGAGCTACCTGAGGAATTGGTGGGTGTACATCCCATATTCCATGTCTCTCAACTACGCAAGTGTTTGAGAGTGCCCGATGAAGTAATTCTAACTGATACACTTGACATTCAAGATACACTTGAGTATAGAGAACATCCTATCAGAATTCTAGACAGAGATACCAAAGAGACCCGAAGCAAGACTATTCCTATGTGCAAGATCCAATGGAGTAATCATACTGAGAGAGAAGCAACATGGGAGAAAGAGTCGGACCTCCGGCTACGATATCCTTACCTCTTTGAAGAGTACGTTACACTTTAATCTCGAGGATGAGATTCTATTAAGGGGGTAGGACTGTAACAACCCAAAAATCCATACACCAAAAATACCTACTACAAAAATTTTCTTGGAACTCCCATGTAGTGATGAGTGTCATGTATAGGAAGCCAACCTGAGAGTTGCATTAGGCATAACCCCAACCCAAGTCATCACATAAGCATAGCATGACATTTGCTGATTATGTTATTTAATTTCTAACAAATAAAGGGTTGCATACATTGTTAACTTAAATTGTGAGTTGGATCTTCATTTGTTTTATGGAATGCCAAACAACTCCTTTAAAAGTAATAAACCATGCAAATCAAATCAAAGAATAAGGATTTGTTACACTTACTTTTGTTATACAAAATGGCTAAATAAATTCCTAATATATATATAAGAATGTTGCGGGTCACATATCTAAAACTCTAATGAATTTGGTGCACCAATCTTTGAATTCAAAAACCAAAACCAGATTTGAATTCAAACAAATGGAAGAGAACTAGAAATAGAAAAAAGGAAAAGAAGAAGTGGGCCTCGCAGCCAGCCGCTCGGCCCAAGCTAGCCAGCCCAGCCAGCACCATCGCGGCCCTACCCCAGCGCACGCGGCCTAGCTTGCGGCCCAGCAACGCCCGTGCCTCCTCGCCTTCGCTCACTATTGCTGCCACTGGGCCCCGCATGTTAGCTGAGCACTGCTCACACGCACGCCCTCTTCCCTTCGCCCGCAGCCGCTGCCAATGGACCCCACCCGTCAGCTTTCCCCTGTTCATCTTCCTCGCACTCACACCCAACCACCAGCCGACTGGAGGCCGACAGCGATGGCAGAGCAGGCCAGGGGTCATGCCCGGGGCATGGTCTTGTCTCCCCTTGGCGCATCGCCCATGCGACCTCCGTGCCAACCACCCCACGCCGTAATGCCGTTCGATGCCCGCGGTGCATCACCAACTGTCCGCCCGTTCGCCAAAGATGGAGCTTAGAGCTCTGGCTATAAAGCCATGCCCAAAGCCCTAGGGTTCTCCCAATGCCCCGCCGCCACCGTGGTGGCCAACCACAGCACACCTAAGCCAAGAGAGAAGAGTGGGGGAGAAAGGGGGGAAACGCTGACGCCGCTGCGAAGGGGAAAAGCTCGCCGAGACCGCTGGAGCTAAGAGCGACACCGTCGTCTACATCACTGACGTGGTTTGGCATGGCACTGCACGGCCATCGGAGCTACATGGCCTCGAATTGACATGGCATCACCATCCATTCTTCCACGCCACCTACGGTGAGCCTTCCGGTCTCTCTGCTCGCCGCCGGACCCTGCTGTTCGGCCATGGCGCTCCACACCGGGCTGTCTTCGGCCACTGGGAACACCCGCACCCATGCACACATCTGTGACCACGCCATGACCACCTTGCTGGAGCCTCATAGTGACCCGCGCGCCTCGCTGTTGTCACCGTTCACCGTGGCCGCCGGGAAGCCCTACCGGCCACAGGAGAACCCATAGCCTCGCCTTGAACCTGGACATCCCCTCTGCGTCCCCACGCATCCGTAGAAGCATACACGCCCTACCGAGACATTTCACCATGACCGTAGCCACCTCACTGATGCCGTCGTCGTGCTCGGAAAGGCGCCGCCATGGCCAAAGCCACCAGAGGCCCTAGAGGACCCCTCGACCTACCCAACATGCCCGCTAGTGCGTTGTGTCACCCACGCGCACCACAGAACCAGCCTATGCCGTAGCCCCATGCCATTCTCGCACGCCGGTGGAGCTCAAGTCACCGCTCACCGTGGCCAGCACCTTGGGAAGCTCTGGCCGCCACTTTGACCCCACCGACGCAGTCGCCATGGCCCGGGGAAGTTTTTCCCCTCCCCAACTAGACACCAGCACCACCGTAGGGACTCACAGCTAGCTCACCGCCAGTAGGAGCACCACCATGGGAGAAAAACAGGGGAAAACCCCCTTGCCGGCCACCCATGCGTGAGCTCGGTGCACGTGAGCCGAGCCAAGGAGAAGAGACAGTGGACTTGGTCCACCATGCGCCCTGCCATAGGTCCATGGACCATGAGCGCTGGTCCACCGTGAGCCACATGGTGTGAGCCGTGCTATGGACAAAGCCCAATAAGAGCCCACGACCATGACATGGCAGCGTCACAGTGTTTGGCCCGGCCCGGCCCAGACCGGCCCAACCCGAAGCCCGTTTGAGACCCGGCCGTGTTGACCATTGACCTGGCCCCACATGTTAGTGACACGGACACTTTGGACCCACACGATAGGCGCTGACATCATGCTGACATCACACGGGACCCACATGTCAGCAGCCCACGCAGCTAGGGTGATGTCATGCTGACAGTCACGTTGACATCAACTGCTGACGTCAGCAGCCAGGCCCCACATGTCAGTGACCCTGACTATTGACCAGTTGACTCGATGTTGACCGTCGTTGACATTGATCGGACCCACCTATCAGTGACCCAATAGCCTTTGGCCCCACTTGTTGGTGTGGACGACGTTGATGATGTCATGCTGACGTCAGTTGGGCCCCACCTGTCAACTCGGAACTGTGATGCTGACGTCATGCTGACGTCAGCAAGCCACATGGACCAACCACAGCATGACACATGTCAGCCCAGGATTAATCAGCCTTTTTCCATTTCAGAAATAGATTTAAACTTCAGAAATTCATAACTAATTCATATGACCTCAGAAAAATACGAAACTAGGACCAAAATTCATCTAAAATCAAGCTCTATGCAATGAACCCATGTTTGAGTGCATTTGGCTCTTTTGAATATTCATTGTTCCTTTGTGCTATTCTATAGACGTCGCTAATGCGACTATAATGTGATCATTTGCAGACTCAGAGGAGAAACAGATAGACGAGGATCATGAGTACCGTGAGGAGTACGGAGACGACTACACTGAAGGTGCCACATCCCACCCAATCTCATAGCACCTATTATGCATGGCTAATGTAGAACTGCTATTGCTTTACTTTATAGCTATAGTCGTATTATAATAGGACTTGCATGGTAGTATGCTTGCTTGAAAGCCTTTACCTTGATGCAACCTTACCCCTGCATACCCTACAAATAGGCTAGACACACACTTACTGCTATATATTTCATTACATATACTTCTACTATGCTTATACTACGTGCGTGGTGGACACTGGTGTTAACTGGACCATGGGGAGAGTGCTGCGTGTGTGACTTCGGTGTGTGGAGGGTGAGGGTTGTGTCGACCAAGTTGGAGTATACGACGAGCCTGGGGCAAGTCTTGCCGTGGGGTGCTACCTGGGCACCCCTAGAAATGGATACCTATGGTGGGTAAATGGTATATGAGGTGGACCTGGGTGTGAACCTATGACGGGTGGAGCCTGGGATGGATGTGCTATAGTGGCACGGTAAATGGAAACCCTGATGGAGACATTCTAGGCTTGGTCACCCCTAAGGACTTACTAGTACTCAGATTCACCAGGAAGCCTTACATACCACTCGCCCTATATGGTGCGGGACGACCAAACTACTTGGTAGGATATTGCCACTACTGCTAGGTTGATAGCGGGCAGTGCGAGGGAGGTATGGGGTGCGGAGGATTTCCCCCACACCCTTTCAAGACTTCATGGAGACCTTGTGGACCCAGCTCATGACTCACAGTTTCAGCCACCCCAGACTAGACTTGGGGTGTACCAGGGTTGAATGGTAGAGTGGCATTATCCTAGGCTAGCAAGCGGCTAGAATCAGCCCAGTTGACGATGGTCAGCGAGGAAGGTGGATCTTGTGGTTATGTAAAACCTCTGCAGAGTGTATGGTTGATCGATCAATACATGTGCCGACTCGTCGGCTATGGACCTTTCCTAGGGTTTTGCTTAAACTAGATAGAGAGATGAGTCCTTCTCTTCTTCCCCCATGAGAGAGTGTCAGTCGTAGCCAGGGGCTACGGACCTTGAGACGATGCCGAGAGGGAGTTGGCCTGTCGACTGAGCGATGGTATGGTACGAGGATGATGGAGATGGTGGTATATCGGTCCCAGGATCGAAACCTGGCTCAAAAAAGGGAATGGAGTGGAATGCGTGTGGGAATGGTGTTAAAACTTGACAAACTATTATTATTTACTTGATATGCTAATGCATAGGAAACCCCAACTTTATAGGTTCCCTTGACTATGTCCAACTTGCATCCAATTTCCACAAAGCAATGCTCATAGGGTTGGGAGTGGCCAGTACAAATCATACTGATAAATTTTGGCACACAGGTTTTGCTGAGGAGTTTAGCTCCGAGGAGTTTGACGGATGAGGGGTTCATGCCTACGCTCGAGTTTGGCAATCTTATCTTCAAGCTATTCTGAATGAATGCTACTTTTGATTCCGCCAATGCGGTGATGTAATAATTTATGTAATTCCGCACTATTTGCACTCTGATATTATCATTGTATGGATGTGATATTCGACTGGAATCTGGGTAATATGATCTACAGCGGTCTTATTACACTTCGATGCTATGGATTTCCCTTCGTGGAAATCGGGGTCGTTTCACGGTGGGCTCGGTGACTCTATATTTATTTCTCATCCATATGCTTTTATCTGGGGATGTCACTTATGCTAGCAATGTATTTGGAACTTATATTAATGTAATCATTTGAAAGCTATGTTGTTTTCACTAATCAGTTTTGAAACCCAAACTTGTACTGTTATTTGTGAACCCATTTGTAATATTATTTCTGCTGCAACTCTGCGTATGTGATATGTATTTGCTTAATCATGTGATCTTGGTTGTGATGTTAATTTACCAAGGTCCTCCATGACACTTGGTGGACTACCAGGTTTATGTAAGTGAAAGTATGTGCATGTCAACATGTTAGCGAGGACAGCCATACTTGATCTTGTATAAATTAGGCGGTTCTATCACATATACTGACTAAGTGATCGTTGAAATTCTTTGATCCTGACACCAGGTGTCTTCTTCACCTACTGTCAGGCTTGGGGACTACAACGTATATATTACACCTTGTGGCACATATATCAGTACTAATATCCTCTTTGCATAAGTCAAGAATGATGATCATCTCACTTCGCCAACGAAGCCTAAGTGTGTACACTTCACCTAAGGTGGAGAATTTTTAAATTTTAAACATGAGCTCCTTACATCCTTCTAGCAAGCCTTACTTGGCTAAGTCCGAGATCATGTCACCTAATAAATTGGCTGGCTTCAATTTCCACCAGTGGGATTACTAGTTAAACTGGTTGGCACTTTGTTCTATTGATTGGATTACTAGTTAAACTGTTCGAATTGCTAGATTTGCTGGCTGACTCCAAGTTAAACTACTCGGACTTGCTCAAGACAACATTGCTCAGCAGATACAAGGTGCTCGGGGACTAGCTGTGGGGGGTACAACCCTAGGTACCCACAACAATGGACATGGGCTACACCATAAGGGGAGGTCTAGCCCATAAGATCAAGGCCTATGGTGCCGAGTTCTAGTCGATGTGCACCACAAGGCAATCAGAAGACATCTTGATGATGAAGGAAGATCTTTTCGGATATGATAGATATCGTATTCCTTGTAAATACTTACTATATAACTAAATAGATCTAAGCCTAAACCGACTAGTAACCCTACCCCCCAGACTATATAAGGTGGGTAGGGACCCCCTCGAATTCATCTCATATTCAATACAATCCAACAAAGACACAGGACGTAGGGTATTACGTCAATCAGATGGCCCAAACCTGTCTAAATCGCTGTCTCTACTCCTTGTGTCACCATCTAGTTCCTATTATGCGCGCTTCCATCGATTCATCTACTACCGTGGGTATACTACTCGGTAGACTGCCGACCAGATTTCATCGATAGTATATGATGCCCCCTAAAGGCTATCTTGAATTGCTCCTAGGTAACATTTGCTCCAATAGGCAAGGCAAACAAATAATGAGTCCCCTATAGTTGATGCGATGCATACTTGGACTTCATCATTTTGGTGACCCTCAACCGATAGAACTTTTGTTCAATAGTGTTCAACCACTCATCAGCCTAGAGCGGTTCTTCTACCTCTTTAAAGATAGGAGGCTTAGTCTCCAGAAAGTCCTTGAATGTACTGTATTGATTGGGTTCTGGCCCCTAATTTTGCTGGTGGGCATGGGTAGTATTCTACGCAATGAGGTGTAGTGTTTATTCCATTGCTCGTTGATTCCCCAAGAATTGCGTGAAAAAATCATTCATGGAGGGTGGCGGTGGTGGTGGTAGGTCACCATCATTGCCACCTTGGCTCGTACCTGCCCTAGCATAAGTGCGAATCATCTACAAAATTGCAACAATAAGTGATTATTGGCTGATGTCATGAAATTGCAGAAGAATTGTGTAATCATGCCAAACTAAATTTACTGGAGAGAAGCTAAATTCATACAATAAAGCAGAGGCACAATAATTCATTCTCACAACATGACATCACCAATTTGATCACTTATCGTACTCGTAATACATTCGCGCACATGTCACATTTTACTAGTAAAACAAAACTAGAATTTCATTAGAGTTTGACCCATAGTGGACCAAAATGCAAGGTTCCAATATTACATTCATGATACATTTGAAGATCGAAACTTAAATCACATGTCCATTACATAAAAGATCAAAAAAGATATGGAGCTATCGCATGTAGCTAAGCACTATAGTTGAGTTATGCCTCAAAGTGGTCATTGTCAACACCAGACATATCATTTGCCTCATCATTGTCCACTAGGCACAAGTTGTTCTTCCTCTTTCTCTTTCAAACCGTCATCTCCCATGAACATTTCTAGATCTTCCTCTTCTTCTTCCATAGCTACTAGGGGGAGGAATAGGATTAATGATGATGTTGAGGTGATGAACATCATGCTAAAGTTCCACAATGGTGTTCCAGTTGCTCCTAAATCTGACATCGGTACTTCATCTCCCTTTGATGGTAGTCATTCTCTAGCCACCCAGCTAGAACCATAGTCCTATTCCTAGACTCCTCTTTAGCCTCTACAAGATAGTAGGCCTCATCACTCTATTGGATGGCCTACACCCTCTGAGCATGAGCGATCTACGTCTCTACCTGTGCTGCATTCCTATCCGCAACAGCATTCTCCATCTGAGTCTAGAGGGCTCCCAACATTGTATGAGCTTCATCAGTGTCCCAAAGAGCCTTCCTAGCTATCTTCTTGTGCTTACGCACATGCTTCTTCAGCCTTCACTATACTTCCCTAGCTTCCATGAGCTTGTATACACAGATGTTATAAGACTCTTGCCAGAAATAGTGGGCGTCTTCTCAGGCATGAAACATCTGCAGGACAAGAAACATAGCACACATAGCAGGACTCGAGCTTTGTGCCCACTTGTCACAGTCCTTGCACCATAGAAACACGGTCATGCTGCTTCCAAACTACCATAGCTGGATCCACCTAAGGAATAGATCTTGTTGCACTATTGGTGAGTGAATCACCATGCTGCTGACAAAGTCTGCTCAGGATCTCAAAGGCTACCACTTGAGTGCCTTCCCAAGGGGTTCTTCCCTCAGACTCTGCTTTCTAGCCCTAGTACTAGTGGTGCCCATATACAAGCTAGGATGGACACTTGCACCTCAAACCATGGTTCCCCTGCACATGCCATTGTGTCCAAAAGGATTGGGATGGCTCTATGTACCCCACAAAATACAACACTCTCTAGAGCAAGGCAGGTGTACCAAAGATACCCAAGAACGCCTTGTTCTCTTTCGGTGGGTAATAGGCTGCCATCTGTAGTAAAAATGGTGCAACTCTCATGAGAACAATGTTATAATAGAAAAGAGTTACTTAACCGAATAAGAAACTTATAAGGGAAGGAACAATGCAAGTATGTAATGTATGATTTATCATGATGAATGCACGTTCCATACGTCCTCACAAACTTAGGAAAATTGAAACTTCTAGCGACATACACGGTGGCATACATACATTCTCTCATATATAAACATAACTAGTCGGGCTACACATTTCATTGTTAGTGTACCTACACAAGAATTTCATTTCAGCCCAGCCCCATAATTATATAAATATAGAAATGAAAATCTGGTCTCTAGGTTGAATACTAAATACTTCCATATATATACCCATATATATATACTTCCATATCAAAGCTACCCGAAACTAAATATGTCCTATATATACATATAAATATGCATATATAGCCGTATCAAAGCTAACCCATAATTAAATACCTCCGTATATATATGAGACATATATATACTTTAGTATCAAAGCTACCTCTCCCCTTAGACCGCACGCTCACAACTTGTGGTCATGCCACTCATCATCTTACCTTGGGTGTAGAGGCATTTGATCCATATATTACCAGTCAAGTGAATGGCATCCACATAATAGCACATCGTATGGATGAAGAAAACAAAATCCCCCATGTTAGTACTTATTTAGCCACCTAAAATCCTTTACTAGGCATAAAAGAAATGATCACTGGAATACTTTAGATTCAAATTTCAGATTTGAACACCTATATATATAACTATAAGTTACCAAAAACTGGTTTTGGAAAACTTAAACCTTTGTTTTAAATACACATATGGCAATAATGTTGAATATTGCTCTGATACCAACTGTAACAAAACTATCTAATTTATAAGAGCACAAGTATAGTGACAGCCCGCAAGCAGTCGCACTATCATATTTGAGCCCATATAAATCCGGTAGTCCATCAAGTACCACGAAGGGTCTCGATTCATCACCAACATACAACCAAGATCGTACATGATTCAACATACATGCCACATGTTACATAGAGTTCACAAATACATTGCCATACATCAGAGTATGATTAAAGTTATTACAAACCAAGTTCAAATAAAGTAGTAGCGGAAGCAAAGTAGTTTTTAAACCAACACCTCACACCATTTTCAAATACTTACCAGTCCATGATCACAACCCACAAAAGCATCATAGATTAGATATATAAATAGAAGCGCCTTGCCCGGCGCCTACTCCTTGTCCACAGCGGGATAGAAGCAATTCTTACAATAGCCGTGAAAGACTTTGTTATCTGCAAGTGGGAAATAAATCCTGAGTACAAGAAGGTACTCAGCTAGACTTAAAGTGATTCCATGGATGATGCAAGGCTTTATAAGTGGAGCTAGCTTGACAACAATTTGCATAAAAATCCACTAATTCAGCTATATATTTTATAATTTGGTCATCAAGTTAATTATAGCTATTCATCTCTAGATTAGCAACTAGCCTATGCCAAACATGTGGTATATTAGTAGTGATAGAACAATAGTAACCATAGCAATTTATTATATCATTCTCAGAACCATTCCACTTTCCATTATCACTATGATAGAAGGAAGCTCAGTCAAGTTTCACACTATCCGAGAGAGACGGCTGATTTCAATCGATTGCAACTAGCTGGGCAGTATTCCTAACACAAACCTAGGTAGACCAGATCAACGGTCACCTTAGGTCACCTTTGGTACAACATGGGTCCAATTTGTGGGTTCGATCAGCACCGCATAATCAGGGACACTACCGATGCTAGGTCGACCAGGACTCTAATCTGCCCTTGTCCTCACACCGGTTCCCCACACATCCTTACTACCTCCACTATGTGCACTCTAACAGAATGAGGCCTGTCCTGAGTTGAGCTACTTGGCTTTGAAGTTGGAATGAGTTATCCGACTAGCTAAGTGAGAGGCATGCGTTCAAAATGACCGGGGACCAACAACAATGCGGTCCTTAATCGACGTAGATGGAATCACATGAGTCAACCTACAACATAGACTCTGTCCAGCCTTGATTTACAACATCCCATGGTTCTTTTACATGATAGAAAATATAGCCAACCGTGGTTCAGTGTCCACCTATATCTCAGTAGGTGATAGGAAATCACCCGAGCTAAGCATTGCTAAGCAGTTATTCGATCCTGGACCTACATAGGATTCAAGGTATATTTGTAGACAAGGTAGTTCTATGCATCAAGTGTTTCCAATCAACTCTTATAACCTAATGCATCAAATATAAAGGACTTAAGTGATATTTTATAAAACATAGGAGACTTATAATGCTCCGAGGCTTGCCTTTCAAGAAAGAAGTGGGTCGGTGGTTAGGGCACTCTAGAAGTTCCTCAGTAGCTGGCTCCTCACCTTCGGGAGCTATTGGCTATGGTGTCTCCTGAATTCTCCTCCGCCTCTTCTTCGAATTCTAGTAGGGTCACTCCTTCGGGGCGATCATATATGTATGAGCATGAAATAAGATATCATGGATGCATAGATAATGACATGGATGATATGATATGATAAAGTGCATACTCATAGTGTCCTTATTAGTAATGTATTAAAGGGATAACAAGATAAATTTTCTTTTACTGAGTAGGTGCATATCTCTTCTTTAGTAATTAAACAAACACCTATTTAAAACATTTTCTAGACTGCAAGACAGCAACCACTTGTTTTGACCCTAACTAGGAGTTATACACATCCAAACAATATGGTTGTGGACTTTGTGGAAATATTATAAAATTTCCTACAACTTTATTTTAATCATCTTAAGGTGATTCAGTAGCTATCTAGGTCAAGCAATTCAATCTTTCAGACCTATCCAGAGACTAAGCAAATCTGAAAGCAAACTTCTAGAAGCTATAAATCTTAAACCATTTAGCCTATAATTATGAAATTTTAGGACAAGATATATGGGTAAGTTATCTACAACTTTTTTATTAACAAGTTTCAAAGAAACGATCATTATCATCATGAAATTGTCACCACAACAGAAACTACACATGCAGCCATCTAGTTGAATTAATAAAAACTAGCAATTGATTAAGATGAAATAGAAAGACCATATTCCAAGTATGCCTACTCTAGGTTCAGCATTTTTCCTAGCTATAGCATGTCAACACAATACTAGCAAAATTAGAATCATAATTTTTGCACTTCCCTAGCTCAAGATATGCATTTTACAAGATGGAAGCAAATTTAAAAGCACTTATTTAGCTCAATTTAATTATCCTAGAAAAATATCCCAAACAGTAGGTTTCATATTTTTATAAAATTGTACACTTCATGATGAATCTAACAAAATTTAGTTCACCTAATTTGGACACTCCTAACTCAAGGTATCAATTTTTTAAAGTTTGCATTCAAATCTGTGAAAATTAATAAAGAAAATCAAATTTTAAATCGGGCCCGGCAGCTAGGTGCACCCGGTCCAATGCACCCAGAGGCACTGACAGTGGGGGCCCATGGTCAATGTGACCCTATGTGACATACACACAGAGTAGGGGCATGGCTTGACCAGAGGCAAATTCATTGACGATGAGGTCACCGACGGTGAGGTCACCGGCATTGTGTTCCCCATAACCTTGTGCATTGATTGATACCCTTGGTTAGCCTAGTGGATCACTAGAGCTACCTAGCCTAGCGATAATGGTGGCATGACAGAGGTGCTCTATGGTGGGCTCGTCGTCTCCGTGATGATACGGCCAGGCGAGCATGGCTACAGCGTTAGGAGGTCCTAGCGGAGCTCTAGGGTTAGGTCAAGGTCACGGTGGAGTGGCGGTGTGATCTGGCCACATGCATGGTAGCATGGCGGTGCATAGCACACGGCGGTGAGGTCACCATTCCAACAATACGATAGCCAAAGGGAGGTCTCTATCTTTGGGGAAGATACAGAAGTTCTAGACAACATGGTAACAGGCACTAGAGGGACCTAAAGGCAGCATGTGATGTCAGGCGGTGGCGAGCTCATGCATGTGGCCATGGTGGACTGTGCATGGCGCGGTTGCGCATTCCGGTGTGGTGGCGGCGGTAATAATTAAACTGGCTTCGACCTTAGCATCTAGACCCTACGATGATGACTAGATGAGGGAGAGAGAGGTCAGAGGTGGATGGGTTATGGCTGGCCATGGGCGAGCTTGAGGTCTGTGGCGCACCATGGCCTTAGCGGCGATGGTGACATGAAATGCCACTTTACCTTGGCTTGAACGGTGGTGCTAGTCAAAATGGTTGCCTAGGTTGCAACAAACTCAGGTTGTTACACCTCCTCTAAACTTCTATGAGTCATGTTTATTAAGGAGATTGATTTAAGCTCACCTATTGGATCGAAATCTGGTTTGGGTGCTACCCTTTAGCCTTCGTCCTTGTCCATCCATTCAATGACATATGAATTCTTAATATCCTCTAGCCATTGTTGTTGCTCTTCTTGGTCTTCCATAGATCCTTCATGATTTCTATGCTTTGGTTGTCTTATTGGATTTCTAGGATCATCATGAGACTCAGGAAAAAGAGCATAAAGGGAAACATTGGGGTTAAGGATGGGTTTAGAGATGGGTTCATATGAGACATCTAGCGTGGGCATAGAAGGGGAAAAGATAGGATTAGCTTCTAAATGACTTGGCTCTCCTTCTATAGCATCACTTGACATGCCACCCTTGAGTTCTTCCCAATGTCCTACATGGGAATAAGGATGCGTCTTAAGAGATCCCTTCTTGAGAGGATTTGAATTATATTCACTCAAAGGCCTCTTATGTAATAGAAAGTTTAAGCTTTTCCCAAAATTAGCATAAAAAGATCAACCTTAATTTCAAAAGGGATTTCCATAGGTGGAATTTTTTCTTCCATTGGAGGATTTTGGGGTATTGTTGGTTCAGGATTGATAGCTAAATCATGGGATTGGAGTGGTTGTGATTGGCTATCAAAACTTCCTCTTCTTGTTTGGGAGATGATTCCTTCTCTTCCTCAAGGAGTTTATCATGAATGCTAGTGTAGGGAATGCGTCCAATAATTTTATCAAGGATAATCCTTGCCTTACTAGCAGACAAATGAAGAAAAGCTCCTCTAGTGGCCGCATTAAGGGATTTCATGGAATCCTTGCTAAGACCCATATAAAAATGTTGAATAAGTATAGGGTCTTAAATGGCAAGGTCAGGGCTAGTGGTGATGAGGTCATTAAAATGAGCCCATGTTGTGCCAAGAGATTCTTGTTCTTTTTGTTTAAAAGATAGAACCTCAGATCGAAGGTTGACAACTCTAGAGATGGGAAAGAAAGCTAGGCAAAATTTAGTGCATAACGTTTCCCAACCTCCTTTCATACTTCCTATGGTTTGACTATACTATTGTTTAGCTCTTCCTGTCAAAGAGAACAGAAACAACTTCCATCTTAAGGTCTCGTCAGACATGCTAGCGATATGCAAGCATGCATAGTTCTGTCCAAACTCCCATAGGTGTGAGTATGGGTTTTCATCAGCTTCTCCCAACAAGGATTGTTTCTAAATCATTTTTATAAAACATGGGCATAGCTCATAGCTAGGTGTTAGCATAGGCTCTGTAGATTTTAGTGGCTCTAGGCATGCGCTCATAGGTTTGGCATATTGATATATAGGTGTGGATTCCAAATCCATAGTAAAAAGAATTAAAGAATAAAAGATAAAAGAATAAAGATACAAGGTTAAGCTAGGTTCAGAGTTATCTTAGCAACCGTCTCCTCGGCAATGGCACCAGAAAGCTTGTCGGTATTTATTAATGCACACAAATAAATCTACAAGCTCATGGATATCGCTGTAGCTTTCACCTGAAAATATTCCAAGTATCACATGCATAGGGAAACATGTGAGATTAACGATGTCTAAGTTGACCCAGAGTAGCAACAAGACTTATGATAATAGGAGTATAAAGGAGATTACTAAGGTCTTCTAGTTCTAACTTCAGTAAGTTATGTCTTCTATTGTTCAATTCTGGGGATATTACTAAGGGAAACACAAGTAGAGCATGTTTCCTAAAGTAACTAAATTCTGCTAGGCCTACAAATGGGAGGTGGACTACAGAGGACTCAACGAGGCTATAAGAGTCACCCTCGCAAGCTACCATCGATCTAGAATGTAGAGTGCATCTACAAGTAACTGAGTCTAAGCACCATGCTTACACTATGAATACTACTTTAACCTAGGATTGATAAGGATTAAAGTACTAAAAAAGAGGCGCAAACCTGAAGAACAGTATAAACAAATTACTTACTTTAATTTGAAGTTGGTTACCAGAGAAATTTCAGATGCAAGCTCATGAAGAACCAGATTCCGCCTAGGGTACAAGCCGTAGAGAGAGCACCAACAGGCTGGTACTTCCTCCAAACTATTCCCTCACACTCTATCTCTCTATTTCTAATACAAGACTAGATCCTATGGAGGACTAATCTACTTTTGATAACTGGCTTTGATCTTGATGAGGAGGATATGAATTAGGGTTTTAGGATGGCTCTAGGGAGGGGCATAGGGGCTGCTATATATAGGGGGTAGCATCAATTCTAGACCCTCGGATCAAACCAACTTAAAAGGATAGCATAGATGCAATCTAGGAGGTGGTGGAGAACTGACGTAGAAAGGAGAGATCGACATGTGGACCCATAGGCTAGCTGGCCTAGTGGTGGGGCCAGCCAGCCTATCTTAGTGATAGGTGGGCTCTATCTTTGGTGGAGTCTTCTGGAATCTTCCCAAGTTGGTACCATCGTGAATAATCGTATTTACTTTGACGAATAGGTCCACCTTGATAGTTTTTTGATTAAATCCTCCTACAAACATAGATTCACCAAAACTCATAAAATTTATTTGTTTAAACCCCTGGACCTATGTTTGGTGATGGAATTAAGTACATATGCAAGTTATATTGATGGTTTATAGTTGATGTTAATGACCGTCAACATTGAGCAAATTTGAGAAGAAATGTGATGAAGGATTCTTGCTTGGATACACCACTACAAGTAAGGCTTATAGAGTTTGGAATTTGGTAAGTGGTACTCTTGAAGAAGTTCATGATGTTTGTGGGGGTATGACCCCCAGTATCCACAAGACAAGACATGGGCTGCACCCTCAGAGGTGGCCTAGCCCACAAGATCAAGGCGTGCACGGCACTGGTCGATGTGCACCACAACATATTGTATAGTACCAAATAGGATACTTTCCTTATAACCCTACCCCTCTAGAGTATATAAGGAGAGGCAGGGGTCCCCTAGCGAACATCGATCTACATGCATCCCATATTCAATACAATACACCAAAGACACAGAACATAGGGTATTACATCGATCAGACAGCACAAACATATCTAAATCATTGTATCTACATCTTGTGTCACCATCTGGTTCCTATCACGCACATCTCCACCGATCCATCTACCTTCATGGGATACCCCTCAGAGGACTACCAAGCATCTTTTGTCGACTATTGGTGCACTAGGTAGTTGGTGTGCATGCTGGTCCATGGCAAACCAGATGGGATCTCAAGATCAGCGCCATCCATGGCAACTCGGCTTCTCTCAGTGGTAGTGTCCTTCATCAATCTACGATGATCTCGATGTCTTGATCCAACTCACAATAGCATGCTCTATGTCGAGAGCACTAGTCATGATTTCAATCCACTAATACCTGATGCCAACAAATGTACATATGGATCTACAAAGCAAGCAAGAAGTAAAGGCGGACGTGGATCAATCTACAGAGCCAAGATAAGAAACTACAACTAGGAGCTACACATGGGACAAGATTGGTTCGATCGATCAAGCTCCACCTCCCTAGGCGAGTAGCGATCATTTGACTCCTGGCCCCTACCGACTCTGCCTCGGTGATCCAACATGACCACGGTTGATCTACAAGCAAGCAAAAGCAAGACGCAAGGCCATAGCAGCTATTTCCACATCGAAGCAAAGCAATCTCGACTTCAACATCAATGGGATCATCGCTGACAACTTCACCATGCACGTGTTCTGGTCTTAGTCAACGCTGATCAGATAACGCCATATGCCACCGACCAGACATTTTGTCTAAAGCTAACATGCTTTAATATTTATCTAAATATTCTCCAATCTTTGTATATCGCCATAATGTTTCTCCAAGCTGTTTTCTCCATGTTTGCTCTTTAAATGATTTTCTGAACCCCCAAACAGTCATGTTGACGCTCAGATGTCCCTAGAGATGGCCTAGTCTTCGGCTCCTCCATACACATGCATGAGCATCTGCCCTCTGTGTTATGGGTGGTCGGCAGTAGCTCCTTAGTGACGCTTTGTTCTTCCGACACACACACTAGGCTCTACGCTCCGCGTTATGGTTAATGGGCTAGCTAGGGCTAGAGACTCAGCTACACACTAACTTGTTGGGTGGTTTATATTAAATATAAATACATCTTCACACCAACTGATTGCCAAGCTACATACGCTATTTCATCACCATTATTGATTCTTCTCTGGAGTTCATATATTTTACATCATATACTACCTATTCTACATATTTGTATTGCAGGATCATTGTCTAGGTGATTGAACCACCTAGTGCTTGGACTTCTCCACTGATCAACTAGGTCAAACTACTAGGTTCATGGACTTCATCGCCGACCAGTTGATTGGACTGTTCATCGATCGCTTCTACTCAAAGCTCACTTCGCTGCCGACCAGTTGACCGGACTATTTGTCGCTCGTGCTTCATCATTAGCTACATCGGGGACTACCTCGGTGCTTGGACATCATCAGCTATACCAAGGACTCTTCGGTGCTCGGACATTGCCAGTGACGCTAGGGACTCCTCGGTGCTCAGACATCGCCAGTGATGCTAAGGACTCCTCGGTGCTCAGACATCGCTAGCTATGTCGGGGACTCCTTGATGCTCAAACATCGCTAGCTACACACGGGGACTCCTCAATGCTCGAACATCGCCAACTATGCCAGGGAGTCCATGGTGCTCAGACATCACTAGCTACGCCGGGGACTCCTTGGTGCTCTAACATCACTAGCTACACCGTGGGCTCCTCGATGCTCAAACATCACTAGCTATGCTAGGGACTCCTTAGTGCTCGGACTTCGCCAGCAATGCCGGGGACTCCATGGTGCTCGGACATCGCAAGCCATGCTAGGGACTCCTCCATGCTCGGACATCGCCAGCTACACTGGGGACTCCTTGTTGCTTGGACATGGCTAGTGATGCCAAGGACTCCTCAGTGTTCGGACATCGCTAGCTACGCCAAGGACTCCTTGATGCTTGGACATCACCAGTGATGTCGGGGACTCCTTAGCGCTTGGACATCACCAGCTATGCTGGGGACTCCTCAGTGGTCGGACATCGCCAGCTACGCCGGGGACTCCATGGTGCTCGGACATCGCAAGCCATGCTAGGGACTCCTCCATGCTCGGACATCGCCAGCTACACTGGGGACTCCTCGTTGCTTGGACATGGCTAGTGATGCCTAGGTCTCCTTAGTGCTCGGACATCGCTAGCTATGTTGGGGACTCCTTGGTGCTCAGACATCGCCAGCTATGCTAGGGACTCCTTGGCGCTTGGACATCGCTAGCTATGCCGGGGACTCCTCGATGCTCGAACATCGCTAGCTACACCAGGGACTCCTCGGTGCTCAGACATTGCTAGCTATGCCGGGGACTCCTTGGTGCTCAGACATCGCCAGCTATGCTAGGGATCTTACTACATCTCATTGGTGTGCTATCGAGCTGCTCCATGTTGTTTGGATAAGGGTGTTGATCTTGGGCAGCACATCTGGGGTCTTGATATGTGCATGTTAGATGACGTCGACAAGCTTTCAGACTTCTTTTCTTTGACCCTGCTACAATATTCATTCTTCATCTTCTAGCAGGCTCATGGACTAAGTGGCTACACTTCACCTGGCGGTGAATGTAGTGCTTATTTCTTGATTTACCATCCTCATTGATGGAGTCTAAGTGGCTACACTTCTCCTAAGTGGAAGAATTTTTAGATTTTGAACTTGAGCACCTTACATCCTTATGGCAAGCCTTACTTAGGATACACTACTCGGCAACGGTTCACACTGCTCGGCGAAGGTTCACAACTGCTCGACGATGGTTCACAACCACTCGGCAACTCATCACGGTGGTCAGACCATGAGTCTGACTGCTCGGCTTTGTTCGCACCTGCTCAGACAAGCTCAAGATGGTGTTGCACAATGGATACAAGGCGCTCAGGGACTAGCTGTGGGGGTATGGCCCCCGGTATCCATAAGACAAGACAAGACATGGGCTGCACCCTCAGAGGTGGCCCAACCGACAAGATCAAGGCATGCATGGCACTAGTCGACATGCACTGTAAGATATTGTATAGTACCAAATAGGATACTTTCCTTATAACCCTACCCCTCTAGAATATATATGGAGAGGCAGGGGTCCCCTAGCAGACATCGATCTACATGCAACCCATATCCAACACAATACACCAAAGACACAAGACGTAGGGTATTACATCGATTAGATGGCCCGAACCTATCTAAATCGTTGTCTCTACGCCTTGTGTCACCATCCGGTTCCTGATTATGTGCACCTCCACCGATCAATCTACCTTCGTGGGATACCCCTCGGATGACTACCGAGCATCTTTTGTCGACAATGTTGAATTTGATGAAACCAAGGGTTCCCAATAAGAACATGAGAATCTAGATGATGTGAGAGGCACTCAATTGATCAATGCTATGAAGAACATGGATGTTGGTGATATAAGGCCTAGAGAGGATTGATGTTGAAGATGACAAAAATCAAGTGCTCTCTAACTCGAATGTGCAAGCTAGTGGTTCTCATGATCAAAATCAAGCTAGTTAAAGTGTTCTCAAGTGCAAGATCAGCAAGTGGCTAGTTTATCATCTCAAGTGGATCAATCAAATGTCCATCCAAGTGCAAGCAATCAAGTTCAAATACTCCAACCAACCAATGTTGCAAGAGATCATCCTTTGGATACTATTATTAGTGATATCTCAAGAGGTGTGCAAACTAGATCAAGATTGGATTATATTGTGAGCATTTCTCATTTGTGTCATCATATGAACCAAAGAAAATTGTTCTCATTTGTGTCATCATATGAACCAAATAAAATTGAAGAAGCTTTGAATGATGTTGATTGGGTTAATGCCATGCATGAAGAGCTAAATAACTTCACAAGAAATCAAGTTTGGGAGTTAGTTGAGAGGCCTAGGGATCACAATGTGATTGGAACTAAGTGGGTCATTCAAAACAAGCAAGATCAAGATGGGATAGTTGTAAGGAACAAGGCAAGATTGGTAGCTCAAGGCTATACACAAGTTGAAGGTCTTGACTTTGGAGAAACTTATGCCTTAGTGGCTAGATTGGAAGCTACTCGGATTTTGCTAGCCTATGCTTGTGCCCACAACATCAAGTTGTACCAAATGGATGTGAAGAGTGCTTTCTTGAATGGGTAAATTAGTTGGTGTATGTTGAACAACCACCCGGTTTTGAAGATATGAAGAAACCCAACCATGTTTACAAGCAAAGAAAGGCATTGTATGGTTTGAAGCAAGCACTGAGTGCATGGTATGAGAGGTTGAGGGACTTCCTACTCTCTAATGGATTCAAGATGGGCAAGATTGACACCACTCTCTTCACCAAATAGATAGGAAATGACTTGTTTGTGTTGCAAATATATGTGGATGACATTATCTTTGGCTCAACCAATCAAGTCTTTTGTGAAGAGTTTGGAAATATGATGGTTAGTGAGTTTGAGATATCCATGACTGGAGAGATTAATTACTTCCTTGGTCTTCAAATTAAGCAAATCAAGAATGGCACATTTGTAAGTCAAGGCAAGTACATCAAAGGCATGCTCAAGAAGTTTGGTATAGATGAGGCCAAAGCTATTTGTACACCCATGGGAACAAATGGAAAATTTGGATAGTGATGCTAGTGGCAACATGGTGGATAAAAAGTTATATCTGTCTATGATTGGAAGCCTACTCTATGTGACTACATCAAGGCTAGATGTGATGTTTAGTGTATGCATGTGTGCTAGATTTCAAGCCTCACCAAGAGAGAGTCACTTGAAGGTTACAAAAAGAATATTGAGATATTTGAAGCATACACAAATTGTTGGATTGTGGTATCCCAAGGGAGCAAACTTTGAGTTAATTGGATATTCAGACTCCAACTATGCGGGATGCAAAGTGGAAAGTAAGCGCACATCGGGCACATGTCAACTATTGAGAAGATCACTTGTGTCTTGGTCATCAAAGAAGCAAAATAGTGTAGCACTTTCAACCACTGAAGCAGAGTATATTTTAACTGGTAGTTGTTGTGCTCAATTACTTTAGATAAAGGCCACTTTGAAAGACTTTGGAATCAAGTTCAAATAAGTGCCATTGCTTTGTGAAGCTTACCAATAATTTGGTTCCACATGCAAGAACAAAGCACATTAATGTCCGCCATCATTTCATAAGAGACCATCAACAAAAAGGGAACATTTTTATTGAGTGTGGGCACCAAAGATCAACTTGCCGATATATTCACCAAGCCACTTGATGAGAATAGGTTTTGCAAGCTAAGGAATGAATTAAACATACTTGACTTCTCAAATATGTGTTGATGCACCCCACTTATATGACATGCCTCTCCTTTGAGCTAACAAAGGTAAAATAATTTGGCATGGCATTCATCCTTTGCTAAGGACTTGTTTAGTGGATCTAGTCATTCCTCAAATGTCTTAGGTTTATTCATGAAAATCAAATGGATTTGATGCTTGTATGGTACCACTATTGCTTCTATGCTTGAAATGATCTAGTGGTAGCATATGACATGTTTGTGGGCTTATGAACCTAGTGTCGAATCTAGAAAGCAAACTAAAAGGGTTTAACTCAACATGGGAAGATAACCAATGAAAGTTGTGTGAAGAAGCTTGTTGTCCTTGGATCAAACAGAGTTAAATTTCTTTGGTAAATGATCGATTGAACCAAATTTGGGGAAATGATCCTCACATAACATGGTTTCACTTCAACCTATCTAAAATTTGAGCTTACCTTTTGTGTGAATTAATGACAAAGGTGGAGAAGTAATTCACAAAGATAGCGGAGAAAGTGCAAAGATAAGATAGGAGGAGAGAAGGGGATCAATTAAAATTTGAAGCACACAAGTAGGGGGAGCAAGCTCATAAACTTGCATGGTGCATTTGAATGTGCATTACATATGCTTGCTTGCATGGCACAAGTTTTAAATTCAATATCCATGCTTGTATGGTGTATGCTAGTTGTAAAATTGATTGTTGAAATGAAAAACTAGCATGCATAGGATGATAGCTAGATATACCTTGCTCATTTACAAGTGGTACTATAGCCTTACTTAGAATGTTGATTTCATGAGGTATCTAGTGTGTTTTTGTTTTGCAAGTATATATAGCTTACCATGGTGCTAAGGAAGATGTTCAAATGGCAACTCTGATTGGTATCACGCTTCAAAGGTCCATTCTTTACACCTAAGCATCATTTGGTAGTCATTACTCTCCCACACTTCCTATCTATGCATATGTGTAGGCTTTCAACCCAAATTCTTAGCACATATGTAGGGGGAGCTAATGCTACCAATTCGGGTTTATGAAACTAGTCCATATCCTTTACACATGGTAATATGCTTGGGCAAGCAACATGAATCCAAAATGATTTTATTGAATATCTATGTGAAAGGGTTGTCATCAATTACCAAAAAGGGGGAGATTGAAAGCCCTAGTTTGGTTTTGGCTAATTGATGAAACCTAGTATGCTAACCCTTGTCATCAAGTGTTGTGTATGAGATAGGGTAGTACACAACAAGTGGTGGAGCTAGATGATGGTCATGGTGATAGAGGTGACCAAAAGAGATGATCAAGTGCTCCAACTTGCAAAAGAAGAAAGAGAAAAACAAACACCAAGGATGATCAAGGCAAAGGTATCAAATAGGATTTTGTTTTAGCACTCAAGACACCATAGAGGGTGTGTGTGTATTTAGGATACGTAGCCATCTATGAAGAGGGGAAAATCATGGTTAAGCGGTTATCAAGTGACACTAGGTGAAGTCATACATGCATATGCATTAGGACCTAGTGTGTTAACAATTAACAATTGAAAATTCTTGGAAAAATGCTAACATAGATGCACATGAGTTATACACTTTGTCGTTAGCAACTTGGAAGCAAGGGTGATGTGGTTAAAGTTATAGAAAAAGAAATGGAGGAGTAGAGGGACCGAACCCTGGCATCGGCAGGACCTGACCCTGAAGGGGCGAGTCTGGTCTAGACTCAACAATAAGACGTCGCCACATGAAAGGTCCTAAATGTCTAGAGGGGGGTTAATAGCCTATAAAAATTTTCTACAACAACACTAAGACAACTTGTTAGATAAATAAATGGCGAAGCGAATATTGCGCTAGCTCTACTAGTGTTGCAAGCCAGCTATCCACAAGTCTAGTATACTATGATCTCTATGTATCAATCAATGGCTAAGTCACTACTTGCTAAGCTAGTAAGCTAACTAAACAAGTAATTTAACTAATTACTTCTATACTACACAAGAGAGCTACACTGACTAGCAAGACTACCTCTACACAAGATATATATATATAAATGTAATGCAAGAGAGGTAGAGAGGTGTATACCGAATTAGGCAAGCGAAAAATTAATCACAATGAATACCAATTGACACAATGATTTTTCTTCTAAGGTTCACTTGCTTACCAGCAAGCTAGTCCCTATTATGGTGATTCACCCACTTGGAGGTTCACGTGCTAATAGGCATCACATGCCTAACCTGCAATTGGGTGCCGCACAACCAACACAAGATGTGGATCACACAAGCCACGCGCAATCCACTAGAGTACCTTTTGGCTCTCCATCGGGGAAAGGTCAAGAATCCCTCACAAATATATTCATTGATTTGGGGCTGACACAATCACTAAATCTCCTCACCAATCAACAAATCACCAACCATCTAGGTGACGACAATCACCAAGAGTAATAACAAATCCACAATTGCAATCACCACCTAGGGACACCAAATATGCAACCTCTAATGCACACACTAGGGTTTCCCTCAAATCCTCTCAAGAATGAGCACCACGATTGAGAAAGGAGAGGAGAGGGTAGAGATACTCTTGAAGCTCTCAAAAGATCAACATTAGGGCTCGATCTCTCACTTGAATGGAGCACAAATCCTTGGGAGTCAGAGATAAGGAGAGGAGAGCTTGTTCTTCTTTGTTTGGATCTCAGATGCAAGAATAAGGAATAGTTCCAAAGAGAAAGAAGGGAAGGGAAGGCCACTGCCTTATCCCCCAGCCGCACCAGCCATGCTGAGCGGCCACTGTGGCAGAACCACCCAAAATATGTGGCCCACGTGCGCCTATCATTGTCTCATAGATTTCTAACTATGGCACATGTAAGCCACACAATCTCGGTAGTCTATTGGGTGTCCTCGGGAAACCTGAATCATCCACTTTATCTTTCTGAGCAAGATACATCACAGAAGACATTGCAGTATTATAACAATTTATACAAATATATTACATTAGAATAAATAGCGGAAGTCTTACAAACCGTAAGTTTACAAAATCATTTATTTAGTTATTACAAATCATAAGTTTTATCCAACTAAATAGTAGGGTAGCATGCATGGTACCACTTTAATAACACACAAGGGAGATTCACCCTGCCCAAGGGTGCACAACAAACTTCTCTAGTGCTGGTTGTCCTCCTGCAACAAGGGTTTAAAAAACCCTGAGTACAAAGGTACTCAACAAGACTTAACCGACGAAAAGGAAAGACTCCAAGGATATGCAGGCTTACGGGGAATCAAGGTAAGTCTATAGCAAGAATCAAGATTAACCTTTGCAAAAAAGCTTACTAAAGATTAATCCTTACTTTCAATGTTTTAGCCCTAGTTAAATCATTATAAGTCTCTAGTTTGAACCTAATCTAAATCAATCACTTCATTAATCATCTTAGCAGGTGATTATAAGTACCCTTATTCCATTAATTATCTACAATGATGGTGCGGGTATCAAGTCTCTTGTTACTATAGAGCAAACGATGATTCAAACCGATTAAAAGATAATTTTTTTAGCCTATAAAAATCATGGAAGGTCCAATTTCTAATTAAAAGAGGTAATTTTAAGCATGCCAAACGACTGAAAAAGCCCATCTCATATTTTTCCTAGATAGATTATATGATATTAAATCTACTCAAAAAATTTCACATTTTTATCAGGCTCCAAGAAATAATTATAAAGTTAACAAGAATCAATACATATTTGTTTTTTTAAATAAAAAATTATCGAAAACCTTTTGTTACCCACCCTCTGGCTAACCCCAACCACTAATAGGCGAGCCTGAGGTTAAGGCATAGTGCCGATCACACTGACCACGGTAGCGCTAGCTTTGATCAGCGGGTTCTCGTCGCCGATGAGGTCCTTGGTGACGGGGCTTACCCCGACGAGATCCTCTCTCTCGCACACACCCTGATGGTATGAGATGGGCGCCTAGCACACCATAGCACACACAATGGTGACCATGGCAGCCGGTGGTGCTCCGATGTGGCAAAACATGCTAACGATGAGGTCTCTAATAACGGAGACGGTACCAACGGCTTCCCTATGATCTACTATACCCTGGACAAGGTGAAAGTTGAAAGGATTATGAACCCGCATGAGCTTTATGTAGGCCATGGTGACTACGGCGGTGCTACGAGTGGCACATTGGCTACTAGCCACTGGTAGCGGTAAAATAGAGGTGACCTACACAACCATGAGCTCACCGTGATTATGCCTAGCTTGATGGTTGAAGCTGGGAAAGAACAAAGATGTGTCACCTTCGTTGATGGCAGTCACGATGGCGTTAACCTAACGACGAGGTGACGTTTCGGCATGACCTATAGAGGAATAAATCAACCATCAAGTTGATGAGCATCATAGTGCCAAGGTGAGTAGAGAACAAAAGATAGAAGGGAGAATGGGTAGCCAAATGTGGATGGCCACAGTGAGGTGAGTGCGGCGGCTATGGCGGGGTGGCCACGACAGCAACCAGCACTAGAGAAGGTTGTAGCAGCGAGAGGTGAGGCTAGCTGGCCAGGAAGGTGTGCAAAGGCAAGGTGGAGCTACAGGCATGAGGAATTGGATGATGGTGTGGCGAGCGCGATGAATTTTGGCCAGTGGAAGGAGGTTGCCGGCGGTAAGCGAGAAGAGGAAAAAGGGAAGATGATGATGGCATGGGCTTTTATCGGCAAAGACGCGACGTCTCCATGTGACAGCAGCTACTTGTAGCTATGACCACGAAGCAGCTATGTGCCTTCGTGTTGCTGATCGGCGCTAGGGTGGTGGCGGTTGGTGATGAGTTGGTGAGCAGGCTGCTACCACTGCTACTGAAGACGACTGACCAAGCTTCTTCTCCTCTCCTTTTCCCCATGGTCCAAACATCAACTTGATCAATGCCCTAAACAAAAGTTGTTCATCTACACATCCTCTCCAACTTTGCTTATAGAATCAACCTCAAACTTCAACTAGATTGAGAGATCAAGGATGGGGAACAAGGATACATGGAACTAAAACATTGGGTTCAGTTAAGGGGTTTGAAAATTAATTTGATTAGCAACTTAGGTGAATTAATTAGTGACTAATTACCAAGCAACCCTTTCAACCATTAACACCATTGCAAAGTACAAATTTTGTACTAACAAATGATGTTAATGTTTGGACAACTTTATTTATGAAATTCACTTTAATAATTCCCCCAAAAATGAATTCACAAACTAAATTCCAGGACTTAGGCAAAACTGTCTAAGTATTGGATTTCAATTCTGATTTCAATTTTGAAGTTCAAATTTTAATGGTTTGGGCTTGAACTCATACCCACACTTGACACTAGTGTAAAGTACACACTTAACACCTCAAAATTTATTAGGGTATGTTTTCAAGTATTTTAGTGAAATTCAAAAATAAAAGGTCACAAAGTACCTTAAAGTGAATTTTTGGTTTAAGCACAACACATCACAAATGCATTGCATAACTAACTAATAACATTGTTTTTAGTAAATCCAAGGCATGGTTAGCTACAAGGGATGCTTACTATGCATGATGATGACATGATCAAGTTTTAGTGATGCTTAACACTAGGGGTGTTACAGCTACTCCCCCTTATAGAAATCTTGCCCCAAGATTAAGTAATGCCTAAAGCCTAGGGTTAAGTAATGGAAAAGAAAATTTGTAAAAACATTTATAAACAAGGTTTCCATAAAACAACATGGGAGGTTACAAGATTACATCAACTTTCAAAAGAAAGGTTACAACTGTAGAGGAGTTAGCAACCTAGATAGATGTAAGGAAATCTAGATGATTCTCCATCATATAATCCAAGGATTCCCAAGTAGCCTCCTCTTCTAAATGCTTGTTCCACTGAACCGTATAGAATTTGATGGTCCTCTTTTGAGTAACTCGATCTTTCTGATCTAGGATTCTAATAGGATATTCGGCATAAGTCAGATCTAGTTCAAGTTCAACCCCTTTAATCTCAATGGCTTGTTCTGGCACTCAAAGATAGTACTTCAATTGAGATATACGAAACACATTGTGCACAGCTGATAAGTGTTCAGGTAACTTAAGGCAATATGCCATAGACCCACACCATTTTGTAATTGGAAAAGGGACAATGTCGTGAGATGCTAATTTCCCTCTGACTCCAAAATGGTTAACTCCCTTCATATGTGATACTTTCAGATAGACATAATCTCCCACTTTGAATACTAATGGTCGGCATCTCTTATCAGTGTAACTCTTCTGACGAGACTGTCCTACTTTCATATTTGCTTGGATATATAAGTTGAACCTTCCCTTCAGCTTCCTTCACTATGTCTAATACAAAGAATCATCTTTCTCTAGGCTCTGACCAATTTAGTGGAGTTCTACACCTTTGACCATAAAGAGCTTGAAAAGGTGCCATCTTAATACTTTCCTGGTAACTATTGTTGTAGGAAAATTCTGCCAGAGGCAACCACTCATCCCACTTAGCCGAATAAGTGAGAACACATGATCTTAACATATCTTCCAAAATTTGATTGACTCTTTTTGTCTGTCCCCCGATCTGAGGATGATAAGCTGAACTATGATGAGCTTAGTACCCAGTGATTTATGCAAGTGCTCCTAGAATTTGGAGACAAACTATGTACCTCTATCAAAAATAATGGTCTTTGGTACTTCATGAAGACTTAGGATTTTGCTGATATACAATTTGGCATACTTTTTAGCTCTATAATCAATGGTCATAGGAAGGAAATGAGCTAACCTAGTAAGGTGATCAACAATGACCCAAATAGAATCAAAATGTTTGGTTGTCTTAGGCAGACCAACAATAAAGTCCATACTAATGTCATCCCACTTCCACGATGGAACAGACAAGGGTTGCAGTGGTCCTATAGATTTCAGATCGATAGCCTTTACTCGTTGACAAGTATCACACTTGGCTACATACCGAGCAATCTCTAATTTCATCTTGGTCTACTAGAATCTCTATTTCAGGTCCTGATGCATCTTGTTACTTCATGGATGAATAGAGAATCTGGACAAGTGAGCTTCATCGAGGATTTGTTGACGTAACTCTAGAACTTTTGGCACTATTAGATGATTCTTGAACCAAAGAACTCCTTCATCTTTAGCATGAAAACATGGGGCCTTTCCAATCACAACTCTTTCTCTAATGTGAGCTATTCCTTTGTTCCCTTTCTGAGTAGCAACAATCTAACTCTAAATAGTGGATTCAACAGTAATATTGGATAAGGTTCCCTATGAGACAATCTCTAGATTCAGCTTTTCCATCTCCTGACATAAAGTACTTATTGACACTAGATATGGCAAATAGATAAATTTGCAAGTGCATGGATGTCAATGTAGCTTTCACCCAGGAGTATTCCAAGGTATCGTATTTTCATGGGGAATGCGAAGTGAACTAGATTAATAACTAAGTGTGTCCAAGGATAGACCAAAGGTATAGGATAATAGGTAAACATGGTATCTGTGGTTCCTATGAACTAAAGCAAGACTTCAGAAAACTATATCATGGTTGTTTACTTCGGGGCACAGCCCACTTAGCAACCTAGGAGAGATAACTAGACAATGTTTGCCACGAGCCATACAATTTAATAACTAGACCTATCTTGGTAGAATATAGAGGATGGATAGGGCTATCACTACCTACCACCTACCACAATCTATTCAAAGTCCTAGTCATAATCATAGGTAAGTTATAGCCTAAGCATCATGCTTAATCTATAAACTCTCTACTCTCATGCTAGCTAATAGATCAGAGCACCCCAACCAAGCGGTGAAACCAATAAACAACAATAATACTTAACTAATGCAAAAGAGTAGAGTTGCCATAGAGAAGATGTCGGTCTTCACTCAAAGGAGACCTTCATCCACCAAAGCACAAGTTAGAGAGGATGCCGACAACCCTGGCTCCTCCCCAAGCTTCTCCTCACTCTCCCTATCTTCTACTTCTAAGTAGTAGAGCTACAAAGCTTTGCCTAGCTACTACTCTCACTTGGAATGATGGAATGAGATGGTGTGTCTCTCCACTGAGCACCACTGCCCCTTTATAGTGGCTTGAGGTAGTGGGGTACTTATAGGAAGCGTAGAAGGTCAGTGGAGCAAACTTGGGCATCGGGCGACGTGGTAGGGGCACCGACCGGTGTTGGATATCACCGCCTCTTGATCGTAGGGCCTTGGTTGGCTTCGAAAGGTAGTTGTGAATCCAGCACATGTCAAAATTTGGCAGGTAAGGCAGTTCTAAGGTCAGTTGGAGGGCTCCAAGTCCATGATAGTGGACCCATGGATCCAAGACCAATCCATTGTGACCCTTGGTGCAAAATGACTTAAGATTGACATTGGAGAAGGCTTGGAGGACCTCTCCCATGGATTAGTGATGTGGCAGGGCCACTTGGCACACCAGGCCATGCCATGGTGGGGCTGACTAACATGGCATGTGTAGCAGAACTATCTAATTTATAATAGCACAAGTACAATAGCATCCTACAAGCGGTCGCACTATCATACTTGAGCCTAGATAAACCCGGTAGTCCATCGAGTACCATGAAGGGTCTTGATTCAATCAACATACAACCAAGATCATACATGACTCAACATACATGTCACACATTACATAAAGTTCACAAATACAGTTCCATAAATTAGAGTATGATTAAAAGTTATTACAAACCAAGTTTAGGTAAAATAGTAGCAGAAGCAAATAAAGTTTGAAACCAACATTTGTCATCACTGTTCAAATACGGTGCCAGCTCATGATCACATTTGCACAAAAGCATAAGAGAGGAATTAATGAGAGATGCCTCACCCAGGGCCCTACTCCTCATCCACGGTGGGACAAAAGTAGTTCTTATAGTAGCCATGATACATCATATTATCTGCAACAATGGGAAATAAACCCTGAGTATAAGAAGGTACTCAGCTAGACTTACCCATCATAAACCAAAAATAAAATGACTCTAAGGATCACGCAAGGCTTTATAAGTGGAGCTAGCTTGACAATATTTTGCATAGAAAGCCACTAATTCAACTATACCTTTTATAATTCGGTCATCAAGTTCATTATAGCTATTCATCTCTAGATTAGCAACTAACCTGTGCCAAACATTTGGTATATCATTTAGTAGCATAACAATAATAACCATAACTGGTGTAGTAATTATGTGTTCTTCATAACCATCATTCCATAATACAGTTACTATGATGCTAGAGCTAGCAAAGTTTCTCACTGTCCGGGAGAGACAGTGATTTGAATTGATTTCAACTAGCAGGGAATTTTTTCCTAACACAAACCCAAGCATACTACATCAATGGTCACCTTAGGTCACCTTTGGTACAACTCAGGTCCATATTTTGTGGGTTCGATTAGTGCCGCCCAATCAGGGACGACCAGCTAACAGGACATTTAGGCCCGGCCTGCCCTTCGGCTCACGTCTAGCTCCCGCACATCCTTACTACCATCCATAGTGCGCACTCTTATTAAATAGGGCCCATCCTGAGTTGAGCTACTTGGCTTCATGGTCAGAATGAGTTATCCGGCCAGCTAAGTGAGAGGCATGCGTTCAATCTCAATAGAAGTTCCAACAATGGTATGGTCCTTAATCGGCACAAATGGAATCACATGATCCAACCTATGCATAGACTCTGTCTGACCTCCAGTTACATTACCCCATGGTTCTTTTCCATGATAGCAAATATATCCAACCGTACTCCGGTATCCACCTATATCTTGTAGGTGACAGGAAATCACATGACTTCTAACGGTCTATGCATGGCTAAGCATATATTCGATCCTAGACCTACACAGGGTTAAAGGTATATTTATCTAGACAATGTAGTTCTATGCATCAAGTGTTTCTAATTCAACTCTTATAACCTAATGCATCAAACTTAAAGGACTCAAATGATATTTTGTAAAACATGAGAGACTTAGAATGCTCAGTGGCTTGCCTTTGATAAAGGAAGTTGGCCTGTGATTCAGGCACTTAGGTAAGTCCTCAAGAGTTTGCTCCTCTCCTTCTAGAGATATGGCCTGAGGTGCCTCCTATTGTTCCCCCAGCTCTTCTTCATTGAATTCCAATAGAGTTATCCCTTCGGACGATCCTATATGCATGAGCATGTAATAAGATATCATGGATGCATATATAATGACATGTATAATATGATATGATGTGATGAATGCATCCTCATAAGTGTTCTCATTAGCATTGCATTAAGGTGATAACATGTTACATTTTCTTTTACTAAGTAGGTGCATATCTCTTCTCTAGTAACTAAACAAACACTTATGTAGATCATTATCTGGACTACAAGGGAGCAGCCAATTGTTTTGACCATAACTAGAGTTATACACATCTAAATAATATGGTTTTGGACATTCTGGACAGCTTATGAAAACTCCTACAACTTTCTTTTAATCATCTTAATGTTATTCAGTAGTTATCTAGGTCAAGCAATTCAATCTTTTAGATATGTCCAGAGAGCAAGTCATTTATGATAGTAGACTTCTGACCACTATAATTCTAAAAGCATAAGGCCTATGACTATGAAAATTTAACACAAGGTAGATAAGTAAGTTACCTACAACTTTATTATTAACAATCATTACATAAAAGATCATTATCATGATGAAATCATCACCACAATAGAAACTATACATGTAGCCATCTAGTTGAATTATAAAGCAATAATTAACTAGTTGCATACAACCAATTACTTCTATGTCTAACTAATAATATCAACAAATTATATGCATCACAAACACCATAGAAAACATCATGGTTAAGCCTAAGTAATTTATTTATATTCATTTATCAATTTCGTTATATAATAAGGTGATTTAAAGGATAAATACTTCCAATGCTCAATAAATTCTGAGAAAATTACAGTAGTCTACAAATGACCCCAATAATCTACTATACAAATTTTATGCCATTTGGATAAGTATAGCCACCTCTAATAAAATGACAAGTTATATATCTTATTTTAGCAAAAATAGTTTAGCCTAGTGAAAAGTGTCAAGCAACAGATTTCATATTTTTCTTACTTTCCTCCTAGCATGAGAATACTGTGTAAAAAGTTGTATGATCATATGTTATGTATTTTTACCCCAATTAATTTCACTAGAATCTACCAATTAATTAAGATTAAATAGGAAGACCATATTACAAGCATGTCTACTATAGGTTTAGTATTTTTATAGCTAGAGCAAGTTAACACAAGACCATCAAAATTAGAATCACAATTTCATCACTTTCCTAGCTCAAGTTATGCATTTTACAAGATATAAACTACTTTAAAAGCACTTATCTTGATCAATTTAATTCTCCTAGAAAAATACCCTAAACAATAGATTTCATATTTTTATCAAATATTACACTTCATGATGAATCCAACAAAATTTGGTTCACCCAAATTGAACACTCCTAACTCAAGTTATAAAATTTTCAAGTTTGCATTCAAATTTATGAAAATAAATCAAGAAAAACATTTCAAATACTAACTGACAGCTGGGACCCATGGGTCAATGGGACCCACACATCAGCGACACACAGAGCAGGGGCGTGGCTTGACCGGCGGCAAACTCATCGACGGCGAGGTCACTGGCGGTGAGGTCCCCCACACTCATGTGCACCTACTGGTATACTAGGTTGGCCCGGTGGATCACCGGAGCGACCTCGCCGGCGAGCATGGTAGCTCGGTGGTGGCGCATGATGGTAGACTCACCGTCTGTAGCAAAGATGGGACCAAGCAAGCATGGCTATGACTTCTATGAGCCCTAGCGGAGCTCTATGGTGCGGATCGGGCCACGGTGAAGCGACGGTGAGCTCCGGCCACGTGCATGGCGGCACGATGGCGCATAGAGCATGATGGTGGTGTCAATGTTCTAATGAGATGGCGGTCAAAGGTAGGTATCCATCATGGGGAAGGTGCTACACCTCTAGGCGACATGGTAATGGGTACCAGAGCGGGCTATGGGTGGCCAGTGAAGTTAGCGGCGGTGAGCGCGTGCTTGCTACCATGGCGGACGCGCATGGCGGCGTCACACGTTCCTACGTGACGGCGGCGGTAGTGGTTAAATAAATGATGTCGTGAGCATCTATGACATAAGGTGATGATGGAACTAGGGAGAAAGAGGTAGGAGAAGTGGTTGATAAGGCTGGCCACAGTGAGCTTAGAGCTCGGCGGCTCTCCGTGACCATGGCGGTGATAGCGACATGAAATGCCGCATTACCTGGGCTCGAACGGTGGCAATAGAGGCTTGGGGAGGTAAAGGAGATGATGGTGGAGCTCTAAGTGAGATGGAATGGATGGTTGTGTGGTGTGGTTGGCGTGTGAGCTAGGAAAAGCTCGGCAATGGCGATGGCGGCGCTCGGCTTTGCTGCTGTGGGCGTGAGATCGAGAGAGACAGAGCGAGAGCTAATGAGGGGAGCAAGTGATGGCAGGGACACGCAGTGGCCTCTTTAGAACATGCCCAGCCCAGCCTTGGTGTGTGCATGCCATGTGGCAGCCACATCCTATGGTCGGTCGGCCACGACGTCGGCCGATTCAGAGCTGCATCGGGTGACTGATAGTGCGACTTCATACACATGTAACTCCTAATCCATGGTGAATCAGTGAAAATGGTATTAGTGAAAGTTGTAGAGCTACATGAGAACTACAGGATTGATTAAAGGAGTTTTGTCTAAATCACCATGGTTTTCAAATTATAAGGCTCCAAAGTGGGCTACATTGAAACTGAAAACAACTTCAAGACAGCAAAATTTCAAGTTTTGAAAATAGCATTTTGTTGATACTTGTGAGCTCTATTTCACCATGTTAGACACTGAATTAGCTCATGACCCTTAAATAAAGTTTGTTACCCATCATGTGAACTACAACTTTTATTTAGGTCACATAGCCATTCAAACAATCTAAGCTACTGTTCATCTTTGGTCAAACTAGTATCTTGAAAATGGCACTTCAAATGAGACCAACACTTAGAAGAAAATTTGGTCTATGTCATGAACATATACATTGTTCCATTTACCATCCTAGATGTGTCTAAGGTGTTTTCATGACCTCACAACCATTTCATACATTGGTTGTACATTATTACAAGCATAATTAAGTATATGAGCAACATCCCATGTGATAAAGAGAAGGTAAATGAAATGAAACTTCATATGCTCATTCTCATGAATTCTTGGATGATGCTTGTGCTCATGAAATGGAAATACCAAATGCAATGCTTAACACTGGGGTGTTACAGCCCCTCCCCTTATAGAAATCTTGTCCCGAGATTTGCAAGATCTACCATTCTTTGTAAGAAGCGGGATAGACTTCTCACAAATAATCCTCCCATTCCCATGTGGCATCTTGTTCACTTTGGTAATTCCACACCACCTTGTAGAACTTAATGACCTTGCTCTGGGTTACTCTTTCCATTTATTCTAACACTCGGATTGGTTTCTCTTGATAAGTCAAATCTAATTGGAGCTTAATGTTGGTGGGTGCAATAGCTTCCGCGGGTATGCAAAGACATCTTTTTAACTGAGAAACATGGAAGACATTGAATATAGCACTCATTTTTGGGAGAAGTTAAACTTGTAGGCGCCATTTCCCTTTCATTCAATAATCTGGTATGGGCCTACGTATCTAGGCACAAGCTTCCTTTTTACTCCAAATCTCTACACTCCCTTCATGGGCAAAACTTTTAAGTACACATAGTCTCCCACTTCAAAGGTTAGTGGTCTTCTTCTTTTATCAGCATAACTCTTTTGTCTAGACTGGGCTGCTCTCATATGCTATTGAATGATGCGTACTTGCTCTTCCGCTTCAATGACAAAATCTAGGCCATAGTATCTTCTTTCTCTAGGCTCAATCCAATTCAAGGGAGTTCTACATTTCTGACCATGCAAGGCTTCACAAGGAGCCATCTTGATGCTCTCTTGATAACTATTGTTGTAGGAAAACTAGGCTAAACGTAGCCATTTCTCCCATGAACTCATGGAGTGTATAACACAAGCTCTCAACATATCTTCTAAGATTTGGTTCACTCACTCGGTTTGTCTAGAAGTTTGTGGATGGTATGTTGAACTTTAGATTAGTTTAGTTCCCAAGGCCTGGTGCAAATGTTCCTAGAAGTGAGCTATAAACTATGGTCCATGATCTAAGATTATTGTCCATGGTACTCCATGTAGTGTCATGATCTGAGAAATGTATAGCTCAGCATAGTTCCCTGCATAATACGTTGTGTTAACTGGTACAAAATGTGCTGACTTCATGAGGCGATCTTCAACAACCCAAATAAAATCATGACCATATTGTGTTAGTAGGAGGCCTGTAATAAAAGTCCATACTTATTTCTTCCCATTTCCAGCTTGGAATAGGCAATGACTGAAGTAATCCAGTAGATTTCAAATGAATGGCCTTGACTCTACTACAATTATCACAACTAGCGACATAGGTAGCGATCTCTTTCTTCATCTTGGTCCACCAAAAATGGGTTTTCAAATCTTGATATATTTTGCTACTACTCGGTTGTATAGACAACTTGGATGAATGAGCTTCATCTAAAATTTGATTTCTAAGTTCTCGGTCTTTCATTACCACAAGTCAGTCCTCAAACCATAGCACACCTCTTGCATCCAATCTAAAATGCTTGGTTTCCTGTTCTTTCATCTTTCGCTTGATATGGAACACACCCACATCTGTCTTTTGTAGTTCTATGATTTTGCTCTCAAGTGAGCAACTGACAGTGATATTGTAGCACAACAGGATATACCAAATTAAATCCATATTCCAACAAGGCTTCTAAGGTGTTACAATGAGATTTCTAACTAAGTGCATCTGCTACAATGTTAGCTTCTCCTAGATGGTAGTGCACTTCCAAATTATAGTCCTTGATTAGCTCTAACCATCTACATTGTCTCACGTTCAGCTCAGGTTGAGTGAAGATGTATTTGAGACATTTGCGGTCAGTGTATATGTGACATATGTTTCCCAACAAATAATGTCTCCATATCTTCAAGGCATGAACAATTGTTGCAAGCTCCAAATCATGTCTAGGGTAGTTGACTTCATGCTTTCGCAATTGTTGGGAAGCATAGGTAATAACTCGACCTTTGTGCATGAGCACACACCCCAAACCTTTACCCGATGCATCATAGAACACATCGAAAGGATTCTCAATGTTGGGTTGTGCTAAAACCAGAGCGGTAGTTAACAAGGTACTTAGGGTGTGAAAAGCGGCTTCACACTTCGGAGTCCAATTGAACTTTTCATCCTTCTAGAGTAGTCTGGTCATGGGCTTAGCAATCTTGAAAAAATCCTGAATGAAACAATGATAGTAGCCTGCTAACCCTAGAAAACTCCGAACCTCATGAACCAAAGTTGGGGCTTTCCAATCCATTACCTCTTGTACTTTGGATGGGTCTACCGAAATTCCATCTTCAGATAAGATGTGACCCAAGAAAGGTACTTTGGTCAACTAGAATTCACATTTTCTAAATTTGGAATATAATTTATGCTCCTTCAATATGGACAAAACAACTCTCAGATGCTCTACATGATCTACCTCATTCTCTGAGTAAATCAAGATATCATCGATAAACACAACCATGAACTTGTCGAGCTCGGGCATGGATACCGAATTCATCAAGTACATAAAGTAGGCAGGAGCATTTGTTAGTCCAAAAGAATGACCAAATACTCGTACAAGCCATACCTAGTGGAGAAAGCTATTTTAGCTACATCTTCTGGACAGATCTTAATCTAATGATAACCGGGCCTCAAGTCAATCTTAGAGAATACCATTGCTTTCACTAGTTGATCGAACAGGATATCGATGCGAGGCAAATGATACTTATTCTTAATGGTCACAGTATTAAGCGGCCTATAATCCACACACATCCACAAGGATTTGTCCTTCTTTACAAATAAAGTTGGACAACCCCATGGAGAGGAACTAGGTCAAATGAGACCTTTGTCCAAAAGTTCTTGTAACTGGATTTTAAGTTCAGCTAACTCATTTGGTGGCATCCTATAGGGTCTTCTTGAGATAGGTGTTGTACCTGGCACTAACTCAATCTTAAATTCCACATCCCTATCCAGCGGTAAACCCGGCAACTCATCTGGAAATACATTAGGAAATTTGCAACCCACTAAAATATCACAGAGAGTAGTGGCTTGGGTGGCACAAAACAAGTTTTGAAGATCAAAACTTTGGGGAAGTGGTACTAGAAAAGCATTACTCCCCTTTGGTTCTCTCAACATAATTGTTCTAGTGGTAGTGTCAATGAGAACTCCATGACTCTTTATCCAATTCATGCCTAGAATCACATCTATTGCTAGTCCTAGCAATATTATAAGATCTATAGTGTACTCCCTCTCTTGTATAGAGATGAGCACATCTCTCAATAATTGATTAGTAGAAATAGTGGCCCCAGCTGAACTTATACTATAACCACCCTTGTCTACCTCAATTATCTTCCGATGATGCTTAGATGCAAATGTTTGGCTCATAAATGAATGAGAAGCTCTAGAATCAAATAAAGCAATGGCAGGATGTTTGTTAACAAGAAACATACCGGTTGTAACAACTTCTCCCATGGGAATTTCTTCCACAACTATATAATGCATGTATCCAGAACGTGCTTTGGGATTAGTCTATTTCTGATTTCCCTGGTTTTAATTGACATTCTTCTTGGGATAGGGACACTCCTTGGCCCAATGGCCCAACTGATTATAGTTGAAGCATGGCTGGTTGTTCCTTGGTCCAGCTCAGCTTCCCTGGCTTGCATTGCCCTTAGGTATGGCAATGGTGAATGCCCTACGGAATGTCTTATGAGGGTGATTGGCTTGAGCTTTTGGCTGAGGAGGCCTATACTTAGGCGCTGGTGGACAAAATTGTGGCCTAGCCGCCACTGGAGCTCTAGCCTAAGATGATCCTAAGGCACCTGCCTTAGTTGCTCTTTTATAGCCCTTTGCTGCTACATGCAAGTTGTTCTGATTCTCCTGGGTTAAGGCGTCACTGACAAACTCATTATAGGTGGCACACCTTGAGTTTGCCATAGTCTTCATTAGTTTGGTGCCAAGGCCTCTCTTGAAGCTCTCTATTTTCTATTCCTCCATGTTGACAAACTATGGGGCATCTCTAGATAGATTGTTGAAGGCATGCATGTACTTGGTAAGGGTTTTCGTCCCGTGAGTAAGCTGCATGAACTCAGCGGCTTTCATGCTGATTAGCCCTAGGGCAATGTGATGTCCCCTAAAGGCTAACTTGAACTATTCCCATGTGACCTGTGCGTTTGTAGGTAAAGAAGATATGAAATGGGTCCACCATATCCCTGTTGGTCCCTACAATTGATGGGACACATATTCTGCCTTCTGATGCTCAGTAACCCTCAATAGATGGAACTTTTGCTCAATCATGTTTAGGCATTCATCTGCCTAGAGTGGTTCTTTGTCCTCTTTGAAGATAGGAGGCTTGGTGTCTTGGAAATCTTTGAAAGAGTTGTACTAATTTGGTTTCGGCCCTTGATGTTGCTGGTGGGCCTGAGCGGTGTTCGGCGCAATGAGGCATAGTGTATCCTCCATGGCTCTCATTGACACTACCACTAGAACAAATTAGTGAGCCAAACATTTGCATCTAAGCATCATCAGAAGATAATTGAGGTAGACAAGGATGGTTATAGTATAAGTTCAGATGGGGCCACTATTTCTACTAATCAATTATTGAGAGATGTGCTCATCTCTATACAAGAGAGGGAGTACACTACAAATCTTATAATATTGCCAGGACTACCACTAGATGTGATTCTAGGCATGAATTGGATAAAGAGTCATGGAGTTCTCATTGACACTACCACAAGATAAGGGGAGGAACAATGCAAGTATGTAATGAATGATTGACCATGATGCATGCTTGTTCCATATGTCCTCGCAAACTTAGGAAAATTAAAACTTCTAACGGCATACACGGTGGCATACATTTGTTCTCTCATATATAAAATAGCTAGTCAGGCTACACATTTCACTGTTAGTGTACCTACACAAGAATTTCATTTTAGCCCAACTCCACAAGTATATACGCAGAAATAAAAATATCTGGGCTCTAGGTTGCAAGCTAAATACTTCCACATATATATACCCATATATATACTTCCATATCAAAGCTACCCGAAAGTAAATACGTCCCATATACATATAAATATGCATATACAATTGTATCAAAGCTAACCCACAATTAAATACCTCCATATGTATATGAGACATATATATACTTTAGTATCAAAGCTAACTCTCCCCATTAGACCACACGCTCACATCTTGCGTTCATGCAACTATGATGATGAGTGGCATCTTACCTTAGGTGTAGAGGCATTTGATCCATACATTACCACTCAAGTGCCCCATACAATAGCACATTGTATGGACAACAAAAATAAAAACCCCAAAGTTAGTACTTAATTAGCCACCTAAAATCCTTAACTGGGCATAAAGGAAGTGATCACTGGCACACATTAGATTCAAACTTTAGGATTATGTTTAAACACCTATATATATCTATCAGTTGCTAAAAACTAGTTTTGGAAACAAAAACCTTTGTTTTAAATACACATGTGGCAATTAATGTTGAATCTTGCTCAAATACCAGCTATAGCAGAATCGTCTAATTTATAAGAGCACAAGTACAATAGTAGCCCGTAAGCGGTTGCACTGTCATACTTGAGCCCAGATAAACCTGGTAGTCCATCGAGTACCACGAAGGATCTCAATTCAACTAACATACAACCAAGATCATACATGATTCAACATACATGTCACACGTTACATAAATTTCACAAATACAGTTCCATACATTAGAGTACGATTAAAAGTTATTACAAACCAAGTTCAGGTAAAATAGTAGCCAAAGCAAATAAAGTTTGAAACCAACATCTGTCATCACTATTCAAATACGGTGATAGCTCATTATCACATTTGCACAAAACCATAAGAGAGGAATTAATGAGAGATGCCTTGCCTAGGGCCCTACTCCTCGTCCATGGTGGGACAGAAGAGTTCTTACAGTAGCCATGATACATCGTATTATCTGCAACAATGGGAAATAAACCCTGAGTATAAGAAGGTACTCAGCTAGACTTACCCGTCATAAACCAAAAATAAAGTGACTTCAAGGATCATGCAAGGATTTATAAGTGGAGCTAGCTTGACAACATTTTGCATAGAAAGCCACTAATTCAACTATACCTTTTATAATTCGGTCATCAAGTTAATTATAGCTATTCATCTCTAGATTAGCAACTAACCGGTGCCAAACATGTGGTATATCATTGAGTAGCATAACAATAATAACCATAGCTAGTGTAGTAATTCCGTGTTCTTCATAACCATCATTCCATAATACAGTTACTATGATGCTAGAGCTAGCCAAGTTTCTCACTGTTCAGGAGAGATGGTGATTTGAATTGATTTCAACCAGCTAGAAATTTATTCCTAACACAAACCTAGGTAGACTAGATCAATGATCACCTTTGGTACAACTCAGGTCCACATTTCATAGGTTTGAATAGCGTCACACAATCAGGGATGACCAGCTGCCAGGACATTTAGGCCCAGTCTACCCTTGGGCTCATGTCTAGCTCCCCACATTTCCTTACTACCATCAGAGTGTGCACTGTTATAGAATAGGGCCTGGCCTGAGTTGAGCTACTTAGCTTTGTGGTCAGATTGAGTTATCTGGCTAGCTAAGTGAGAGGCATGAATCACATGAGCCAACCTACGCATAGACTACATCCGACCTCTAGTGTTGATAAAATATCATCTATAGTCCTCCGAGGGGTATCCTACGAAGGTAAATTGATCAGCAGAGATACATGTAATCAAGAACAAGAAGGCAACAGAGACATAAGAGTTAGATAGGTTTGGGACATCAGCATGGCATAATACCCTTCTCTTGTGGCCTGTTAGTTTGTATTGGCGATTGTATGATACTATGTGTGTTTTGAGGGGGCCCTGCCCGCCTTATATAGTCTGGGGGTAGGGTTACAAGTCGGTTAGATCTAGGAGATAACTGAAAAGTAATAACAGATTATAGGAATCATGGGATCGAACATATCCTAACAGATCTCATAGTATCTTCAGGATATCTTCTTGGTGTCTTGCGGGGTATGCCGAGCAGCGTCGTGCTCTGCAAGGCTTCATTGTGGGCTAGACCACCCCTGAGGGCATAGCCCATGTAGCCTATCATGGGTACCAAGGGTCGTACCCCCCACAGCTTGTCCCCAAGTGCCTTATATCCGCTGTGCAATACCATCTTGAGCTTGTCTGAGCAGGTGTGAACAAAGCCAAGCAGTCAGACTCATAATCCAACCACCATACTGAGTCATCGAGCAGTTGTGAATGATCACCGAGTAGTGTATCCTAAGTAAGGCTTGCCATAAGGATGTAAGGACCTCAAGTTCAAAATCAAAAATTTTCTCATAGTGAACAAAGTGTCCCCACATAGAGTCCCACCACGAGAAAGGGTGGTAATTGTCTTCAACTTTAGGAGGCACGGAGTCTTCTAGATTAAAGCAAACACACTCACCGTAAGGTGAAGTGTGCCCACTTAGTTCCTGAGCCTAACAATAGTTCCTGAGCTAAAAGGTGAGTAGTTCATGGTTAGAGTTGTTGCTGAAGTGATTTCTTTGCTTGATGGATCCTTTTGGTATCTGTAGATTACCGCAAAAAGACCAAGGCATAGTTCTACATGCTAGAGCTAGAGGCTAGAACCTAGAGGGGGAAACTTGTTGCTGTGGTGGCCAAAGTCAAGCCTGTGCTCGACCATATTGACATGGAGGTGGCCCCTTAGCCCGATGACAAGCTGCCATGTCCAAACACCATCATCGATAGGTGCAAGGTGGAGTGGGAGAACTTCAATAGCTTCAATCGAGATGCCACTGTCTCCGCTATGACCCATGCCCTAGTGCTGGTCCAGTCTCATTACCCTACCATAGATCTTTGAGGGATAGGGGCCAGATTTGCCAAAGGGACTGGTGCAACGAAGCAGCAGCAGCTAGAAGATGAGGTGATGGATGCGGCGAAGAGGTTGGCCGACGATGTCGATCTATTTGGCGAGGCAGACGGTGAGGGCCAAGTGCAATGACCTGCTCAGAGAGTAACCTATATGGAACATCTATTGAGGAGAGTTAGATGCATGAGGGCATAAACAAACATTTATTTATATGTATAAATGTTGTAAAGTGACATGTGCATGTTTATCAAGTTTGCCAGCACTTTCGGTGAAAAATAGATGTAGTGTTAAATACCCTAGTCAAGTAACCTCTTTGACCATGTAAGGCCCTTCCCAAGTGGAGGAGAGCTTGTGCATCCCTTCGGTTTTCTATTTTCTACGAAGAACGAGGTCACCGACAGCAAATGAACGACCTTTGATGTTGCGATTGTAGTATCTTCGCAAGCCTTCTAGGTATTTGGCTATGTGAATGCAAGTGATCAGGCATTCTTCTTTGGCCCTATCAACATCCTTTGTCCGAACAGTCGTGGCTTGTTCTTCAATATAATGTTCCACCCTAGGTGCTTGGAAGGCAATGTCCGGTGGAAGTATGGCTTCTGAGCCATAAACCAAAAAGTATTGAGACACACTAGTGCTGCAACTAGCTTGAGGGCATAGTCCCTAGACCATAGCTGGGAGCTCTTTGAGCCATCTACCCAGATGCTTTTCCTCTTTCTGATACAACCTCTTTTTGAGGGCATCGATGATCATGCCATTCACCTGTTCGACTTGGGCATTGGCTCTAGGATGGGCAACGAAGATGTATTTGATGGAGATGCATCAGTCTTTGTAGAAGTCCCAAAAATGATGACTAGTGAATGTAGTTCCAAGGTCGGTGATAATGCTGTTTGGGAGACCGAATCTATGGATGATATCTTCGAAGAGCTCGACTGCTTTCTTTGCAGTGGCCAAAATAAGTGGCTTGAATTCAATCCACTTAGAGAACTTGTCAATGGTGACGTATATGTACCAAAAACCGCCAGGCGTAGGCTTGAAAGGCCCAATCATGTCTAGTCCCTAGCATGCAAAAGGCCAAGAAGCTAGGATGGTCTACAATTCCTGCGCCAGCACATGTATTTGTTTGGCAAAAAATTAACATCCTTCACAATGTCGAACGAGGTCTTCTACATCGGTGATGGCCATGGGCCAATAAAAACTAGCTTAGAAAGCTTTGCCGACCAGGTTTCTAGAGGCCGCATGATTGCCACAGGAACCAGAGTGAATTTTGAGAAGTAGTTTCACTCCCTCTTCTTGGGTGATGCATTTCTACAATATCCCTTCCTTGGCACTTTTCCTCATCAAGTTCCTATCTACCAACACGTAATGCTTGCTATGGTGAATGAGGCATTCAATTTTGATCTTGTCGGCGGGTACATCGACGCTGGTGAGGTACTTGATGAATTGTTCCCTCCAATCTACGACTGGTGAAGGTCTATAAGTACCAGCTGCTCGGCAGGGGGGATTTCTTGAAGTTTCTTCTCTTCCTTAATAGACAGCGTAAAGAGTTCTTGAACGAAAACCCTAGGTGGAATCATGGAGCGAGAAGAGCCTAACTTAGCTAGGTGGTCACTGAGCTGATTTTGATCCCCATGTGGTGGTACTCGATACCGTATTACTTTCCTTTGAGTTTCCTGATCTCGGCGCAGTATGCGTCCATGTTCTCACTAGAATAGGTCCAATCTTTGTTGACTTGGTTGATAACCAGCGTAGAGTCTCCATATACCATAAGGCATTTGACGCCGAGCTTGATGGCTATACGGAGTCTGTGGAGACATGCTTCATATTCCACGGTGTTGTTGGAGGCTAGAAAATGAATTCGGAGGACATATCAGAGCTTGTCCTTGGTCGGAGTAATGAATAAAATGCCAGCACCAGCATCATTGATGTTGAGGGCACCATCAAAGTACATCACCCAGTGCTTGGGACAAGTAGCGGGGATGGGCTCTAGGGATGGGCTCTTGGATCTCGGTCCACTCAGCGATGAAGTCGGCCGGCACCTATGAGTTAATAGTAGGTCTGCTTCTGAATTCAATGGAGTAAGTGCCGAGCTTGATAGCCCACTTGATGATGCGGCCATTGGCCTCTTTGTTGTGGAGGATGTCCCCTAGAGGGAACTTGGTGACCATGGCAATCTTGTTGTACTCAAAGTAATGGCGGAGCTTGCGTGATGTGATTAGAATGGCGTATAATAGCTTCTAAACCTAAGGGTAATGAGTTTTGGACTCATTAAGAACCTCGCTAATGAAGTAGACCGGATGTTGTACCTTGTAGGCATGTCTGGCTTCCTCGTGCTCGATGACCATAGCTATGCTAATGACGCAAGAAGTGGCGGTGATGTAGATCAATAGGGTTTCGTCTAGCTGAGGCGCTGTCAAGATCGGAGGCTTTGTTAGAAATAACTTGAGATCCTCGAAAGTTGTATTAGCCTCCTCTGACCAGGAGAAGCACTCAGAGGCCTTGAGTAGCTTGAAACAGTAGTCCCTTTTTGCTGAGGCATGATATAAAGTGGTTGAGAGCAGCCATGCACCTTGTGAGCTTCTGTATTTCCTTTATGTAGGTTGGACGCTTCATGTTGGTGATGGCAAAGACCTTGTTGGGGTTGGGTTTGATACCATGGGCGCTGACGATGTAGCCCAGGAGTATGCTGGATGGTACTCCAAAGATGCACTTTGAAGGGTTCGACTTCCATCCATATCTTTTTAGGTTGGCAAACATTTCTTTGAGGTCGGTGATAAGATTATCGGTGGTTCTGGATTGGACGACCACTTCGTCGATGTAAGCTTTGACATTGCGGCCTATCTATTGGTCAAGGCACATCTGGATGGCCCTTTGGTAGGTCGCCGTAGCATTCTTGTGTCCGAAGGACATGGTGTATAGCAATATGCACCAAAAGGCGTGATGAACGACGTCTTGATCTTATCGTCTTCTTTGAAGGATATCTGGTGATTGCTGGAGTAACAGTCAAGGAAGGAGAGCAGTTCGTAGTGGGTGGTGGAGTCTACAACCTCATCTATCTAAGGCAGACCAAAGGGGTCTTTAGGGCAGTGTTTATTGAAATCAGTGTAATCAACGCACATTCTCCATTCTTTATTCTTTTTTGAACAAGAACATGGTTTGCTAACCACTCAGGGTGATACACTTCTTTAATAAATCCGACTGCTAGGAGCCATTTTATTTCTACCCTAATAGGCTCCTTCTTGTCTAGCATGAATCGTTGGAGTTTCTGCTTGATCGGTTAGGCAATCGGTGAGACATTCAAGGAGGGCTCGATCTTCTCCCGCGGTACCCTCCGCATGTTTCTAGGTTTCCAAGCAAACACGTTGGTGTTGGCATGTAGGAATGAGATGAGCATGCTATCATATTTGGTGTCGAGGTGAGCCCCAATCTTGATGGTCTTGGAGGGGTCGTTGAGGCCAAGGCTGACCTCCTTTGTTTCCTTGGACTTGGTGGAGGCACGAGGAGGCTCTAGCGTTGGGATCTCTAGGTTGTCGACGGGCACCGTCTTGGCATCAGTGACCATGCTAGCCATCTAGATGGAGAGGTCAGTGGCTTCAGCGAGGGCGAGACTCTCTGTCTCATAGGCGTAGGTGATGGATAGGTTGGCCCGTAGGACTAGAACTCTCGTAGGTGAAGGCATCTTCACCAGATAGGCATAGTGCGGTATGGCCATGAACTTGGCCAGAGCTAGCCGACCAAGTATGGTGTGGTAGGCTGTGTTGAAGTCGGTGACATAGAAGTTGATGTGCTTGACATGGTAGTTGCTAGCCATGCTGAATTGCACCAGGAGGGTGATCTCTCCAAGCAGTTTGGATGCCCTACCAGGTACCACACCCAGAAGGAGGAGTCGGAGGGTGTGAGGTCTTTAATTGCAAGACCCAACTCCTTTAGGGCTCTAGTGAAGAGGAGGTTCAGAGCACTTCTATCATCGACGAGTACTTTCCAAAAAAGCACTTTCTTGTTGGTTACATAAAGAACAAGGGGGAAACGCCCTGTGTAATGGATGTTCACCCACTGGTTGGCCCTGCTAAAGGTGATGGGGACTTCAGAATAGGGACATTAGCTAGGGTTGGCGATGGCGTCTTCTGTGTTGACCGCGACCACCCAACAGGTGGTGAGCTTCCAATCTCTTCTGCTCTCGGTGGCAGTGAGGCCCCCTAAGATAGTGGTGACCACTTTGTTGTGATCCTAGAAGCCATTGTTGTTGTCCTTGGGTGGTCGACGACCTCTGGCTCCATCGTCGTTGTCATCATCTTTCTTTTTGTGCTAGAATTCCTTAGCCAAGCCAAGGCAGTCCTTCATCTTGTGCTTACTGTTCTTGTGGGGAGGGCATGGGCCTTTCAGGATCTTCTTGTACTGCTCGTCGTAGCTGCAGTGGGCATAGGGGTCATCAACGGCAGCGATGATGTTGTCTGGTCGGTGGGGTGATACTTACCGGCTCTAGACCCTTCTAGCCAATCATGGCCATTGTCCAGATGGTGGTCGCGGTCGTCGTAGTGGTGGTCACTATGGCATCGGTCATCAGGGCACTCGTCACTACAGTGAGTCGGGCGATGAGTGCCCGCATCCTCATTGAAGAATACTTTAGCCTCTTTGGCATTGGCATACTGATCGGCGGTCATAATCATGTCGCCAATCCCCTTTGGTGGCTTGCGATTGAACTTGGAGCAGAGGTCATGGTGATGGAGTGCTCAGACAAAGGCGGTGATAACCTCCTCTTTCGTGATGTTGGGAATAGAATTCCCCATTTCAGAAAATCATCTAATGTAGCTACGGAGAAGCTCGAACGGTTTTTGGTAGATGCGGTTCAAATCATGCTTGGTGCCCAGTGAGTACATGTAGCCATATAGTTGTTGGTGAAGACCTTCTTCAGCTGTTCCCAAGATCCGATGGAATCCAGGGCAAGGCTCATGAGCCAATTCATCGCGGTTGGCGTGAGCATGATGGGAAGATAGTTTGCTATGACGCTGGTATCTCCCTCGGCAGCACGCATAGCAGTGGCATAGGCTTGTAGACACTATGTGGGGTTCATCTATCCCTCATAGGGCTCCGCCCTAGTGATTTTGAAACCATAGGGCCACTGCAGTGTTTGGAGTGCCCTTGTGAATGCTTGGGGCCCTTTAGGATCATTGCCATCATGATCTAGGCGTTGTTGGTGTTGAGTTGCTAGAGGGCTATGTCTGGATTACCGAACTCTTGCTCGTATTCTTGATGCCGGCATACTTCTTCGTGGCGAGAGAAACAGCGCCCATCAATATGACATCGCACGTTTCAGAGATTGTTGATGTGCACTCAGGTGTCTTGGTCAACTTCTTGGTCCTGTTGGCAAGGGTAGTCGATGTGGTTCCCCCTAGCTCCCCCTTAGAGGGGTTGTCCACCATCATGATGCTAGTTGGCAAAATGACTTCTGCTAGGGCGGCGATTGGATCTTGGCATGGCGGATCGGTGAATCGAACTTGTCGAGTAGGAAGGTCTCTGATCCTAGCTTATCTCATTGACCTGACAGTGTGTCACTATAAGCATGGCGGTGACCTTGGTGACCTCTGGTGTTTGCTCAAGCTAGGCAAGCTCATTAGCAGCCACAGCCAAGCTAGCACTTGGGGTCTTGTAGACATCATGGCCGTCGACATGGATGAACTCATCGTCGAGGTTGCAGCAGAGTGGGCATGGCCTTTCTTGTGAGTCAAGTTGTTCTTGATTGCGAGCAGCCTCGGCTAGCTCAATGATGACCTTGTTTGCTTAACGTTGCGCATGGTTGGCATTCCTATCGACATGAGTGGCATGGTCCTCATCAGTTTCTCCATCCCATGGAGGGCTGTCGACGCTGATGTTAAAAATCCCACCCCCTCGGAAGGGTGGGAAAGTAGATTGGACGGCGACAGTTTCAGCGACAGTCTCCATGGATCCCTAGGACTCAGAGTCTAGGTTTTCCTCTAGGATGGTGTGGAGGGATGCTTTGGGTCATCGGCCGATATGCCGCATGTTGATAGTCAGTGAGGGCTGGTCGGCGATCTGGTCGGTGAGAGGATAGATGTCTCTCACCAGGTAGACGAATTTGCCCCTTAGGGCATCTTGATAGGTGGCGGTGATGCTGTGAGCCCAAAGGCTAGGGCTATAACCCCTAGAGTTTCCTGATCAGCCTCTAATACATCTAAATCAGAGGGTGGTTGCACTGAACCAGAGTGGTTAGAGCCAATTCTACGATGGAGAGGCAATCGGCAAGCTTCTGGTCAACCAGATCAATGGATGCGATCAGATTGTCATTGTTGATATGCTTCCTCAAGTAGCAGGGGAGCAGATGGTAGGTTGTTGGTGAAGACAACCTTGGAGGTAGTTCCAAGATCGGATAAGCTGTTGCAGGTGCTGGAGTGATCGACACAGAATCAATCTACACCGGCTCTATGAGCTCTCCATCTTCGTCAGCATTGATGACCCAGGAGATCGATTCGACCGTAAAGATCTGGTTGGGCTGTGGGAAGGACGAAGAGCCTACAAAACATACCATCTTGTTTGATAAGGAAACAGCACGCAAAGCCCAACCTGGCATGCCAACTGTCGACAGAATATCATCGGCAATCCTCCAAGGGGTATCCCATGAAGGTAAATTGTCGGTAGAGATGCGTGTAATCGAGAACAAGAAGGCAATAGAGACACAAGAGTTAGATAGGTTCAGGCTATCAGCACGACATAATACCCTACTCCTATGGCCTGTTAGTTTGTATTGGCGATTGTATGATATACGTGTGTTTTGAGGGGGTCCTTGCCCACCATATATGGTCTGGGGGTAGGGTTACAAGTCGGTTAGATCTAGAAGATAACCGAAAAGTAATAACAAATTGTAGGAATTATGGGATCAAACGTATCCTAATAGATCTTGTAGTATCTTCAGGATATCTTCTAGGTGTCTTGCAGGGTGCACCAAGCAGCGCTGTGCTCCGCAAGGCTATCTTGTGAGCTGGACCACCCCTGGGGGCATAGCCCATGTAGCCTGCCATGGGTATGTAGGGTCATACCCCCCACATCTAGTTATATTACCCCATGGTTCTTTTCTATGATAGCAAATATAGCCAACCGTGCTCCGGTATCCACCTATATCTCGTAGGTGACAGGAAATCATCTGACTTCTACCAGTCTAGCCATGGCTAAGCATATATTTGATCCTAGACCTACATAGGTTAAAGGTATATTTATCTGGCCAAGGTAGTTCTATGCATCAAGTGTTTCCAATTCAACTCTTATAACCTAATGCATCAAACATAAAGGACTCAAGTGATATTTTGTAAAACATGGGAGACTTAGAATGCTCCGGGGTTTGCCTTTGATAAAGGAAGTTGGCCTATGATCCGGGCACTCTAGTAAGTCCTCAAGGGTTTGCTCCTCTCCTTCTAGACCTACGGCCTAAGGTGCCTCCTGTTGTTCCTTGTCGCACCCAATTTTGCATAACAAAACCAAGTGCTCATATATGTGCGCCTAGGATGTCCAAACACACATATAATCCCAAATTGCAATAATATCAAAGTAAAGTAATTTATTACATCGCATATCTCAACATACTATTATCACATAGTCTTGCTCATTAGCAACATTATTACATAAAGTAGAATACTAAGCCCAAACTACCACTAGGACTCCAACTGGTGAACATCAATCTAGTAGTCCTGGACATCCTCTGGAAACTCTTCATATGTATTATCTGTTACCCATTCAAGATTTTCATTGAATGTAAAACAAGTGTAAGCTCACCATGCTTAGCGAGTATATCAAAGGGATCTATGAGGCTTAAAGGCTAGATATAGTTTGACTGTGGTTAGCAATTTTAGTTGGTCAAGTTTTAGCATCCTGAATCACTACTTTAGTGAATAAACCCAACCCAAGTGGTAATTGTGAATAATCAAGATTATATCAATTTCCCAACCATCCATAGTAAACACTAATCATGAAGGATCCGATCGCTCATATCCATGAGCTCGGCTGTTATAATAGGTTAAATATTTCTATAGAAATTGTACAACTTTACCCACCGGGCCATGATTCACAATGCCGAGGTTTGCATAGCCCACATCACCTCTACCTAGGAAGTGTGGTAGGGTCTCACTACATAACCCTTCACTACTCGCACTAACAAGTCATAGCTGCTAAGCTTTCAGCCGTCTAGCCATATGTGGCCCTCCCCTAGGAGGGGCACGCATGGTCATGTCACAGTACACACCCTAGCAGGAAAAGAAACATACCAACTAGTGCCCCCATCTTGCCCTTATAGAAAGCTACAGATGAGCTAGTACAATCTAGTTAATAGGTTAAAGTCAAAGCCATATGACACTCAGGGTTGTATGAAACCTCTTGGGTGGCTGCTTCAGGATTAAGTCCTTCTGGAGAGGCACTAGAGCACTCAACCCCTGTACTCTAGCCTCCTAATTGTTGCTAAAAAGCTCCATTTTAACACATTGCATAACACCTTTAGTTATGTGTAACAATTATTTCATGTTGAGCATTGCAGCATCTATCCAAAATGCATCCCAAACCCTAGGTATCAAGGATATGTGGTACAAGTAGCAAGGATATGTGGTACAAGTAGTAATCTAGGTAAAGTCCTTAAAGGTAATTCAAATTTAGACACACGCATGTATATGAATTGTAGAGTTCATAGGTAAAAGGGGCCTTTGCTACACTTGCCTTCTTCAAAGTTCTCCTCTTGGTATTGCTGGTCACCTAAGTGCTCCTTAGAAACCTCAAACTGATCCCCCTCTAAACATGTTCCAATTCACCAATCAAGCATCGATTCCAATCATTACATTCATACAAATAGACTTCTATTAGAACAGTACATCAAACAGTACAAACATAGATAGAAAAGCTTATAAAACTAATCTATGTATTGCTACGAACACATGAGCGAAAGAATCACTCTAATCGGACTTAAAACGCAAAAGTTACGCTTAAAACAAGTTCAATGGCATTTTTGTAAATAAACCGAACTCATTTCTGAATTAAAACGCTGGTTGGATGGCATGCACTATATTCCAAAAGTACAAGGGCTAAAACAGAAGAAAACAGGACTAAGAAGTAATACATTTTGAATAGATATGTACTGCGGGTTGATTCTGAGAAAATCGATGGGCTAAAGCGCAAAAGTGCGCGACGGGTAATGGTTGACCATGTCGCCGGCTGACTGGGCGGCCACATGGCTGAATGAGATTGGTGCGGTGCACCACGTGTACATGGACTAGTGTGGGTGAGGGTGTGGACTGAGTACACGGCTCTCGCGGTGGACTGGTTACATAACCCGAAGGGGTACACGATCTCGATCGTCCATCTAAAATCCGACGGCACTGGCACAAAGGCACAGAGGGTTGCCGGGGAAGACAACTCCCACAACCAATACCATGGCCGGTGGTAGGTCAAGCTCGATGGTGGAAGCTACAATGGTGATACCGGCCACGTAACTCCAAAACGAGGGCACCCAAATGTGGCGCACGGTCACACTGAACTCAATACGACACAAAGCAAGGCGGAAATCCCTGTCAGGACGATGGCTCCACAGTGGCGCCATGGCCAGCAGGCATTAGAACTTGCCGATACGATACTACAGGGCACCAAACTCTAAATAGGAAGGGCGGGGAGCATGAGTAGTATACCATGAACTCGATGATGGGGATTCTCAATGTCTAGGAGGGCTCCAATGAGACCGGTGGCAAGCTAAGGAAAAGATAACATCGTGGGTGAGTGTAATCTCGTGCAATCCGAGGCCAAAATGAAGAGATGAGGGCACCTACGGACACTGGTGAGTCATAGTGTAGTTCTAAGGTGCGTCGGCGACATCGATTGGGCACCAGAGTGGGTGGACTATGGGGCGGTGATGCGAGCTCAAGTGAACAGGAAAAGGAAGAGAGGGAGGGGCTCCACGGCAGGGTCTTAAAGGTGAGTGGGCATGCCAGAGATGGGAAGAGGACATGCAGAGCTACGAAATCAGTGGATTTCGAAAGCTTTCCCTTGCCTAGCGCGGGTGTGGCGGTGAGTTGTCGTGCATGGCGTGTGCCATTGCCTAGGAACAAAGAAGGAAACAGAAGGCGACTAATGAGTGGGTCCCACATGCAGTGAGTGAGAGAGGAAGCAGCATGCAGGCATGGGCATGGAGCAGGCCTCCATCTAGGCCGATGGTGCTGAACTAGGGTCGTGGTCTCACACGTGCGTACGGAGGAAGTGAAAACGCTGAGCGGGTCGTGTTGCTGGGCTATAGGCGTGCACGCATGCATAGGCGCTAGAGCAGGACGTGAGCAGACCATGTTGCCATGCAATGTGCACAAAGAAGGGAAGGGAGGGGAGGCACGGGGCTAGGACTGCCAGCAGGCCATGGGCCAAAATGAGGTCTAGGTGATAAATAGAAAAAGAAACTTTTTTCAATTTGTAGTTTTCAAATCTAAGCCAAAATTCAAATTAGTTTGAATTTTTAACTCCAAACAACTTTTCCCTACACTCAACCAAAATCATGTACTTCAGCATGAATTCAATCAATCATTTTTCTAAGCCTTATAGTTAATTTTAATTAGCCAAAAAATATTATTTTACCTAGGTTATAATGCATCAAAATTTAAGTAAATGCTCAAATTTAATAACTAGATTATATATGAATTTTTAGGGTGTTACAAACCTACCCCCGTGAAGATGAATCTTGTTCTCGAGATTTGGATGATTAAAAAAAGATTAGGATAGTCAGATTTTAGATCATCCTCTGTTTCCCAGGTTGCCTCATCCACCGAATGTCTGTTCCACTGAACCTTACACATTCTTATAATCCTACTCCTTATGATTCTCTCAGTTGTTTCCAAGAATCTCACTGGATATTCTTTGTATGATAGATCCTCTTAGATATCTAGTTTATCCAAAGGTAATTGTTCCTTAGATACTCTCAAACATTTCTTAAGCTACGATACATGGAAGACATCATGAACACCTAAGAGTTGTTCCGGTAATTCTAGCTGGTAAGCAACTTCTCCTCTCCTATAGATGATCTTAAAGGGTCCCACATACATGGGTCACAACTTTCACTTGGTATGGAACCTCTTAACTCCTCTCATAGGTGAAACTTTGAGATAAACAAAATCACCAATCTCAAACACCAAATCCCTTCTTCTTGTGTCAGCATAGCTTTTCTGTCGAGACTATGCGACCTTCAAGTTTTGCCTTATTGTTTGTACCTATTTCTCCACCTATTGTAAAACTTCTAGTCTGAAGAATTAACTTTCCCCCGTTTGATTCCAAAACAGTGGTGTCCTGCACTTTCTGTCATACAGCGCTTCAAATGGTGCCATCATAAGACTTTTCTGGTAGCTATTATTATAAGAGAATTCAGCATAGGGCAAACTCTTATCCCAACTTGTCCTATACTGTAAAGCACATGCTCTCAACATATCCTCTAAAATTAGATTTGTTCTCTTGGTCTGCCCATCTATCTGAGGATGATAAGCTAAGCTAAAGTTCAACTATGTATCCATGGACTCATGCAACTTCTGCCAAAAATGAGATGTGAACTGTATACCCCTATCTGAAACAATCTTCTTCAGTACTCCATGTAAACATACAATCCTTTCCATGTATAGCTTTGCCAAATTTGCACCATTGTAGGTTGTCTTGATAGGAATGAAATGTGCTACTTTTGTCAGATGGTCTATGATTACCCAAATAGAGTCATATCCCCTCTGTGTATGGGTTAATCCCACTATGAAATCTATTCCAACTTCTTCCCATTTCCACTCAGGTATCTTCATAGGTTGAAGTAAACCTACTGGCCACTGATGCTATGCCTTTACCCTCTAGGCACATATCACATATGGCCACATGTTCACCTACATCTCTTTTTAGTCCATACCACCAATATCTCTCTTTAAGATCAAGATACATTTTAGTACTCCCTGGGTGTATAGAATAGGCTGAGTCATGAGCTTCCCTCAAAATAGACTCTCTAATAGACTTCACTTCTAGCACACAAATCCTTTTACCAAACCATACTGTTCTTTGATCATCCATGTGGAAACCTAGGGTTTTACCAATCACTATACATTTAGCAATATCTTTGATCTCCTCATCATTCAACTATCCCTTACGAATCTCTCAGTTCTAAAGTAGGTTCTACCTCTAACTCCATAGTGTTAGCCACAATACCCTAATTCAGGTGCTCCTCACATAACTCTCTAGGTAATTGAGTTTGTATAGGCCATGTTCACATAACTCCTACTCAAAGCATCTGCTACAACATTAGCTTTTCCCGGATTATATTGTATCTCCAAATCATAATCCTTGATTAACTCTAGCCATCTGCGCTACCTCAAATTTAGATCTGACTGAGTGAATATATACTTCAAACTCTTGTGATCAGTAAAAATCTCACACTTATGACCAATTAGGTAATGCCTCCAAATCTTGAGAGCATGTACCATAGTTGCTAACTCTAGATTATGAGTCAGATAATTTAACTCATGTTTTCTTAGTTGTCTAGACACGTAGGCAACAACTCTACCCTCTTGCATAAGAACGCAGCCTAGACCTTGGCGTGTGGCATCACAATAGATAGAGAAGCTTTTGGTAAGATCAGGTAAGACAAGCACTGGTGCAAAAGTCAGTCTCTTCTTCAACTCCTCAAAACTATCCTGACATTGCTTAGACCATACAAATTTGGCATTCTTCTCTAATAGAGGAGTCATAGGTTTGGCTAATTTAGAGAATCCCTCAATGAATCTCCTATAGTACCTAGCCATACCAAGGAAACTCCAAATCTCACTGACATCCTGAGGTGGCATCCAACTCAACACATCTCTAACCTTCTTGGGACCTACTGCTACTCCTCCATTAGAGATTATGTGACCAAGGAAAGATACTTCTTTTAGCCAGAACTCACATTTGCTAAACTTAGCATAGAGTTGATGTTCTCTAAGCTTTTGCAATACTAGCCTCAAATGTCCCTCATGTTCTTCTTCATTCTTAGAGTAAACTAATATATCATCAATGAACACAATGATAAACTTATCAAGGTACTCCATGAATACTTTGTTCATCAAATACATGAAGTAAGCAAGTGCATTTGTTAGACCAAAAGACATGACTATGAACTCATATAATCCATATCGGGTCACAAAAGCCATTTTGGGAATGTCAGAACATCTTATCCTCAACTGATGGTATCCAGATCGGAGGTCGATCTTGGAAAATATGCAAGCTCCTTTCAACTAGTCAAATAGGTCATCGATTCTAGGTAGTGGATACTTGTTCTTAATTGTGACCTCATTAAGTGATCCGTAATCTATGCACATTCTTTAAGTACCATTTTCTTCTCTACAAACAATACTAGTGCACCCCAAGGTGAAGAACTAGGTTGGACATAGCCCTTATCTAGCAGTTCCCTTATTTGTTTCTTAAGTTCCTCTAATTCATTCACTCCCATTCTATAAGGTCTATTAGCTATGGGTGTAGTTCCAGGTAAAAGTTTAATTATAAACTCAATATCTCATTCAGGTGACATACCTGGTAACTCCTCAAGGAAGACATCTAGATACTCATTTACTATCCGTATATCCTCTAGGGTTGTGCCCTCTAATTGATTAACCCAATAGATTTCTGAGGCTGAACTATGTTGCCACATACTCAACTCTCTCTCTAGATGGAGTGGTTAGATTCACAGAACTGTTCCCACAATTTATAACTGCCTTCTGGGACCTCAACCAATCCATACCCAAGATAACATCAATTTTGGATGAGTCTATGACTACAAGGTTGGCTTGAAATTCTACCCCCTTATGATGAGACTAGCAGCTAAGCATATCCAATTTGCTTTCATTTCCCCTCCAGGTGAGTTTACTAACATGGGTTTCTTCATAACACATACGAGAATACCATGCTTCTTTATGAAAGTATATGCTATGAAGGAATGCAAAGCACCATAATCCAAAAGAACTGTAGTTGAGTATGAGTCGACCGGAAATGTACTAATCAACACATCAGGTGCCTCCTGAGCTATCTCTATGGATCACATGATTGACCTTTCCATGGACATAGTTCTGCTACATATTCGCCAGTCTTCTTAGGACATATGTTGGAGTAATGTCCTAGTTCTCCACAGTTGAAGCATCTATTGTCATTGACTGCATTTGGCGCCTTTGGTGTGCCATTCTTTTGTGGAGCATTGGGGACATTGCTCTTCATAGGAGCATTGTTAGTTTGTTGCTGGCACTGGACTGGTGTCTTATACTATTGTTGCTGCTGTTGTGCACGCTGTGGTTGCTGGTTGTGGTTGATCAGACTGGACTGACCCTGATAGCGCTGCTGTGGGTAAGCTTGCTGAGGAGCAGTGCGGACATGAGTGTTACTCCTAGGCTATTGCCCCTAGAATTTCCTCTTGTCCTCCATTTGACGACAGTTTGTTCTCTATAACCAAGGCCTTGTCCACTAGCTGCTGGAAACTAGCAAAGGTATGGGATAGCAGTTGGTACTAGAGACCATCATTCAGACCTTCCATGAACAGCTCCTACCTCTTCCCATCATCTTCCACTTCAGTAGGTGTGTACCATGACAATTCTATGAACTTATCATGATACTCTGTAGCAGACATGCTCCCCTACTTGAGAGCCAAGAATTCCTTCTTCTTGAGTTTCATCAATCTAGTAGACACATGATGAGAGTGGAAGGCACTGCAAAATTCTTGCCAAGTGATGGGATTAGCTTCAGTACGGCCAAAATGGAAAGAGTCCCACTAGTCAAGTGTAGCCCCCTGCAGCTACACAGAAGCATACAAAACCTTCTCCTTGTCATCACATTGTGCAATCTCAAGTTGCCTCTCAATTGCACGTAGCCAATCATCAGCTTGGAGTGGGTCAGTGGAATGCTTGAAGACAGGTGGATGTCCCTTCAGAAACTCTCTCCTCTTGTCTCTAACTTGAGGGAGTGCATTCCCATTTCCATTCCCATTATTCTGCATAACATGGGCCATCTGCTGAAGCAATTGAGTTTGAATCATCATCAGCTGCTCCATAGTGATAGGGGGTGGCGACAGCAAGTCCTCGCCTCCTTGGTTGTTCCTCTTAGTGTTCACCATCTATAGATACATCATATAAGTCTCATATTTCCAAAACATATAACCTTTAAGAGATAATGGCCTAATGAGAGTAGGTATCACAAGATCAAAGACAAGAGATATATATATAGGGTATACAATAAGATAATTGTTCTGAACTTTCTGGCGAGTTGGACAGACAGCAGTGCAGTAATATGAGCATATCTCACTCCTATGTTTATCATATGATTGCCAATTTTACCTTTATGGAAAGCTTATGAAATTCTCTACAAGTTTCATTTAGAACACATTCTCAGATTCTAATATTTAATCAGGCAAAAATAGACTGACAATAGAGTTCATAGGTACAAGGGGCCTTTGCTACACTTGCCTTCCTCAAAGTTCTCCTCTTGGTATTGCTGGTCACCTGAGTGCTCCTCAGAAACCTTGAACTGATCCCCTCTAAACATGTTCCAATTCACCAATCAAGCATCCATTCTAGTCATTACATGCATACAAATAGACTTCTATTAGAATAGTACACCAAATAGTAGAAACATAGACTAAAAAGCTTATAAAACTAATCTACGTATGGCTATGAACACATGAGCGAAAAGAATCACTCTAATCGGACTTAAAACGCAAACATTATGCTTAAAACAAGATTCAATGGCATTTTTGTAAATAAACCAAACTCATTTCTAAATTAAAACTAATTAAAAACTAAATTCTAATGCTGGTTGGACGGTGTGCACTATTTTCCAAAAGTACAAGGGCTAAAATAGAAGAAAATAGGACTAAGAAGTAATACGTTTTGAACTGAATATGTACTGCGGGTTGATTCTGAGAAAACCGAAGGGCTAAAGCAGTTAAAGTGCGCAGCGTGTCGCGGTTGACCGTGTCGTCGGTAGAATGGGTGGCCACAGTGGCTACGTGAGATTGGTGTGGTGCACCATGTGTACATGGAATGGTACTGGGTGATGGTGTGGACCGAGTCCACGACTCTCAGCGGTGGATCGGTTACATAACCCGAAGGGGTACGCGATCTCGGCCATCCATCTAAAATCCGATGGCGCTCATGCGAAGGAATAGAGGGTCGCTGTGGAAGACAACTCCCATGGGCAACGCTATGGTTGGTGGCGAGTTAAGCTCGGTGGCGGACGCTGCAACGGCGATATTGGCCATGTAACTACAAAACGAGGGCACCAAAATGTGGCGCATGGTCACGTGAACTCAATTTGACCCAAAGCAAGGCAGAAATCCCCATCGGGACTGACGGCTCCACTGGTGGTGCCATGGCCAATGGGCACTGGAACTTGCCGATACGGCACTCCAGGGCACCAAACTCTAAATAGGAAGGGTGGGGAGCATGAGTAGTATACCACGAACTCGATGATGGGGTTCTCGACATCTGGGAGGGCTCTAATGAGACCGGCAGCGTGCGGTGGCGAGCTGAGGAAAAGAAAACATCATGGGTGAGTGTAATCTCATGCAATCCAAGGCCAAAATGAAGAGATGAGGGCACCTACGAAACACGATGAGTCATGGCGGAGTTCTGGGGTGCATCGGTGACGTTGATTGGGCACCGGAGCGAGCAGACTACAGGGTGGCTTTGTGAGCTCGGGTGAATGGGAAAAAGGAAGAGAGGGAGGGGCTCTATGGTGGGTCTTAAAGGTGAGCGGGTAGGGCAAAGATGGGAAGTAGGCGTGTGGAGCTACAAAATCAATGGATTTTGAAAGCTTTCCATTGCTAGCGCGGGCACGAATAGCGAGTTGCTGTGCATGGCGTGCGCCATCACCGGGAACAAAGAAGGATAGAGAAGGCGACTGACGAGCGGGTCCCACTTGCAGTGAGTGAGAGAGGAAACAACATGTGGGTATGGGCGTGGAGCAGTCCTCCGCCTAGGCCGATGGCGCTGAACTGAGCCACGGTCTCGAACATGCGTGTGGAGGAAGTGAAAACGATGAGCGGGCCGCATTGCTGGGCTGCAGGCGCGCACACACATGTGTAGGCACTAGAGCGGGCCACTGAGTAGGCCATGTTGCCTGGGCCATGTGTGCAAAGAAGGGAAGGGAGGGGATGCGCAGGGGCTGGACCGCCAGCAGGCCATGGGCTGAAATGAGGTGTCGGTGATAAATAGAAAAAATAATCTTTTTTCAATTTCTAGTTTTCAAATCTAAGCCAAAATTCAAATGAGTTTGAATTTTTAACTCTAAACAACTTAGCTCTACACCCAACCAAAATCATGTACTTCAACATGAATGCAATCAATCATGTTTCTAAGCCTTATAGTTAATTTTAATTTGCCAAAAATTATTATTTTACCTAGTTATAATGCATCAAAATTTAAGTAAATGCTCAAATTTAATAACTAGATTATATATGAATTTTTAGGGTGTTACATTCCTCCGGCTCTTCTTCATTGAATTCCAATAGAGTTATCCCTTCGGACTATCCTATATGCATGAGCATGGAATAAGATATCATGGACGCATGTAGACTGGCATATATAATATGATATGATGTGATGAATTCATCCTCATAAGTGTTCTCAGCAACATTGCTTTAAGCTGATAACAAGTTACATTTTCTTTTACTGAGTAGGTGCATATCTCTTCTCTAGTAACTAAACAAACACTAATGTAGATCATTATCTGGACTATAAGGCAGCAGCCAGTTGTTTTGACCATAACTAGAGTTATATACATCTAAATAATATGGTTGTGGACATTCTACAAAGATTATGAAATGGCTACAAATTTATTTTAATCATCTTAATGTGATTCAACAGTTATCAAGGTCAAACAATTCAATATTTTAGATCTATCTAGAGAGCAAGTCATTTCTGATAGCAGACTTCTGACCACCATAATTCTCAAACCATAAGGCCTATAACTATGAAAAGTTAACACAAGGTACATAAGTAAGTTATATACAACTTTGTTATTAACCATATTTATAGAAAAGATCATTATCATCATGAAATAATCAACACAACAAAAACTTGCAGCCATCTAGTTGAATTATAAAGCAATAATTAACTAGTTGCATACAACCAATTACTTCTAAGTCTAACTAATAACATAAACAGATTATATGCATCACAAACACTATAGAAAACATCATGGTTAAGCCTAAGTAGTTTATTTATATTAATTTATCAATTTCCTTATATAATAAGGTGATTTAAAGGATAAATATTTCCAGTGCTCAATAAATTTTGAGAAACTTACATTAGCCTATAATGACCCCAATAGTCTACTGTACAAATTTCATGCCATTTGAATAAGTATAGCCACCTCTAATAAAATGACAAGTTACATATGCTTATTTTAGCAAAAAAATAGTTTAGCCTAGTGAAAAGTGTCAAGCAATAGATTTAATATTTTTCTTACTTTCCTCCTAGCATGAGAATACTATGTTAAAATTTGTATGATCATATGTTATGTATTTTTATACCAATTAATTTCACTAGAATTTAGCAATTAAATAAGATTAAATAGGAAGACCATATTACAAGCATGTATACTCTAGGTTTAGTATCTTTGCTATCTAGAGCTTATCAACACAAGACCAGTAAAATTGGAATCACAATTTTACCACTTTCCTAGCTCAAGTTATGCATTTTATAAGATATAAACTACTTTAAAAGCACTTATCTTGCTCAATTTAATTCTCCTAGAAAAATAACCTAAACAATAGATTTGATATTTTTATCAAATAGTACACTTCATGATGAATCCAACAAAATTTGGTTCACCCAAATTGGACACTCGTAACTCAAAATATAATTTTTTGAATTTTGCATTTAAATCTATGAAAATAAATCAAGAAAAACATTTCAAATACTGACTAACAGCTAGGACCCACGGGTCAATGGGACCCACATGTCAGTGACACATAGAGCAGGGGCGTGGCTTGACCGGCGGCAAACTCGTCGACGACGAGGTCACCGACGTCGTGTTCCCCACACTCATGCGCACCTACTGGTACCCTAGGTTGGCTCGATGGATCACCGGAGCAACCTCGCCGGCGAGCATGGCAGCTTGGTGGCGGCATGTGGTGGTGGACTCACTATCTTCGGCAAAGATGTGACCAAGCAAGCATGGCTATGCCTTCTATGAACCCTAGCGGAGCTCTACGGTGCGGATCAAGCCACGGTGAAGCGACGGTGAGTTCCAGCCACATGCATGGCGGCACGACGGTGCACAGAGCACTGGCGGTGGTGTCACCGTTCTAATGAGATGGTGGTCGAAGGTTGGTCTCCATCATCGAGGAAGGTGCTACACCTCTAGGAGACATGCTAATGGGTACCAGAGCGGGCTAAGGGCGTCCGATGAAGTCGATGACGACAAACGCATGCTTGCAACCATAGCAGACACGCACGGTGGCGGTGCGCATTCCCATGTGACGGTGGCAGTAGTGGTTAAATAAATGATGACATGAGCATCTATGACCTAAGGAGATGATAGAACTAGGGAGAAAGAGGTAGGAGTGGTGGATAGGGCTAGCCACGGTGAGCTTGGAGCTCTACGGCGCTTTGTGACCATGGCTATGATAGCGACATGAAATGTTGCATTATCTAGGCTTGAACGGTGGCAATGACTGCTCAGGGAGGTAGAGGAGATGATGGAGGAGCTACGAGCGAGATGGATTGGACTATGGCATGGTGTGGTTGGCGTGCGAGCGTGGTGGAGCTCAGCAATGGCGACGGCGGCGCTCGGCTTTGCTGCTACGGGCACAAGAGTGAGAGAGATAGAGCGAGAGTGAGTGAGGGGAGTGAGTGAGGGTAGGGAGGCATGGCGGCCATGGCCTATGGTCGGTCGGCCATGACGTTGCCCAATCCAGAGCTGCATTGGGTGATTGACAACGCAACTTCATGCACATGTAACTCCTAATCCATGGTGAATGAGTGAAAATGGTATTAGTGAAAGTTGTAGAGCTACATGATTACTACAAGATTGATTAAAGGAGTTTTATCTAAATCACCATGGTTTCCAAACTATAAGGCTCCAAAGTGGGCTACATTGAAACTGAAAACAGCTTCAAGACAGTGAAATTTCAAGTTTTGAAAACAGCATTTTGTTGATACTTGTGAGCTCTATTTGACCATGTTAGACACTGAATTAGCTCATGACCCTTAAATAAAGTTTGTTACCCATGATGTGAACTACAACTTTTATTTAGGTCACATAGCTATGCAAACACTCTAGGCTACTGTTCAACTTTTGTCAAACTAGTATCATGAAAATGGCATTTCAAATGAGACCAACACTTAGAAGCAAATTTGGTCTATATCATGAATATAAACATTGTTCCATTTACCATCCTAGATGTGTATAAGGTGTTTTCATGACCTCACAACCATTTCATAAATTGGTCATACATGATTACAAGCACAATTAAGTATATGAGCAACATCCCATGTGATAAAGAGAAGGTAAATGAAATGAAACTTTATATGATCATGCTCATGAATGCTTGGATGATGTTTGTGCTCATGAAATGCAAATGCCAAATGCAATTCTTAACACTAGGGTGTTACAGAATGTGGGCCCCTAGCCCCCCTGCCACATCCACTTGCCTCCTATGTGCTTGGGTACGAAGTTTGGTCACATTTAAAGCTTTCCTTCTATGGTTTGTGGACTTGTATTGGCTTGTGTTGAATTGAGCCACCTTATTCGGGCTTTACCCGAGCCCCATGTGATCCAAAGTGTAGAACAAGGCTTCCCATGGGCTCATGGGTGAGTGTAGAGGCCCTGGACCAAGTTTGATGGCCATTGGACACAAGTCTAGGTCGGCTTGTGTCAAATGGGGTCGCCCAGCATCCATCTGTGCCCAAATCCAGCCTAGCTGGTCTTGCGATCTTCTAGAAGCCATAACTTTGTCGTCCAGACTCCGAATTAGGTGAACCAAAACTTGAGTTCATGTATCTTGATGAGCCCTTTGACATGGTTCAGTCAAAATTGGCATTTGATGAAGTGCTTTTGCATGTATGTAGCCTTCTTGCTCCTACACTCACATACTCATCACAACTTGTCGAAATGGTTGGAAATAAGCCCTATGACTATGGTTTATGTCATTTATATGACCAAATTAGGCATGGTTGATGGTCTAAAATGAGGTGTTAAGGACCATCAACAAGCTCCCCCACACCGAACCTTTGCTCGTCCCGAGTAAAGGATTCAAACAATAAAGAGGACCGAGCCAAGATTTAGGTGGATATGATACACAACTTTCTCTAGATATTATGCAAGCATAAAAGATATTCCAAGTCAAATACTCATACCTATGGGTTTTGAAGTGGATAGAACATCACCTTGGGTGCTTGAGAAATGGAACAATTCTAACTTGAAGACATAGATAACTTCTTCTCAAAACATAGCTCATGTTACTCCTCATATGGTTCTCTCAAATCACTCAATGGTTTTTTTGTATGTGTCCTTACTAAGATCTTTCTTTTACTCATGGCCCTACAACTATAGCTTATGTGGAATTTTGGGTAGGAGAACTTGAAGGGCATACTTAGAATGTTTATATTATAAAGTCAAAGCATGGATCCATGGAGAAAAACAACATACAAACATGATCAAGAGTGCAAGTGTGTGGATATGAGTGGAAGGTTGACTCCTTAAAGATTCTCTCTCCAAATCTAAATGATTGAGATCATGGGCTATCTTTGATGCTCATCCATTCTCTATTTTTTGCTCAACACTTTTTGACTCATCTCTCTCTCTCTTTTCATCATCTTTTCTAACTCTCTCTTTTTTCATAACATATAGCCCATGTCTCTTTTTTAGACTTGTACGGAGAATGGAGAGAGATCCTAGATACATGGAGTCTTTATTTTGTGGAAAGGTGGAAAGGCATGTTTGTGGAGAGGTGGAAAGGAATGTTTGGGCTAGCTCTTAGTGTAAGAGCATAGCATAAGTGCGAAAAACTTGTTTTTGCTTACTCTCAGTATAAGAGTAAAGCATATATGGGTGGAGTGTATGTGATCTTGATCATGTAAGCTGTTGACAGTTGTTAATGTCAATCACAAACCATAACATATCCTACATATATACTTAATTCTATCACCAAACATAGGTATAGAGTTTTAAACTAATGGATTCCATAAGTTTTGGTGAATATTTGTATACAGGAGAATTTATCCAAAAAATAGCCCTGAGACCACTATCATACACTTTGAACAAGCAAACTAACGACAACAAGTGATTCAACTCACGAAAACTACAAAAGGCAACTCAAGACAGAGTCTAGGACCCACCACACGAAGGGGAGGCCCACTTGCTAAAGTGGCAGACCGGCCGACCCAGTGGGAGGTCGGTTTGGCCCAATCCAGAGCCTGTTTGCTCTCCGCCGCCTTGTATGCGTTTCTAAGATCTACATCGCTAATTTTAAGGTGGTTTTAAGTCAGTTTATCCAATGGTGATCGAGGGAGTTGACTGTGGCAGAACCTCCTAAATTATAGGGCCCACATGCACCTGTCACTGTCTAATGACCTCTGATGACTATGCATATGTTCCCGGTAACTTAAGAAGACTGGCGGGTGTCCACGGGGAACCCTGAATCATCCATGATTTCTGAGCAGGATCCCATTACAGAGTCAATGTAGTATTACAACTAGTTTATTCAAATAGATACATCAGAGTAATATAACGAAAGTCTTATAATAACCTAGTTTACAAACCAGTTAGTTTCAAACCTTACAAACTAAGTTCGATAAATATTACAAACCATAGTAGTGGAGTGGCATTAGTAACATAATACAAACACATAATATAAGTACCCTGCCCAAGGGTCACACATTTACTCGGCATCATCGATCGAAACAACAGTCATGCAGCATGGTCCAAGACAGATCTGCCCATGAGGCTCACCTGCAACAAGGGTCAACGAACCTTGAGTACAAAAGTACTCAACAAGACTTAACCGAAATAAAATTGATAGAACATAGGAATGCAGGCTTAGGGATCAAGGTATGGCTTTAGCAATACTCAAAGTTCTTTTGCGTAAAAGCTCTTTAACAAAATTCTTTATTTCAAAATTTAAAACTTTATAAGAACCATATATGAATCTACCATGATCCATAATGAGATCATGAACTTCATATCAAACTCTTCCTCAAATCCAGCTCAAGTTTCATTTATTAACTACGATGATGAACAGAGAGTTGAGTCTCCATAATCGAGGAGCAATGATGATTCGAACCGATTAAACCCAGCTGGGGATTCCAGACCACACGACATATGCAGGTCCTTGACCTACATATACCAACCTACCCTTAGGTCCTCTAAAATAAGAATGGGTCCTGCACCACCTGAGAATACAGTACTACACCAATCCAGCCCATTGCCACATGGATACACGCTATTCCCGCCATCTCTCCACTCCCAGTGCGCGAGTAGCCATTCTTGTCATAGAGTCACCAAGTTAAGGCTTACCGGAGTATGTGGTTAGTACTACAAAGTCTCATCTCACATAGTTCAACAATGGATGGTTCTTAATCAACACAGGCGGAAAGAACCCGCTCACAAGACCTCCATGTCTTGTGGCTCTCACACACCGAGTCCACCCGGTCTAGATTTATTACTCCACACGCTCATATCTCATGATAACATAAGTAACCAAACATAACCAAAGATCCATTTAAACCTCACAGGTGATAGGTCATCACCTGACTTTTATTGGTCTAAGCATGGCTAAGCATAAATAGACATTCTCGAATGTAAACGGTCAACAAGGTAGATATGGGAAAACAAGATTGGTAATGCACCAATTAGGTTTTCACTCAACTCCTAATTACTCAATGCAGTACTAAAAAGCAAAAGTGATAAAAATTTGTAAAACACAAGGTAGGTTTAAATGCATCCGGGGCTTGCCTTGGTTGTCAAAAAGTCTGGTTCTGGAGTCGTCCCACTGATATCAAAGCCTGACCTCAACAGACGAATTAACCTCTTCAACCACTTGATTGACTACCACGTGCTCACTATCGTTCACTACATGAAGTAACAATGCCATGTTTAAAATGATGTGAGATATTAAACATGATGCTTGATGATGGATACAAAAATTAATAACTTGAATACAACTTTCCTTCGCAGTACAGTTGCAAACCAACAACTAACTAAACCTTTTCATAAACTCAAACACTTACTTTACATACCAAGAATTATTTTATACTAATGACCCAAGGTTTACTATTTGCTAGTGAGATCAACGGTGATGGCGAAGACACCAACATGATCACCAAGACAAGGCACACCTAGGGGTAGCACTAATTGCATCGATCGCTGCACAAACAGAGCATGACGCCGGCTATGGTGGACACGGCCGAGCGGCTGCACTATGCCAGCGAAACAAGGCTGGTAGAGCTTAAACAAATAGTATGGGAAGGTTCAGCAGCTCACCCTGAACGCGATTGAGTAAAAAGCAGGACCGGAGGAGCAGCGGAGAGGTGGGTCGACGGTCATAGTAGCCACGGTGGCACGAGCAACGTTAACGGTGGTGTTTCGGTGACTGCGGTGGACAAAAGGATCAATCAATTGGTCATAGAGCATCACAGGGAACAAGGTGAAGCTAGAACAATACTTCGCAAGGACAAAGGTTCACCATAGAGCGCTGGCCACGATGGCGCTCACTCGACGGTGGTGCTGCCGGCCGCGAGGAAGAAAGGCGACGAGCGGCGTTTCCCAGCGAAGACAAGTGACCAGAGCTGGTTGGCTGGGTGCGCGAGGAACAAGCGGAGCTACGACAGGCTTTGTAGCGACTGGAAAGACACTACTGGCGACACACAGGCTCGACGGAGCAATGGCGGTGGTGTCGGGAAAACGGAGAAGACGAACGGCGAAAAACGGCGACGGCGAAGGCCTCATAGCGCGGCTCAGAAGCACAAAGAAGCCATGCAGGAGCCTTCTCTGTGCCAGCGCGAAGCCAAAGACGGCCACGAGTGCACCTAGAAACCAAAAGAAGGTCGCCGGCGGTGAGGTGTCTTTCCACAGTTACTGTTCACCAAAATTACAGAATTGCCACTTGATTTAAATTCCAAATTACTCCCAAATTTATGTGGCAACTCAAAAATCTCCAAAAATAAAAATTGTTCAAAATTCAAAGTTCTACAACTTTGCTTTTATAACCATACCCAAATTCGGTCTACATTTTGAAATGCAAGTTTGAATTCAAAAAGGGGACATTTTAAGAATTTACGCCTTTTCAAATTACTTCAAATTTTATAAAACAACTTTGAAAACTCCAAAAACCAACTTTGTATATCTAGACAAGCTCTACACTTTTGCTTTTAGGCTCAACCCCAAAATTTGCTTAGATTTTGAAATGGGTTTTTTCCAGGGTAAACTTAAACGCTGAAATTAGGGTTTTTGGAAATTCAAAATAAAACCAAGATTTCAAACTTGATTCAAACCATACAAATTAACACATACAACATAAAGGTAAACTTGTTTTAGTGTATGCATATCAAATTTTTTTACTAAGACCAAATGATTTGCAATGCATATGATGACATGGCAGGTTTTAGTATTTGAAACACTAGGGGTGTTACAATCTTTCCCCCTAAAAAAATCTCGTCCCGAGATTTAAAGTCCAAGGGTAAGTAATGGAAAAGGAAATGTGTCGAGCGAACACATACAAAACCTATCCATAAAATAGCTAGGGTCCTTTTACAAAACACGATTTGTAATGACAGAGCACAACTAACATTATTCTATATTGACGCAAGAAACTCCGAAAACTTTTCTAGCAAGTAATCTTCAGATTCCCAAGTAGCTTCTTCTTCAGAATGTTGATTCCATTGTATCTTGTAGAACTTGATTGTTCTCCTTCGTGTGACATGGTCTTTCTGGTCTAGAACTCGGATAGGATATTCAGAATAGGTCAAATCAGGTTCAAGTTCCACTCCTTCAACCTCAACATTCTGCTCAGGTACTCGGAGACACTTCTTTAGTTGAGAAACATGGAACACATCATGCACAGCTGAGAGATGTTCTGGTAACTTCAAATGATATGCCACCTTTCCATACCTCTCTAAAATTTGAAATGGTCCAATATAACGAGGTGCCAACTTGCCTTTAACACCGAAACGGTTAACCCCCTTCATTGGTGATACCTTCAGATATAAAAAATCTCCCTTGTTAAACACCAATGGTCTATGTCGTTTATCCGCATAACTCTTTTATTGAGACTGAGCTATCTTCAAATCACTTTGTATCTGCCTAACCTTCTCTTCTATTTCTTTCACCAGGTCAACTCCAAAGAACCATCTTTCCCTGGGTTCAGACCAATTTAGTGATGTTCTGCATCTACGACCATAGAGTGCTTCAAACGGAGCCATCCTAATACTCTCTTGATAACTATTGTTGTATAAGAACTTAGCCAAAGGCAAACATTCATCCCACTTATTGGAATAGTTAAGGACACAACATCTTAACATATCTTCAAGTACTTGATTGACCCTTTTAGTCTGACCATCAGTCTGTGGGTGATAGGCTGTACTATGCAAGAGTTTGGTACCCATCGAAGCATGCAATTGTTTCCAAAAGCTAGAGACAAACTGTGTACCCCTATCTAACACTATAGTCTTTGGTACTCCATGTAGGCTCATGATTCATGCTAAATACATCTTGGCATATCGGATAGTGGGATATGTACTCTGGACTGGAAGAAAATGTGCGGACTTGGTTAGTCGATCTATAATAACCCATATTGAGTCAAAGCCCTTTGATGTCTTGGGTAGACCAACAATAAAGTCCATACTAATATCCTCCCACTTCCAAGCTGGAATAGGTAATGACTATAATTCTCCAGCAGACCTCAAATGTATAGCCTTTACTTTTTGACAAGTATCACACTTGGCTATATACCGGGCAATCTCTATCTTCATTTTGGTCCACCAAAATCTTTGTTTCAAGTCATGATACATCTTCTTACTTCCCGGATAAATAGATAACCTAGTAGCATGTGCCTCTTCAAGAATTGACTGTCGCAACTCAGGAACCTTTGGTACCACAAGACGATTCTTGAACCATAGCACACCTTCATCATCTATGCTGAAGCATTCCGCTTTTCCATTCCTGACTCTCTCCTTGATATGGGCTATACCCTTGTTTTCTTTCTGAGCGGCAATAATCTGGTCTTGAATAGTTGATTTAATAGTTATATTGGTCAAACTACCTTGTTGAATTACCTCCACATTCAACTTCTCCATCTCTTGACATAAAGTTAGATCCATTGTTTTTATGGCCAGACAATTGCAATGACTCTTATGACTGAGAGCATCTGCAACCACATTTGCCTTACCAGGATGGTAATGTACCTCCAAGTCATAATCTTTAATCAATTCCAACCATCTTCTTTGTCGCATGTTCAATTCTGATTGAGTAAAGATATACTTTAAACTCTTGTAATCTGTATACATATGGCAAGTATTACCAAGTAGGTAATGCCGCCAAATCTTCAAAGCATGAACAACTGCTGCTAACTCCAGATCATGAGTTGGATAATGTTCTTCATGTTGCTTAAGTTGTCTAGAAGCATAGGCAATGACTCGGCCTTCTTACATCAATACACATCCAATACCAATAAAAGAAGCATCACAATAAACGTTCAAACGACTTCTCGATATCTGGTTGTGCTAATACTGGTGCAGTGGTTAACAATCTCTTCAAAGTCTGGAAGGCTTCTTCACAATCAGATGACCAGACAACATGTGGCTTGGTTCTTCAGCAACCCAGTGATAGACTTGGATACTCTAGAGAAATCTGGAATAAAACGACGGTAATAACCTGCCATTCCAAGAAAACTCCAAACCTAATGAACTAGTGGTTGGCGGTTTCCAATCTAGTACATCCTTAACTTTGCTCGGATCTACTGCAACTCCTTCAGCTGACAAGACATGTCCTAAAAACTATACTTCCTTCAGCCAGAAGTCACACTTACTGAACTTAGCATACAATTGATGTTCTCTTAAACGTGTTAGGACTATTCTGAGATGTTCCTCATGTTCTTTCTTGTTCTTGGAATATACTAAGATGTCATCAATAAAAACCACTACAAACTTGTCTAGCTCAGGCATGAATACCGAATTCATCAGATACATGAAATGAGCTGGGGCATTCATCAAACCAAAAGACATTACTAGGTATTCATATAATCTATATCTTGTGGTAAATGCCATTTTGGGAATATCTTCAGGCTTAATTTTGATTTGGTGGTAACCTGACCTCAAATATATCTTGGAGAAAACTTTGGCTCCAGCTAGTTGATCAAAAAGTAAGTCGATCTGAGGTAAGGGATACTTATTCTTAATTGTCACTTCATTCAACGGACGATAGTCAACACACAACCTCAGGGTCTCATCTTTCTTCTTCACAAAAATTGTAGGACATCCCCAAGGTGAGGAACTAGGTTGGATAAACCCCTTATCAATCAACTCTTGCAACTATGTCTTCAACTCGGCTAATTCCTTTGGAGGCATCCTATAAGCTCTCTGAGAGATCGGAGCTGTTCTAGGTTTTAACTCTATGTTAAACTGAACATCCATATCTGGTGGTAGACTTGGTAAATCTTTAGGAAAAACATCAGGGAATTCACAAACTACTGGGATATCTCTAACCTCCTTGATGGAAATTGCACAAACTTTTTCCACTGATCTCCTTAAGGTTGGAAGTTGGATAAGAAGCTGAGAATTACTATCTGGCAAACTCAACCTTATTATCCTATTCAAAGCATCTATAACAGCCTTATGCTGATACATCCAATTCATTCCCAAGATCACATCTATATCCTGATCCTTGAGAATAATCATGGTAGTGGGAAAAATATGCCCACCCAGGTTTATGGGTACCTAGTACATCATTTCCTTAGTACACAGACGTCCCCCGGGCGACTGTATAAAGAAAATTTCCTTTGTTGCCCTAATTGGAATTTCATGCTTTTATGACAAAGGTTCTATTGATGAATGTATGAGATGCACCAGAATCAAAAAAGCATAACTGTAGGATGATCGGTGATAGGAAACATACCCAGCATCACGGGCTCCCCTTCTAGAATCTCCCTAGCCTGAATATAGAAAACCCACCCTGTCTTCTTTTCATCTTTGCCCTTCTGAGCATTTTGGTTGTTGTTCTTGTTCTGGGCTTGACCCTGTTGTTGATTTCCAGGAGCCTTCTAAAAATTTGGATTATACTGCTTAGGATATGGACATTCCCTGGAGAAATGACCTAACTTCCCACAATTGAAACATGGGTAATGATGGCCTTGGGGTGTTGGAGCATGAACACTAGGAACATTTGACTGTTGAGAGTTCTGGTTAGTTATAGCAGGACTGGCATTTTGTCATTGACCAGCTTGGAACTACGGCGGACGATAAGGAGGACGATAGTGATTCACTAGATGATAGATTATTTTCTGTCTCTTTTGATTACCACTAAAAGATCCAGATGGCACACTCTTTTTCTTCTTAATCTCCTTATGTTGCCGATATTTCTCCTCCAAAGCAATAGCAATGTTGACTATCTCATGATAAGTGACATTGGTGCTGGTAGTCATCATTGTCTAAAGTTTGGTATTTAGACCCTGCATGAACCACTTCTTCTTCTTAGCATCTATGTTAACATGCTCAGGTGCGTACTGTGAAAGGTGATTGAACTTGCCCACATACTCCATGACTGTTTGATCACCTTGCTTCAAAGCAAGAAACTCATCAAGCTTCATGGCCATAACTCCCTCTAGAATATAATGGGCACGGAAGTAGTGTGGAACTCTGCCCAAGTTAACTGAACACCGGATGGTTGCATAGCCACAAGATTTGCCCACCAAGCACCTGCTGCACCTCTAAGCTATTGAGCAACAAAAACAGGCTTCTAGAACTCCGTGCATGGAATGAGGTCAAACTTCTGCTCCATGGTACGAAGCCAATCATCAGCTTCCAGTGGTTCGTTAGCCTTGGTGAACACTAGTGGTCTTGTATCGGTGAAATCAACATACGTAACTTCTTGCCTGTGATGATTGCGACCATAGTTCCCTTGCATCATGTTCTGATTACTTTGAGCTAACTCCCGAAGCAATCGGGCATTATCGACAGTCACATTGACTAGTGCTACAATAGCATTAGCCAAATTTGGTGGAACTGGTGGCGGATCAGGAATACCATCCTCATCTTGTGAAGTACCAGGAATAGTCGAAACCCCAAGTACAATGCATCTGTTCATGACAAACCAAACTTTACTCATAAGCCTTTATTGAACTATTAAAAGAGCTGACTGCAAACACATTACACGGGTTCCACTTATTTAAACACAAGTTCGAACTTAAGCAAGACAACCCAACTAAACTAGAACTCAATATTTTACAACTCTACTCTTCTCCTCGATCACCTCAAACCTCATGATCGGTATCCATTCCGGAAACAATTCCGCCTTCATTATCACTTTCATGGACCATCACTAATTCTTCTAGATCTTCTTCTTCTTCCTCTTCAAGTTCATCATCATCTGCAATGATGACACCTGGGTCCATTGCATCTGCCTAAGGTTCATGATTTGGATCCAAAAGATTGTTTAGCCTATGGACTTCTTCATGCAGATTGGTAGAATATTCTTCTAAGTCTTCTACATAGAACTCTAACACAGGAGCTCGGGCTCTAGCTACATCTTCTCTATGCCAAGCTTCATTTCTTCCTTCCACCATACGAACTAACATACGCTCGCAGTTCTTATGAGCGGTGGTGAGACACCTCAATTTATCCTGTAACTCACCCACATGGATGGCATCCATAGCCCTATCTCTAGTAGCCTATGCTAACTCTGCTGAAAGCCTCTATATCTCTGCCTGGGGATCAGGCCTAGAGCTGCTACTGCTAGCACCGTCACTCCTAGGGGCAAGCTGGATGACTGAGGAACTCCTTTGGGTCCAACGGACTTATGGGGCGTTATCTTGGTACGAGCCATACTGTAGGAAGCAAAATTAATCCAAATAAGACAATCTGATACAAGTCTCAATAGCAGCCACGATGGATTACACTATTTAACCCAGACTCACTACTTAACTCCAGACTAAGAGGGAAAGTAAGTAACAAGTGGCTTAATCATGATGCATGAATCATTCTTACGAACAAAAACATCAAAGCTTATAAAGTACAAAAACAATAGTTGTTATTATATAGGGCATAATAAGATTACTACTCCACCACACAAAACCTTTTTAATCAAATAAGAAATGGTGAGAATGAAATAAGATAAGCCAGAAGCAATTTGGACCAAATTAACAAGTTATGTTTATTTGTCCCAAATCATTTTGAAGTTTTTGTAAAACAATACAACAAAGACTTTGTAACGATCGCTCTGATACCACTCTGTGGCAGAACCTCCTAAATTATAGGGTCCCACATGCATCTGTCATTGTCCAATGACCTCTGACGACTATGCATATGTTCCCGGTAACTTAAGAAGGCTGTCGGGTGTCCACGGGAACCCCGAATCATCCATGATTTTCGAGCAGGATCCCATTACAGAGTCAATGCAGTATTACAATAGTTTATTCAAATAGATACATCAGAGTAATATAGCGGAAGTCTTACAATAACCTAGTTTACAAACCAGTTGTTTCAAACGTTACAAACAAAGTTCGATAAATATTACAAACCATAGTAGTGGAGTGGCATTAGTAACATAATACAAACACACAATATAAGTACCCTGCCCAAGGGTCACACATTTACTCGGCATCATCGATTAAAACAACAGTCATGCAGCACGGTCCAAGACAGACCTGCCCATGAGGCTCACCTGCAACAAGGGTCAATGAACCCTGAGTATAAAAGTACTCAACAAGACTTAACCAAAATAAAATTGATAGAATATAGGAATGCAAGCTCAGGGATTCAAGGTATGGCTTTAGCAATACTCAAAGTTCTTTTGCGTAAAAGCTCTTTAATAAAATTCTTTATTTCAACATTTAAAACTTTATAAGAACCATATATGAATCTGCCATGATCCGTAATGAGATCATGAACTTCATATCAAACTCTTCCTTATATCCAGCTCAAGTTTCATTTATTAACTATGATGATGAACAGAGAGTTGAGTCTCTATAACCGAGGAGCAACGATGATTCGAACCGATTAAACCTATCCTGGAGATTCCAGACCACACGACATATGCCGAAAGAGACCGCTCGGTTGCTCTATGCGGCCTCGCTGACGGGCCTGAAAAGCACGCAGCGATGATGATGTTTGCCAGTAGCTTCACATCACCCTTCCAAATCTTAGGCCTTGTTTAAATTCCAAAAGGTACCGACGGTAAATTAGTGCAACACATTTTTCTCAAAATATCCATGATCGTTTTTGTATATTTGATTTATGAAAAACTTCACAACTTTTTAGGAGAGTGAGTCTCCGTGGCCACTGTCATTTCTGTCGATGCCACATGGCTCTGTCTACGAGGTCTACAGTACACATCCACTGGGCTCTTGTTCAGTTTCACCCTAACTTCCAAAAAGTTGCTACACTACCTGTCACATCGAATGTTTGCGGCCCGTGTATGGAGCATTAAATGTAGACGAAAAGAAAAACTAATTGCACAGTTTGGTGGGAAATTACGAGACGAACGTTTTGAGCCTAATTAGTCCATGTTTGAACACTATTTGCCAAATAAAAATGAACATGCTATAATAACTCCAAAATCCAAATTCCTGCAACTAAACACAGCCTGGCTCATGCCTAGTGCTGCGGCGGTATCCACCCTGACACTGCGTTTGCTGGACCTGCTGGCCGTGTGATCAGAGCTGCACGTTTATATGTCTACTAGCTTTAGGCCTTGTTTTTCATGTGTAAAATTTTGGGATGTCATGTCACAGGAAGTGTCATATGGGGTGTTTGGATACTAATAAAAAAATAAATTACAGAATCCGTCACTCATCCATGAGACGAATTTATTAAGCCTAATTAATCCGTCGTTAGCATATGTGTTACTATAGCACCCAATTGTCGAATAATAGACTAATTAGACTTAAAAGATTTATCTCGTTAATTAGTCATAAACTGTATAATTAGTTATTTTTTAGTCTATATTTAATATTTCATGTATCCAAATATTTGATGTAATAGAGAGTAACTTTAGGAGAGAAACTAAAAAGGTCTTGTTTTGTAGGATATAATTAAATCACACATCGTTTCTCACAATTTTATGGTCATTCTCACTGTGAACAGGGAGGCACAGGAGAGCGCGTGAACACTGGAAACTCTGTCGATGCCATATGATGACCATATGTCTGGCAGTTGACGCACGTTGACGCAGTGGATGATGATGTATTGGTGTGCCTGCTTGCTTGCCATGTGCATTATTTGCTCATCGGCTCTGCTCCCTAAAAAAAACAGGTTCAAAGCTATAATTGTATTTTTTTTGACAAAGAGAGTACACGTTTTTTTGTTTAGAAGCTGATATATTATTTGTCATATTTATAGTTAATTTGGCATAGCTTCTTGTCAGGGACGGAGTCAGGATCCATATATAGAGGGGCCAATCCGTCGAGGCATAGGATGACAAAAATATATAAAAGTTTATAAAGGTCCTCATTATCGACATAAAAAGACTAGCAATTGTTTTTACCTCTTTGTCTGGGGCAAATGCTAAATGTCTAAATGGATGAGATAATGGCCCCGTTCGCTGGTCTGAAACTTGGCTAAAAAACACTGTTCCGACTAAATTGTTGTGAGAGAGAAACACTATTGGCTGGTTTAATAAACAGTGCAATGAGAGGGGAACCAGCTGGCTGAACTTTTCAGTTCAGACCAACGAACTGAGCGAATATTACATTTATTTAATCTAGCTAGCAACTTAGTGACATTTGGCTTTTAAGAGATGATTCACTGATTTGAGAATGGAGAAAAAACAAATAAACTAGTACTACTCTGATGCGTGCTGTAGTACCATGACCTCACCGTACTGACGGTAAAAAAGTGGATGGATAAAAAACCAAAAGGTACGGTGACGTCAAGGTCAAGCTGTGATACGATGGTCTTCGTCTCCAATAGCGATGGGCCATCGTCATTCACTTCTGCTGTTGTTTCAGTAGTGTTGCAGGCTTACAGTCACAGGCATTCAAGTCGATCCTTGTCGCGTCGTGATGGATGGCGCGGCACTATCGCGCTAAGATCGGTGGTGCGGCAGGCCCTGCCTACGTCAGTGGTCAGGGATTTTGGTCATCGTCACGTCAGCTCACTGCCGCGCCACTATGCATGGCGCGGCACAGGCATTTGGCCGTGCCAGGGCAATAGGTGCGACCAAAAGTGTTAGTTTTAAAAAATAAAAACCGACGGTGTTAGATTTAGAATTAGTTTACAAAAAGTATTAAAATTAAAAAAAAATATTCACTCTAGCTAGGAAAAATACTAAACTTGCTATAAACTTAATTGGATAAGGTCTTTCTATTTATCTTTTAATAAATGGTGTTTTCTGAGGAAATTCATAAGGATAAAAATAAGTAACATATTGCCATACAAATTTTTGTAAAGTGTTAGTGGGTTTTAGGGAAGCTAAGAAAAATATATAATCTGTTGCTTGACACTTTTCAATAGGCTAAACTATTTTTGCTAAAATAAACCTAAGCCACTTGTCATTTTTGTATAGAGGGCTATACTTATCCAATAAGCATGAAATTTTTACAGTAGACTTGTGGGATCATATTTATGCTACTATAATTTTCTCTGAATTTATGGAGTAATGGAACTATTTATTTCATAAATAACCTTATTATACAAAGAAATTAATAAAGGTATCTAAATACATTAGTTTGGCATAAACATAATGTTTTTTGTAATCCTTGTGATGTATATGATCTGCTGATAATGGTAGTTGTGCTTGAAGTTGATTGGTTATAAGCAGCTACTTAATTATAGCTATTAGAAGTCTGCTGTCAGAATTTGCTTGTCTACTGGATAGATGTGGATTATTGATTTTTTAACCTAGATAGCTATTAAATCATCTTGTCATGACTAAATGAAAGTTGTAGGAAATTTTATGAGCTTTCTAAAAAGTCCTATATCACAACAATTGGTTGAGTAAAACTCTCGTTATGATCTAAACTTGTAGTTGTTGTGTTGTGGTCCAGAAATGGACTTAGTGCGGATTCTTGAAAATTCTAGAGAAGAGATATTCTCCTACTTAGTAAATAAGAATTCAACTTGGTTATCATCTAAGTAACTTGATAAAATCATCAGCTCAGAATTATTCACGTTCTCATGTCATATCATTCACAATCCTTCTTATGCATCTATGTACTTACTTTATACATATGCATGCAATAAGTGCAGCGGAAGAAATCACGTTGGTGGAACTCGAAGCTGATCCACACAAGAAGAACTAGGAAGCTTAGCACCAAGAAGCTCTAGGCAAAGGCATGCCTGAAGTTGATCATCTCCAAGAGTGCCCTGACCACCAGCGGGCCACGTTTGTGAAAGACCAGCCCCGGAGCATTCTAAGTCTCCCCTATTTTACAAAATATTACTTGAGTCCTTTTAATGTTTGATGCATTACGTTATAAAAGTTGATTGAAACCACTTGTTGCATATACTTTCCTTGTCCAGAAATATCTATCTTGAATCCTATGTAGGTCCAGATTGACCTTTATGCTTAGCCATGCTTAAATCCGGTAGAAGTCGGGTGATTTATTGTCACCTACGAGCTTTAGGTGGTGACTAGATCACGGTTGGCTATATTATGCTATCTTGGAACACAACCTGGTGACGTTGAACAATTGGAGACCGAGTGGAATTTTATATGTTAGGTGTGATGACTTAAGGACCGGCTGTTGGAGGCCCTCTTGTTATGTTGAACGCATGTCTCTCACATAGTTGGCAAGATAAGTCATTCCGACTATGAAGCCAAGTAGCTCAACTCAGGCCAGAGACACGAGTAGTTAAAGTGCGCACCCTAGAGGCAATAAGAATGTGCGGAGAGCCAATGGCGTGAGTCTAAGGGCAGGTTCGAGTCCCGAGCTTTCTGGCATATTGGTAGTATCTTTGAGGGTACGGCGCTGGTCTTACCCATGATTTGGACCTAAGTTGTACCAAAGGTGACCCGATGCGACCCTGATGAGGGGAGTATATGTGTGTTAGGAATAATTCCCCAGCTGGGTAGGAATTGATTCGAATCGCCTGTCTCTCCCCAATAGTGAGAACTTGACATGAGCCCCCTTTATCGTAGTAATTGATGAAAGTGTTGGTTATGTGGGTTATGAAAATGCTCAACTTGATATGGTTACTATTGTGATGATTTAATGGTACACCACTATGTTTGTCATAGGATATATGTTAATCTAGAATGGAAGAGGAATAATAAACTTGTTATTCAAAAGTTAAAAGATACTAGATAAATATTGACTTGTAGGCAAAGGATGTCAACTAGTTCCACTTATAAGCCTTGCATGATCCTTGGTGTCTCTTATTTTTGGTTTATGATGGGTAAGTCTAGCTGAGTACCTTCTCGTACTCAGGGTTTATTTCTCTATTGTTGCAGATAACAGTGATGTACCACGGCTGCTGTAAGCACTGCTTTACTCCTACAGTGGATGAGGAATAGGACCATGAGCATGGTCTTCTATATATCATCTCACCCTTGTGCTTTTGTTGGAGATGACTGTGAAAACTGGCTATGTATCGAAACTACTATTGATGACATTCAGAACTATGTTGCTTCCGCTACTGTTAAACTAATGTTGTAATAACTATGTAGGAACTCCGATGTATGACAAACTATTTGTGAACTTGTTGTAACATGTAGCTTGTATAGTTGAATCATGTACGATCTTGGCTTGTATGTTGGTTGATTCGAGATCCTTCATGATACTCAATGGACTACCAGATTTATATGGGCTCAAGTGTGATGGTTTGACTGCCTCGGTGGTGATATTGTACTTATGCTCTTATAAATTGGATGGTTCTGTTACAGCTAGCATCGGAGCAGGATTCAACACTAAACTTGTCACATGTGTAATTAAAACAAAGGTTTTGTTTTATAAACTTAATTTTTACGACGTGCAGTAATAAGTTTAGATTGTTGAAGATTGAACTTAAAACTATAGTGTGCCAATGGTCATCTCCTTTATGCCTAGCTAAGGACTATTAGGTGGCTATTTAAGTACTAACACGGGGGGTTTTACTTTCGTCATCCATACGACGTGCTATTGTATGGGTGCCACTCACTTGAGTGGTAATGTATGTATCAAATGCCTCTACGCTAGGTAAGAAGGTAAGTTGATGAGTGGCATGACCGCAAGAAGTGAGCGTGTGGTCGGGGAGAGCTAGTTGTGATACGGTTGAATATGCATGCTTGCATGTGTGTATGGTGCGTATTTAATTATGGGTAGTGTAATTGATCATCGGGTAGCTTTGATGCAGAAGTATATATATGGGATATATATATCTATGGAAGTATTTAGTTTACTGCTTTTATATATATCTTGCTATCCTTGATATTCAGCTTAGAGCCCAGATTTACCTTTCTATACATATAACTGTTGGGTTGGGCTGAAATGAATCGTCTACAGGTACACTAACAACGAAATGTGTTGCTCGTTTAGTTACGATTATATTGAGAGAATGTATGTATGCCACCGCGTATGTCGTTAGGATTTATTTCTCTAAGTTTATGAGGACGTACGGAACGAGCATACATCATGATACATCATTCATTCATGTCATTGCATTGTTCCTCCCTCTTGCAATATCTTATTGTTAAGTAAGTCTTTTTCTATAATCGTGTGTCTCACTAAATTGTAATATTTGCTACAGATGGTAGCCCTAGGAGCCCCTATTGCAAGCGACACCTTTTTGGCACTGTTTAGGACTCCCACCTTACTATGGAGGGTACTGCACTCTGTCGGGTATGCTTGAACCGCCTCGCTACTTTTGGAGCGAAGTGGTAACTAAGGGACAACGATGGTGTGATGTGCGGGTCATTGTCCCCACCCATGTGGACAACCCTCAATGGCAAGGATGGAGTATCGAGTCAGATGGACAGACCCCTTGGGAGGGTGTCTAAGTGGCCGCTTTTGAAGTTCTCAGCGAAATCTACCAGAAATTCGGTGATGAGCTTGTCAATGGGCCCGCTAGATCTTTCCCTTGGCTAGATGCATCATAGACCGCCTGGACCTACCCAGGTGGTAATGCTTTGGCAAGAGATCGAGATGAAAGAGCAAGGAAGTTGTAATGCTGCCATGAGTGCCATGTACACAGTTATGAGGATGTTTTACTCTCGCTAGGATAGCTACATTAGCTATATGCAAGAGCTCCAAAGAGCATAAGCTACACAACATAGGATGCGAGGACGTATGCGTAAGCATCGATGGGCAGTTAGAGTAGCTCAAAATAAGATAGCTAATTATATGATAGCCTTAGGAAGCTCGTCAGAGGCAGTTTGTCCATGCTGTTGCCGAAAGAGATGAAGCTAGGGCTGAGTTACAAGATGTTCATGTTGAGAGGGACGAGGTCATTCGCCTTACTAAGACTAGGGAGGCAGCTAGGATCCAGACTGTGTTCCAACAACAATGGAGTTTGATTGTAGAGAGCAAGAACTCATACGCCAGATTGAGGAGCTTTAGCTGGATGTTCATCGTCTCAACAACATGGTGAACCCAATTCTTCCTCCCGCTCCAGAGGTGGAAGATCCCAATGTGTTGATTGCTGAGGATGATGGCATGGAGGTGGACGCTGAGGATGAAACTGAAGAGGAGGAAATTGAGAATTTTGAGGACGACCACGGTAATGGTGTGTCCGACATCGACAGCGACCACCCTGAGGAGTAGCTTAGCTATAATATCTAGCTAGAGGCGTTAGCTCTTTATCTTCGATCCTTGTGTAATGAATTCGTAATGTACGTTTCGATTTTATGATGTCCCCTTTGATATTATTGGAACCGTGCATGTAATACATATGGTGATTGCACTTTTTAATGAATTCCCAATTGTTTTGGCAAGAAAAATTTAGCATGTATGGAATGCGTTGCAAGTACGATAAGTGGTCCATTTGGTGATGTTATATTGTGGAAATGAATTATTGTGCCTCTGTGTTATTGTATGAATTTGAGATTCTCTCTAGTAATTATACTATGGCATGACTATACAATTCTTCTGTAATCTCTTGACACCATCCAATAATCACTTGTTGCAATTTTGCAGATGACTTGCACTCGCGGAGGGGCCGGTACTAGTCGTAAGGGTGATGATGATCTCCCACCACCGTACCCCATGCCAGCGAAAAATGATGGCCCAGCTCTTGGAGACCCAACGGTCAATGGGGGAAGTACTGCGTGGGCTTACGTAGAACACCGATCATGGACGGGGATGGGACCCACACCAAGGGCCTGAACCAAATCAGTACAGTGAATTCAAGGACTTTTTGGACACTAAACCTCCTATCTTTAAGGAGGCAGAGGAGCCATTGCAAGCCGATGAATGGCTCAATACCATTGAGCAGAAGTTTCGTCTCTTCAGAGTTATAGAGCATATGAAGGCTGAATATGCCTCACATCAGTTGCATGGTCCAATAGGCATTTGGTGGACTCATTACCTGTCTACCCTCCCTGCTAATGCTCAGGTTACATGGAATGAGTTCAAGGCTGCTTTTAGGGGCATCATATTCCCCCTGGTCTTATGAGCATGAAACATACAGAGTTTATGAGGCTTACTCAGGGCACCAAAAGTCTCACTGAGTACTTGCATGCCTTCAACAACCTCTCTAGGTATGCGCCTGAGTTTGTGAATAACAATGCTAAGAAGATTGCAAGTTTCAAGAGAGGACTAGGTTCAAAGTTCATGAAGACTCTAGCAAATGACAAGAGTGAAACCTACAATGAATTTGTGAGTGATGCGCTCACACAAGAGAATCATAATAATATTTATGCTGCATCCAAGAGCCGCAAGAGGGCCTTTGAAGAACCCAATACCGCCCACCTGCTCCAAAATACTGGCCACCTCAGAAGAAGGCCTAGCCAAGCCAAGCAAATAAAGGGTATCGTCGGGCATACTCTATTGCTCAACCGCCTAAGGGTGGTGCAGGACAAGGCAACTCGAAGGCTCCACCTAACAATCAACCATGTTTCAATTGCAACAAGACTGGTCATTGGGCAAGGGAGTGCCCTTACCCCAAGAAGAACAATCAGAAGCCAGCAGCTGTAAATGCATGCTTAGGGCATGTGCATTACACCACCATGGAAGAAATTCCCTCAGGCGAGGTTGTCACAGCTGGCATGTTTCTTGTGAACTATTACCCTATAGTTGTTCTGTTTAATTCTAGGGCTTCACATTTATTTATGAGTCCAACATTTGCATCCAAGTATGATCAGAAAATATTTGTAGTAGAAAAAGATGGTTATTGTATAAGTGCAGCTGGGAATAACATTTCTACCAGTCAGATAGTTAAAGATGTACTTATCCAAACAAGTGAACGAGAGTATACTACAAATTTAGTGATATAGTATAGTTCACATGCTAACGCCACCGATTTATTTCAGGGATGCACATGAAAACAACCAAATAACAATATTTTTTATAGTTTTGGCTACCAGTAAACTTTCAACACGGAAGTAACAGTAGCGGAAGCAGCATGAAAGAACCAAATTAATAAACTCGGCAAAATCAGCATAGTAGGTAACCGACCATTTGACCACATCAAGCAGTTTGATGGTTGAAAGAGCATCATAATTACTTTAACACTTACTTATGTTAATGAACAGCTCTACGATTCCTCTGATTCCGAATCTGACAGTGAAGTTGTCGCTGAGCGCCTTGCCACTGTCGATGAAACTTGATGATGAGAACCTTGCGGTGAAGACTACCTCAAGTTGGTCAGCAGCAGAACAGCCTCCAGTTGATTCAGTATGAGTACAAAACAATGTATTTGTGGTGCTGACCAAAATAATGTGGCCATCAAGACCGACAGCACACTTATTAGGTCTTCTAAAAAAATAGTTCAGAAATAGTTTGAATGGACTGTTGATAGTACAGAAATAGTTTTGACTAAAAAGTATATTGCCCGTGCTAACGCTACGGTATCTAGAAAATCAAATAACATATAAAAAGTAAAAACATCTTGAATTTTATTGCTCACATTCATGAGATCCATCGTCTCATCTTGCATGTTTGGTAGATAACAGAAGCAAGGGAAATTCGAGGCAGCCAATTGTATATTAAATATTAGTATTCAAAAGAAATGCTAAATATCACTTGCATATGACACAATTCAGTTATGAAAAGATGTCGTTAGGGTAAAAAATAACACTAAAAAAATTCCAGCTTGTATGAATTGGTCTTCCATTCAGTTTCAGCCGCTTGCACACGTCCTATATCAATCCTGCACCAAGAGAGTGGTATATGTAAGCTCAAGGCTGATAAGTATTCACAAATAGTGCAGTGGTATATGTAAGCTCAAGGATTTGACTATTTACTTAGTTGGTAGTTGACCTAGGATTGAAATATGAAGGCAACGAAAATCATTTGCTTAAGCTGAAGGCCTTTACGGTTGCAGACTTGCAGTGCATCACCAGGAAAGCTAAAAGGGATGACTATTTCTTCAATTCAGAGATAATTAGATTATTGTTCATGTGCTCTGGAAATTCAATCTCTGTGTACTGAAAAATAGAGGGTACCAACTGAAAACAGAAGCCATTTTATTCATTGCTGAATATACACACTCTAGGCAAGATCAGACACTTGATATTAGCTTTTGTTAATAGAACAGGTCGCTAACTTACCCTCTTCTCCATGATCCATAGCATTGCCTACGGTATGAACATCTACATCTTCTGAAAGCAGCAAAAAAGAGTGGGCTGAAATCAATTTCCATGATTCACTGTAGCCATCTGAAAAAATAACCAGTCCTAAACACTGAAATTTAACAACATAAATCTGACCATAATTGAAACAGTCTTGTAGGTGTTCTTCATTCAATCGATCTGAACGTGCTGGTACACTCACATGGACTCTCTAGATAGACAAAATCAAAGCCAGCTACAAGAAATTAAGCTACTGATCTCTGAAGTCCGACACCAATTTAAACTCCATACCGATCTATGAAATCCAACACTGTAGATATTTGAAAACATTCTGTGCTAAGGAATTGAAACTCTAAAAACCTCACTTACCCTGCATTCCGGTTGCAATAGCAGGGTCTCCATCTCCTCCTTAAAAAAATCTATTGTACAATTTTCTATTCATGAGAAACAATGATAAACTTACAAAAGGCATCAATATCTAGTCATGAGAAACTCAGCAAAACATGGTTTTCTATTTTACGATTTTTATGCGATTTAAAAAGGAGAGCAATGATAATTCCATTGATAATTGACTATATCCATTGTATGAATGGTTAAAACAAACTATCGAGAAAATATTTATAGGCTATCACCAAGCGAAGCTAAAAATTACTGATTTGTCATCCAGGCCATATATTCCTTAGAAAAAATTAGCGATCTTGAATGTTTCATATGAAAAAAAATATTTTAACAACTGATCCCACTATCATCACAGGAATACAAAAGCAATCAGAAAAAGTGAAGCTCAAAAGCATTCAGAAATTAAGCGAGAGATATTTTTATAAGAGTGAAAAAGTTACAGCATTCAGCTCTAACTGAAAGACCTGTTGCATTGAGAACTTGCGTGGGAGACTAGGAGCTAGAACGCTGAGCCAATTAGTTGGGAAGCAACCACAAGAATGCAAGATGAGCAGAGCCAGTGAAGAGAGACAGCCACACCATAGGTCCTGAAACTCCTTGCGGATGCTGTAGTCGGCCAGGGTGCGTTCGTCCTACGGCTGCTTCCCGGAGAAGATGAGCTTCTGCTTGTATGATGCCATGCCTGAGCACAAGAAAACGTAACAAAGTTGGTAAACAGAAACAGGAAATTCTAAAGTAATTAGATGATGGAACGAAATCAGAAACAATGAACCTTTTCCAATTGTGTTTAATGATGAAGAACAAAGAGCGGCCAAATCTAACAGAAGCCACTTGCCGGATGCTACCAAGATTGAGCTCGATTACGCAAGAAGAAAGACGACACAAAATCCTCTCCTCTTCTCCGTGGATCCAAAAAAAAAAGTTGTCACCCAGGTCGATCCCACGAAGCAAGAGCGAAGGGCCGTCGCGGTCGGGGCTGGCGATGGCCGCGGTGGAGGTGGGGAAGCAGCCGAGGGCATAGGCGCGCTAGAGCTGGCGAGCATGACCTACTGGGGGCTTGCGGCCGCAAGCACGATGGCAACCATGCCTTCCGTAGCCGGCACTATGCCTTCCACAACATTACCGCCTTCTCCTCCGCCGAGCGCGCCCTCCGTCACCGCGAGCACGAGTCCATCACCTCTGGCGCCTTCGGCCGGCCGCTGGCCAACACCGGCAGGGTGGGGGAACCCTAGCCACAGGATCCCCCCGCTCCTCATACTCGTCCGCGCCGCTGCCGCGCGCTTCAAAGAGGAGCTGAGCCGCGCCTCATGGCCGAAGGAGAGAGGAGGAGGTTTTAGGGGAGGAGGAGGAGAAGGGGCGACGGCGATGCGCGTACGGCGGCGGCGGAGATCCGCGTCGGGGCAGAGAGAGAGACGCGAACAGACCGAAATCAACGTGAGCCTCACCTTCACGCGCATGTGCGTGGAAGGTCTGCGGCAGGGCCATGCAGGGCGGACACTAAGCAGGAGCTATCGGATTTAAACGAGTAATGAAAAAGAATCAGTAAGAGATAATCTGATGCATCTATTTTAATAATATTATATTTTCTAATCATATTTATAGGTGTGGATGTAGTATAGATCATGACTATAAAGCAGACATTTGTTGTATGACCGTAAATTTATTCTAACTGATGTATTATAGGGTAGAGTAGATTACCGAAATTAGGTATAGATGTGATCTTGGGTATAAATTGGATAAAGAACTATAGTGTCTTCATCGATACATCGACTAAAACCATTATGTTGAGAGACACTAGGGATAATGATGCTTTTCTAGTACCCCTTTCTAGGGAGTTTGATCTTCAAAATATGGCCAATGCTATCCAGCCTGTAGCTCTTGCTGATATTCCTATAGTATGTGAGTTTTCGGATATCTTTCCAAATGAACTGTCCGGGTTACCACCCGACAGAGATATAGAGTTCAAGATTGAGTTAATACCAGGTACAACACTCATCTCTAGAAGACCTTATAGAATGCCGCCAAATGAGTTAGCAGAATTGAAGATCTAATTGCAAGAGCTCTTAACAAAGAGTCTCATTTTCCCTAGTTCATCACCATGTGGTTGTCCAGCCATATTTGTGAAAAAGAAGGATAAGTCTTTGCGGATGTGTGTGGATTATCGACCACTCAATGCTGTTACTATCAAGAACAAATATCCTTTGCGTCGCATTGATATCTTATTTGATCAATTAGCAAAAGTAAAAGTGTTCTCTAAGATTGATTTGAGGTCAGGTTATCACCAAATCAAGATCAGACCTGAGGACATACCTAAGATGGCTTTTTCCACTAGGTATGGCCTTTATAAGTATTTAGTCATGTCCTTTGGGTTGACCAATGCTCCTGCCTATTTCATGTATTTAATAAACTCGATATTCATGCCCAAGCTTGATAAGTTTGTGGTCGTGTTTATCGATGATATCTTGATCTATTCTGAGAATGCAGAAGATCACACAGAGCACTTGAGAGTGGTGTTGTCTAGGCTGAGAGAGCATGAGTTATATGCTAAATTTAGTAAATATGAATTTTGGTTGAGGAAAGTACTTTTCCTAGGCCATGTTTTATCTGATGATGGAATCTTGGTAGACCCATCTAAGGTGCCGAAGGTTCTTGATTGGAAAGCCCCAACCTCTGTTCATGAGGTTTGGAGTTTCCTTGGTTTAGCAGGATATTACCATCAGTTTATTCTGGATTTCTCCAAAATTACCAAGCTCATGACTAGGTTGCTTCAGAAAGGATGAGAATTTTGTATGGACATCGGAGTGTGAGGCAGCTTTTCACACTTTACGAACGTTGCTAACTACTGCTCCTATTTTAGCACAGTTTGACATTGAGAAACATTTTGATGTGTTTTGCGACGCATTGGGTACCAGTTTGGGGTGTGTTCTAATATAAGGAGGCTGTGTCATTGCTTATGCCTCACGGCAACTGAGAAAGCATGAAGTCAATAATACAACCCATGATTTAAAATTAGCAGCAGTTGTCCATGCTCTAAAAATTTATAGACATTACCTGCTTGATAATGTTTGCCATATCTACACCGATCACAAGAGCCTCAAGTACATTTTCACCCAACCTGAATTGAACATGAGGCAGAGAAGGTGGTTGGAATTGATCAAGGATTACAACCTAGAAGTACATTATCATCCAGGAAAAGCCAATGTGGTTGCAGACACCTTAAGCCAGAAGTATCAGTGTAATCCTTTGTTAGAAGATGGTTTCAACTTATTGCATCTGGCAGTCTTACACAATATCACTGTTAGTTGCTCTCTTGAGTCAAATCATTGAGCTCCAAAAGATCGATGAGTGCATATTCCATATCAAAAGAAAGATGAAAGAGGAAGAAACCAAGTATTTTCGGCTAGATGTGAGGGTTGTGCTGTGGTTTAAGGATTGGCTTGTAGTGTTGAAAGATAGAGAATTGAGAAACCAAATTCTAGAGGAAGCACACTCTTCCAATTTGTCCATTCACCCAGGTAGCAGTAAAATGTACAAAGACCTGAAAACACGCTTATGGTGGACAAAAATGAAGAAAAAAAATTACAGCATTTGTTGTTAGATGCGATAATTGCTGTTGGGTCAAGGCCATCCATTTGAAGCCAGCTGGACTACTTCAGCCACTGTCTATCCCAAGTTGGAAATAGGATGACATTAATATGGATTTTATACTTGGGCTTCCAACCACTAAAAAGAGTCATGATTTCATATAGGTAATTGTTGACCGCTTGACTAAATCTACACATTTTGTCCCTGTTAAAGAAAGATATCGACCCCATCATTACGCCGAGTTATACATTGCCCAAATCATATGATTGCATGGTGTGCCTAAAAGCTTTGTGTCAGATCGAGGACCACAGTTTGTTAATCATTTTTGGGAACATCTGCACAAGCAGCTAGGTACCTATCGGTACAGAAAGTGACCAACTAGTGAATATTTGTAGTTTTGCTATACGTTGTGATCGGAGGTGGCCTAGCACTCAATGACACAGGATTTATACTGGTTCAGGCAACATGCCCTACGTCTAGTCGAGGTCGGTCGGTGACTTTATTCCTAAGCCCAAGTGCTCGAAGTTTGCTATGGGGTTACAAATAAGAAGGAGAAAGATGGGGTGTACAAGAGGCCCGGTTGGCTCCGGTCGGAAGGGCTGAGAGCGATGGAGACTCCGCTATGGGCTAAGCATGTGCTTAAGGTCTGAACCTAGCGGTTCTGTGGTTGTGAGCTATTGGACTAATGAATCTAAAGGAACTGAGCTTGGATGATTTGGTCTCCTTTGTTGGAGGAAGCGCACCCCCCTTTTATAGATGAAGGGGATGGCTTTACAAGTGAGAGGGTGAGGGTACGTATGCTACCGAGCCTTGTTGCCCACGCCTACCGAGCCTTGTTGCCCACACCGGCGGGTACAAGATAGTGGTAGGCGCCTACAACACTGTTGCTGTCACTGTAGAATGTTAAATGCACATAGGAGGTCGTGCTGCCTTTTTCAGGGATGGTGGACGTTAGTACCTGCAAATACTGTTTGATTCCTAGAGTCATGTGAGGAGTCTCGCTATATTCACCCGGTATGGTAAATCCTGGTGCCCATACCGCTATCGATGTCTAGAGACACGCGGGGGGGTCTTACCGTATGGGAGTTTTAGTGGCCCCAACAATACTATAGAGATAGATGTCGGCGCCTACAACACTATTTTGTGTTAGGGTGGCTACAGAGTACTATTCCGTGTAGGGTATGGTGCCTGGTATAGTGGATTTGACTTGTGAGCCTTGCCTTGCCTTTCTCCGCACGTCTTCTGATTCCTACCGAACGGGCATCCCTAGTCGAATGGCTCCAGTCGGCTTTAGTTGCGCCGGTTAGAGAAGAGTGGCAAGCAGGGTTCTTACGTGCCCTAGTCGGAGAGATGCAGGGTCAGAGTTGGAAGTAGGGCTCGGGGTAGGCCTTGCGATCGGAGAGGCCATCTAGAGGCGGCTGAAGCCCAAATTGAGCGCTCTGGTCGAATAGGTGGGCTGAAGTAGCTGACGAGCGGGCGTTGCTCTTCTTGAGCCCAGCCTTTCGGTCAGTTGCTGGACCGCCCCTTTGCCCTATTGTTTTTAGACTCTTGGGCTGAGCCTTGGTGCAGAAGCCAGTCCTCGAGGGACCTCGGCTTTATGAACCCGATAGGAGCCCCTGAGCCCTTGGGCGATTCGGGTAGAGTCGTCCAAGGGATTTTTGTCTTACCGATGGGTGCACGCGAGCGCACCCACGGGTGTATACCCCGAGCCCCCGGGCAGTTCGGGAAGAACCGTCTGGGGGTGTTTTTGTGTCATTAGGGGGAGTTTTCTGTTTTGTCGGTGGGTGTGCGCGAGTGCACCTGCGGGTTTAGCCCCCGAGCCCCCGGGCGGTTTGGGTAGAACTGTCTGTGGGGTGTTGTTTTAGCGAGCGTGTGTGCGTGTTTTTAGTTTGAGATGGAATTTTGTCAACCAAGGCATCATTGTGCAGCCAAGGTGTTTTTAGGTGCGGAGATTGGATTGAAAATAGAACTTTACTGATCCTGGCGTCGATGCGCGCCGTTGGATCGGGCAAGGAAGTTAGTTCGGACGCGAGAGAGCTCACTAATCCTGGCATCAATGCGCGCCATGGGATCGAGTGAGGAAGTTAGTTTGGACGTGAGAAAGCTCACTGATCCTAGCGTCGATGCGTGCCATGGGATCGGGTGACAGAGTTAGTTCGGTCATGAGAGAGCTCACTGATCCTGGCATCGATGCGCGCCATGGGATCGGGTGAGGGAGTTAGTTTGGTCATGAGAGAGCTCACTGATCCTGGCGTCGATGCGTGCCGTGGGATCGGGTGAGGGAGTTAGTTCGGACAAACCCTAGCATCGGTGTGCGCCATGGTTTTGAAATGGTTAGTTTTTTAGGGTAGGACGAGACCGAGCCCATGGGTCTTGGCGTCGGTGCGCACCGTGGGACCGAGCGGGTTAGAGTCGTGGATCCCTGGCCTCAGCATAGCCTGGGCAGCCGAGGTAGTTAGTTTAGTTAGTTTTCATGCGAGTTTGGAGTCGTGGTCCCTGGATTTTTGGAGCACAGTCAGAAGTGAAGGCGTTACACGAGTTTAGAGTCACGGTCCCAAGCCATAGCCAGATGTTGTAGATCCTGTCGATGCGAGTTCAGGGTCATGGTCCCAAGGTTTTTGGAGCGCAGTCAAAAGTGAAGCCATTACGCGAGTTTAGAGTCGTGGTCCCAAGCTATAGCCAGATGTCGTAGATCCTGTCGACACGAGTTCGGGATCACGGTCCTAGGGTTTTTTGGAGCGTAGGCAAAGCATAGTTAGTTAGTTAAAGATCAGATGAGGCGGTGCTCGTGGATTCTAGCGTCGGTGCGCGCCATGGGACCGAGCGAGTCATAGACGTGGATTTGGCGAGTTTGAGGTCACTTTCCTTGGCGTTTGTCTTGAGCCCCTGAGTCCTGTCGGGCCTTCATGGGGGTCAATGTGAGTTATGTGCGTTACCCCATCTAGTTCCTCACAACCAGAGGGGCTGAGTTTCGTCGCTTGTCCTGATCGCTCGGGCTCAAAGACTAGCTCGGTGAGTTTGCTAACGGGTGTGATCGAGCGTAATCTGGGTCCGTCGTTCATGACGGGGTGGGCATAGCCCTCTTGTGACATTCCACTACTCCTTTACTTGCAACCCGACAAATGCCTAGGTTATTCTGGAGATTGACCCAGGTGGCCTAACGGCCTCCCCTCGATGGAGATTCTGTGGGCCTAGCAAGAGGTTCTGGATCGAACGTGAAGGTTGAGATGACTCGGTCTGCCGAACCAAGTGAGGGATGCACGGTGCTCATCTGTGGTTTTCTCCCCTGGCTCTGTTGGTTACTCATGTCGAATGAGGCAACCACCGCTTCATGATGCAACACGGAGCATTCTGATGCATTTCGCTGCATGTGTGATGCTTAGTTCCTGAGCCCCCGGGCGGTTCAAGGCCCGAATCGTCTGGGAGGCGTGGGCGTATGGAATGAGATGCACGTATGGATGTATGAAATGACTTATAAGGAAATAGAGGGGTTTGGTACTGCTCACCTTGATGGCTTAAGTGATGAGGTTCTAAGAGCTTCAGTCAGAAAAGTCTAACCGGGACATGCGCTTGTTAATCGTGGGTGAGTCCTTGTGTGAATAGTTTTTGTATTAATGAACACATGCTCACCTTGATGGCCTGAGTGATGGGGTTTTGGAAAGCTTTGGTCAGAAATGTCAGACTGGAACCTTGACGACCGAGTGACGGGGTTCGAAGAGCTTCAGTCAGAAATGTTCGACCAGGACCCGTGCTTGTTGTTTGTGATAGAGTCGGCATGGCCTACATGGGGCGCCCCTTTGCTTCCTTACCTGTCATTCGGTGTCTATCCTGAGTGATTCGATTGACTTAGGTGGTCGGATGGTTTCTTCCGGTGAAGATTTTGCTTTGGGTTCTTCTAGGTCTGGCCTAGGGAAGCGAGGAGCCGCTCGCGTGCGGTTGAGCTTCGGTTTCTATGCCCATCATGTGGCAGTGGTTGATCGTGTGGTAGTGGTGGGCCATGGCTAGGCCATGTCCCTTCTAATCAGGAGCCATTCCGTCGAGCAGAGCACGTCTTATTGGTCAGGGCACGTCTTATCTACATTAAATGGAAAAGAGAGAAATTCTTGCTATGTCGTTCCGGCTTCCCCGATCGGTGCGTCCTTCCCTAACCACTGCTCCCTTTTCCTTAAGTAGGAGAAGGGAGAGGGTTTTTGTTCCATTCTTTTGCCTGTTCTTCATCTGCCGCCACCTTCTCTCTTCCTTTTTTGCCATGAGCGTTCCTGAGAGCCACGGAGGGTTCTAGGGAAGAAAGGGGAGAGAGCGAGGGAGAAGAGAGGAACTCATCGAAATGTCAGACTGGAGGTCGTCCACCATGAGGATGTCAGTGCTAGAGGCTTTCGTCATGAAGGGGTTTCTGTCGCCGTAGGAGGTGGCGCACTGGAGGGTCCCTGGGAGGGAGGAGTTCCTGCAACCTTGCCCCAATGAGGTGGTTTGTTTCCTTACCTTTCATGAGCATGGATTAGGATACCCCACGCACTAGTTCCTGCATAGGCTCCTCAACAAGTGGGGTCTAGAGCTATAGCACCTCAATTCGACGGGGGTGCTACACATCGCTGGTTTTGCCATCGTCTGTGAGGCTTTCCTTAGGATGGAGCCACATGCGGATCTCTTCTGGCTTTTCTTCTCCGAGAGAGCTATGACAGTGGGGAATTCGGCCGAGACCACACCGGTGGGGGGGTTCGCCCTGTAGAGGAAGCTGAGCACGGGAGGTGTGTATCCCATGTACACCCCATGTGACTCTAACCAGGGATGGCATGGGGAATGGTTTTACATCTAGAATTAGGCAGAGGCACCGTTTCTGGCGTTCACCGGTGGGAGGCCGATGAAGCAGAAAAGTTGGTCATGGGGTTGCACCTGCACAAAGAGGCACAAGGTGGAGGTAATCGAGGAGGAGCTATGGAAGCTCATAAGGCTCAGCCTTGATGGGGTGCGGGTGTTCCACACCCTCTTCCGTCGCTGGGTTGCACCGTTGGCGGAGAGGATGCGGCTGATGTGGATGTACGATGGCCGGTCGGACCCGGACCGTGCGTCGCCGAAGGACCTACCAGACAATGAGGTCTAGAGTCGCATAGGATGGGTCTGTAGTTGAGGTCCAAGGATATAGTTGTGGGGAAACCCATACCGTTCAATGCCTCGGTCGTGTCCAACCTAGTATGATCCCTTATTTTGTTTGTGTTTCTTCCTCTGCCTTTGTTGTTTCTTGATCTTGGGCCATCCGTTCCATAGGGGCTTGAAAGGTACAAGTCCTGACCACACCTTCCTAAGGGACTGGAGGGCAGGGCCCGATAGGCCGCCTAGAAGGAGGCAGCAGACGCCCGGAAGAAGAGAACCAGGGAGGTTCAGTGGAAGGAAGAGAAGAAGAAGGAGGTCGCCCGATGCGTGAGGGCCGGGGAACGTAGGAGCAACGTCGAGTCGGAATTCGCATCAGATGATCCTATGGATTTGGATGACATGGTCTTCTCCGATGAGGAGGAGAGTCAGGAGGTCATTGTGACCTCGGCGGAGCGTCGCGACCCTATGGCGATGTCCGCTGGTGAGGAGTAGGAGGCCACGCAGCGTGTGGAGGTTCCTACGTCGATGAAGCGTGCAGTAGGTGCAAACACCATTGGTGGATGGGTGGCAAAGTGGACGTGGTCACTGTGCCCCTCGGTGGTGTCGCCGGTCCCGTCATCGCCTGTGGTGGACGCGGTTGAGCGAGCCAGGCAGTCCGAGGAGCGAACTGGCACTCGTCCACCGATGGGACCGGTACCAATGCCTAGCTCACAGTCGGGGGAGGCCCTGCCTGCCGTGGGTGTAGTCGAGCAGTTTGGGTAGTCTGAGGAGCAGACTAGCACCCGGGCGATGCGTGACTTGCAGTCGAAGGATGCTCCATCTGTTGCTTCGGTCGGGGAGTCTCGTGCCAAAGGTCATAGTGACCTGCAGGCCGGGCAGAAGCCGGTCAGGATGACTCCATCCCCATCTGAAGTGAGGGGGTGTGGGTCATAGCCTGGGAGCGTTCCTCGTGCTGCAGGTCTATCGACATCAGGCCTTGCTTTTAGAGTCATGTCACTCACCTCCCAGTATGTTTCTCTTTCTGTTGTTTTTCAATATTCTGCTGGTTGAGCTTTTTCGGAGGGTGACTTACCCACACTTTCTATTAGTGGCTGAGGGATGCTGGGGTTGAGCATCGCTCTGACCCCCATGCAGGAGACTTGGAGGCCTACCCTGTAGCGTTCCCTCCTTGGGGTGGTGTCCCCTGGGGCAACTGCTGATAAGGTGGCAGCGGCAGCGGCAGTGTTGGCGGTGATCCTGGTGTCGATGGCGGGGGTTGCGTCGAAGGTAACTCTCGCGGCCACTCCTCCACCGGTGGTGGTGGAAGAGACATGGGAGGGCAAGCTCCCTATCTTGATAGGTGGAGGGTCGCACGGCTTATCCTTATCGTCGGAGCAGAAGGCGCCGGAGGGAAGTGCGACCAGGACGAAGTTGGGACGCCTGGCAGCATTCCACATGAATGAGGTGGTGGACATCCCATCTGACGATGAGGCAGACATCGCGGCGGAGCCACTGGTGTCAACGCGGGAGCTGGCAATGGTCCAGTTGGAGGCTGGCCCTCCGGTGGTTCACCGGAGGGTGACCTAGAGTGGCCCTGCCCTAAGGACCCATCGAAGGCGTGGTTCGTCCTCTAGGATTCCCAAGAGCATCAGCTCTGGGACATTTTTGGGGGGCAAGGTCATGCCGCGGTGTCCGAGCTCACCAAGCTATCCGTGAAGCTTGAAAGTGCCCAGAAGAAGGCTCAGTTCGCTCGGCAGTTGTTTGAGGGTGACCTACAGCTCACCGCGGAGGTGAGTTTCTAGTACTTATCCTTGCCCTTTGAATCTTTCATCGGTTGTTTTTAGCATGCTTGTTTTCATAGGATATAAGGAAGATGTCTTCCCATAAGTCTCACTTCCTCTGGGTGGAATACGCTCGGATGGCTAAGCTCGAGTGTCAGGTAGAGTCCGCTAGCCACAAGTCCCAGGACCAGGCGGCTAAGGTGGCCACCGCGTGGGCGGAGGGGCAACGTGCAGCAGAGTGCTCTGGCACTGAAAGCCCGCCAGGCAGAGACTAAGGTGGAGTTGCGGGCATCCCTGGCGAGCACTGAGATGGCGCTTCAAGAGGCCTTGGCGGCCCTTGAGCTAGAGCAGAGTGCTCTGGCATCAGAGCGGGCCGCCCTAGAGTTGGTGCGGATTGCCCTGGAGGTGGAGCAAAGGGCCCAGTCAAAGGCGGACCAGGAGGTGCTCGCGCTCCGAGGCCGGGTGATGGGGACGGAGGAGGCAAACACCCAGTTGTGCGCGCAGGTGACTCGATAGGCGGAGGAATTCTCCACCCTTGAGAACTCTCATGCTGGTATGTACCCTTTCTTGTTTTTTGTTGCATTGGTTTCTTTCTTTAGCCTGTTCCTGAGCCTGTCGCCCCTCCTTTAGAGCTGGATAGAATGGTGAAGACGCTGGAGCAGGACCTGGAGACGACCAAGGCAACACTTAGCTGGAATGCGGAGGAGCTGGCCAAGTCCCATGAAGAGTGATGTGCTCTTGAGGGGGACCTTGACCAGATCCACAACGTTGCCTAGCTCATTGTCTTAGAAGTCTTCAGGTCAGTGCCAAGCACTAGTGCGCCTGCTGTCCAGCTGGCAGAGGTCCCAGACACGGTCAAGGACCTTGTCCGGAGTGGGCTATTTTATAGGGCATCGGGGGTGCTGACCTCGGTGGCGACACACCACCCAAATCTAGACTTCGCCCCTATCTATAGCGGGTATGCTAAAGGCCTGAGCATGGAGGACATCCAGTCAATCGGGGAGAGCTTGCTGCTGCACGCACGGTCGATGTCGGAGCAAGTTTTCGCCGAGTGGGTGATGGACATTCGCTGTGAAGACATGGCCTGAAGCATGCATGGGGAGGACGCTTCTGAGCCTATGGATAGCATGAAGCCTAGTTCAGGGGGAACGTTGCCTCGGCCTCGATTGAGCCAAATGTTGTGCTGCCGGGGAGTGAGCAGCTTGTGCCTTCATTGGTCGCGCCGTCAATAGATGCCGCTGGGCCGATTTAATAGCTTGTAGAATATAAGTAGTTAGTAAACATAAAAAGTTTAAGTTCATGGGGGAGCCCCTATGTAAAACGTTCGTGTGTGTTTTAATGGTTGCAATCGGTTTTTGTTTTTGTGATGTAGTTGCTCCGTTTGGGGAAGCTTGTTCCCTTTTGTTCCTTAGTTTTCCCTTAGCATAATTTTGTTTTTTATTTTCTTTCTTTCTCGGACCTGCCCATTTGTCTCGTAGGATACAACCTTGTGAGCCCAGGGCATGGGCCACGAGGCTTGGCTGCTCGTAACCATAGGAAAAGGCGGGGTGCGATCAGTCGAAATGTTTTAAAGCAAAGCTACGTAAGGTAAATCAAAGGAATGAACTGCCCTTTTGTTCAGGTAGGAAGGAGTTTCTCCATATGAAAGTAAAAGAGTACTTAAAGTAAAAACAAAATAGAGGGGTAGTAGAGCCCCCTAGTGGAGCCCCCGAGCACCCTGAGCCAAAAAGTGTTCGGGTCAGGGTGCTTTTATAAGAACATTCGCTAAGTAAACAAAGGTAAGACTAAAACTTAGGAAGAAAAAGCGACATAGCTATTCCAATGTGCTCGAAGAGAGCATCATCATTGTTGTCCTTCAGTTGGTAGGTGTTTGGTCAGATCACTTCATCCTTCAGTCGTCTAGATCCTTGCCCACTGTGCCCCCTTCTTCGGTTGCTGCCTTTTTGCCTTTTTCTTTCCTTGGCATGCCAGTCTACCTCAGCAAGCGCTTGAGGAGCTGGTAGTCTTTGCAGAGATGTTTGATGGGATAGTCGTGGTTGGTGCATGGGCTCTCCATGAGCTCATGAAAGTGACCCAAAGGGTCTTGCTGGGGCTACATGCCCGCATGATCGACCGCGGCGACCGACGCAGAGTTGGCCAGTCGACGGCGATCCTTTCTATTCTTTTTTCCCCTTTGCGTGGAGGGGCCCTAATCTTGATCCTAGTGCTTGGCCTTACCTTTGTCGTGGCCTCCATTGAAGCGTGGTGGGAATGACGCTTGCTGGAGGTGTTGGACAAAGGTCCGTGGTCCTAGGCTATCAGGGCTGGGACTTCGGTCGATGCTACACACATCTCGGTTCGGCCCAAGCCACGCGTAGATAGGCGGTCGGCATGGAGCAGTCATCAAGTCGAGATGAGGTGCCATTGTGGATCCTTGTGCTGCACTCTATGGTTGTTACGGTGATAGGGTGTAGTGCCCCATCTGCTGTGTCCCTGTTCCTCGGACATGGAGCGAGGTCACGAGTCGATGTCATGATACAGAGCACTCCACTTGTTGAACGACGATGGTCTCCAGTAGTGCCTAGAGGTTCTGGTGGATCACCCATTCGTGAGGGTCGTTTGGCTCGAATAGGTCGCGTAGGAGCATTACCATGGTGGCAATGTTCTGGCTGGCCCAAGTGAACTGTGGGGGATTGGTCCCCCTATCCATGGTGTTGTGCTGGACCTAATGGGTGCGCTCCTAGGTGCCGCTCACTAGTCTATGCGCACGGGGCGCAGTGTGGTGCACTGAGCGTGCCGACGCAGTTGGTGGCTAATGTAGCCGCCGTTGTTGTAGTTCATCCCCATGCTCAAGTGTGAGCTCAGGGGTCTCCGCATGAGGGCTCGGAGGGGCGTGGGTCCAAAAGGACTCCGTTACCCTAGCGGCTGTTCCGAAGCATCCACCATAGCGTACTCCTAGGACGGACGGTGGCTAGGTGCCACATCGCTGATGCTAGAGCCGTCACTCCCGATGTCGTCATCCATGATGTCGAGGAAACAGGTAGGAGCATAGCTTGCCATCCCCACAAACTCAGACATGAGAGGGTGCAGCGCCAGCATCTTTTGGAGTCCCTAGGCGTATGCATCCATGGAAGACACAAGACCATAGGGGAACCGGTCGTACGACGGTTGCGTTGGGGACAATGGGGTTCCACCGGGTATTTGGCGGAGGATAGAAGGTAGTAAGTGAATAACAGCATGTATATTACTCACAGTGGGGTTGGAGCAGAGAGTTTGCTCGGAATGAAGTGCAGATGTCGCGTCGTTGAAGCCGCGCGTCCTAGAGTCGATGGAGGACGTCTCTTCGACGGGTGCCGGGTCATGAGTCTCCTCGCAGAGGTGGAGTACGCTGAGCCAGTCAACGATGAATTCTAGGCTTCTAAAGAGGAAGGCCTGGGATGGCTCGAAAACGGATGGAACCCACATCCCAGTGGGTGAGAGTGCGAGAAACTCCAGCGAGCCAAAGCGAATCATATCGCCCGAGCCCGCCATGGTGAGGGTGGTGGAAAAGTGGGCCATCCGATGACCAAAAAGTGTTGAACGTACAACATCTTCCCCACGAACGGCGCCAACTGTCAGTACAGAAAGTGACCAACTAGTGAATATTTATAGTTTTGCTATACGTTGTGATCACAGGTGGCCTAACACTCAATGACATAAGATTTATACTGGTTCAAGCAACGTGCCCTACGTCCAGTCGGGGTCTGTCGGTGACTTTATTGCTGAGCCCAGGTGCTTTAAGTTTGCTGTAGGGTTACAAACGAGAAGGAGAAAGATGGGGTGTACAAGAGGCCCGGTTGGCTCTAGTCGGAAGGGCTGAGAGTGATGGGGACTCCGCTATGGGCTAAGCATGTGCTTGAGGTCTGAACCTAGTGGTTCTGTGGTTGTGAGCTATTGGACTAATGAATCTAAAGGAACTAAGCTTGGATGATTCAATCTCCTTTGTTGGAGGAAGCGCACCCCCTTTTATAGATGAAGGGGATGGCTTTACAAGTGAGAGGGTGAGGGTACGTATGCTGCCGAGCCTTGTTGCCCACACTGGCGGGTACAAGATAGTGGTAGGCGCCTACAACACTGTTGCTATCACTGTAGAATGTCAGATGCACATGGGAGGTCATGTTGCCTTTTTCAGGGATGGTGGATGTTGGTACCTGGAAATACTGTTTGATGCCTAGAGTCATGTGAGGAGTCTCGCTATGTTCACCCGGTACGCTAAATCCTGGTGCCCATACCGCTATCGATGTCCAGAGACACATGGGGTGTCATACCGTATGGGAGTTTTAGCGGCCCCTACAATACTATAGAGATAGATGTCGGTGCCTACAACACTATTTGTGTTAGGGTGGCTGTAGAGTACTGTTCTGTGCATGGTGCCTAGTATAGTGGTTTTGACTTGTGAACCTTGCCTTGCCTTTCTCCGCACGTCTTCTGATTCCTACCGAACGGGCGTCCCCGGTCGGATGGCTCTAGTCGGCTTTTGTTGCACTGGTCGGAGAAGAGCGGCGAGCAGGGTTATTTTGTGCCCTGGTCAGAGAGACACGGGGTCGGAGTTGGAAGTAGGGCTCGGGGTAGGCCTTCTGATTGGAGAGGCCGTCTAGAGGCGGCTGAAGCCCAAATCAAGTGCTCTGGTCGGATAGGTAGGCTGAAGTAGCTGACGAGCGGGTGTTGCTCCTCTTGGGCCTGGCCTTTTGGTCGGTTACTGGACCACCCCTTTGCCCTATTGTTTTTAGACTCTTGGGCTGAGCCTTGGCGTAGAAGCTGGTCCACGAGGGATCCTAGGTTTATGAACCTGATAGTACCCCACTAATTTGTAGCTCTACTTATCACCCTTAGACAGCTAGTTAGACTGAGCGAGTGAATCAAATTCTGGAGGATATGTTGAGAGCTTGTGTGATTTCTTCTATGGGTTCATGGGAGAAATGGCTATCTTTGGCTGAATTCTCCTACAACAATAGCTATCAAGAAAGCATCAAGATGGCTCCTTTGAAGCTTTGTATGGTCGAAAGTGTAGGACTCCTCTGAATTAGATTAAGCCTGGTGAAAGAAGGTATTATGGGATTGACTTTGTCAAAGAAGCTAAAGAATAAGTTCAAATTATTCAACAACATATTGAAGCTTCTCAATCAAGACAAAAGAGTTTTGCAGATAAAAGGAGAAGTCCCATTGCATTCGAAGTTGGAGATTTTGTATATCTGAAGGTGTCTCCCATGAAGAAAGTGCAAAGGTTTGGTGTGAAGCGAAAGCTTGCACCTAGACATGGAGGCCCATACAAGATCATTGGACGAAGGGGACCAGTAGCTTACAAACTCTAGTTACTTCCAGAAATGAGAGCTATATTCAATGTTTTGCATATCTCCCAACTCAAGAAATGTCTTTGTGTGCTCATAGAAGCTATTGAACCCGCTAGTGTCAAGATCGAGTCGGATTTAACCTATGAAGAAAGACCTATTTGATTTCTTAAGATAATGGAAAGAGTGACCCATAGCAAAGTCATTAAAATCTACAAGGTGGTATGGAATAACCATAGTGATCAAGACGCTATGTGGGATCGAGAGGATTATCTTCGTGAGGTCTATTCGGTTTTCTACAAGAGATGGTTAGTCGTGCAAATCTTGAGATGATATTTCTTTAAGGGGGAAGGCCTATAACACTCTAGGTGTTAAGCATGCATTTGGCATTGGCATTGCATGAGCAAAAGCTTCATTGATCATTCATGACCATGAGGATCTCAAAGTTTATCTCTATGATTGCTTATATCACATGTGTTTGTTACTAAATGCTTTACATATGCTAGTGTTTGCATGTGATAATGTATAAAATGTTTGTGGGACCCTAGGAGTACCTTAAACATGTTTAGAATGTCACATGGAACAACTTTGGTATTAATGACTTGGACTAGTTTGGCCTCTAAGTCATGGTTAAAGTGTAAGTTATCATTTTCAAGTTGCATGATTGACCTAAGTTGAACTATAGCATAGAGTGTTTGCATTGTAGTGCACACTTAAGCAAAGTTGTAGTACTTGACTTGAGTAACAACTTTTATTTTTGGGTCAAGACCTAATTTGGTGCATAGCATGCTCAAAAATAGTCCACAAGTAGCAATAGAATTATTGTTTTTGACTTTGAAAATTTTCTAAGTCTTGAGCTGGTTTACCGTTTCAATGAACCTGTGTTTGACATGCTATAGTTTGTGAACTAGGCCGATCTAGAGTGAACTCATTTAATCAAAGTTGTAGATCTCATGTAGCTTTATAATTCTTGTTAAAGAAGTTTTTGCAAAGGACGAAAGGTTTATGAGTAATGATCGCGTGAAATCACTCTATCAATCTTGTTCATTAGGGCCTGACGCCGTTTCGATGTTGGTGTCAGTGGTCGACAGGGGCAGGCCAGGCATGCTGTGTGGCGACCGTATGCTAACACCAGCCCGGCCGGTTAGGCCAGCATAGAGGGATAAGGCGCGCACCTCTGCTACTCGCTCCATTTCACCCTCGCACCCCGCTCTCTCTCGGCCATGCCAGAGCAAAGCGGAGCACCGCACCACCATGCCATCGTCGTCGCTTCGCCATGCCTGCTTGCTGCCATCATTGCACCACCACTCAATCTAGCTCCCTAGCTACTCTGCCATCATCACCTCTTCCACCCTGACCTACTAGCCCCACTTGTAGAGCCAGGATAAGGGCACATTTTGCTTTGCCGCCACCGCGCCATCGGCTCACTGTAGCCACGCCATTCCACTACACCTCCTATCCTTCTCTTCTATGGTCTATAGCCACTTTGTGGTCCATATGCTTAGGTAGGAACAAGATTAGATGCTACTGCATAGTCGTGCGGGAACACACCACCGCTCCCCCTGTGGCTGCCATGGCCGTGAGCTTGAGCTCACTTTGGCCAGCCGTCTCGCGGTCACTCTAGTCCCCACTCTTAGTTGTCTCTATATGGCCTTGTGACCTAGATCTAGTAGGCTAGATGGAGACTCCTCTCTCACCACCGGCTAGCCGGAACAAAGAACCCCTCCACAGCACACCGTGCGCCGTCGCTTGGCCATGCACGTGGCCAAGCTTTTCCACTGCGTCACCGTGGCCTAATCCTCATCGTAGTGCTATGCCAGGCCACTAGGATGGAGTAGTCATCCTCACCGATGCATACCATGATCGAAGATGGCCGGTGCACCACTGCATAGCTCTATCGTGTCGCCATCACCACCGGCGAGGGTGCTCCAGTGCACCATCGGTCCATCGAAGGGTACCACTGGGTGCGGGAGATCACGGGGAACACGTTGGTGTCACTGTTGTAACAGGTGATCTCATCGCTGGTGAGATAGGGTTGGCCGGAGCACCTCCTCTACTCTAGAGTCGCTAACATGTGGGTCCTACTGACCAGCAGCCCCATCTGTCATTCTGTGTATTATTTGATTTTCTGATTTGTTTTCATAGATTTGAATGCATGTTTTAAAAATTCATATCTAGAGCTAGGAGTGTCCAAATGGGGTGAACCAAATGTTATTGGATTCATAATGAAGTGTAGTATTTGATAAAAATATGAAATGCATTGTTTCTAGTATTTTTCTAGGAGAATTAAATGGATCTAAATAAGTGCTTTTAAATTGTTTGTAATCTTGTAAAATACATAACTTGAGCTAGGGATGTGATAAAATTGTGATTTTAATTTTGCTAGTCTTATGTTGACATGCTCTATCTACGAAAAATACTAAACTTGTTGTAAACTTGATTGGATAAGGTCTTTCTATTTATCTTTTAATAAATGGTGTTTTCTGAGGAAATTCATAAGGATAAAAATAAGTAACATATTGCCATGCAAATTTTTGTAAAGTGTTAATGGGTTTTAGGGAAGCTAAGAAAAATATGAAATCTGTTGCTTGATACTTTTCAATAGGCAAAACTATTTTTGCTAAAATAAACCTAAGCAACTTGTCATTTTTGTATAGAGGGCTATACTTATCTAATTAGCATGAAATTTGCACAATAGACTTTTGGGGTCATATGTTTGCTACTATAATTTTGTCTAAATTTATGGAGCGCTAGAAATATTTATCTCATAAATCACCTGTTATATAAAGAAATTAATAAAGGTATCTAAATACATTAGCTTAGCATAAACATAATGTTTTTGTAGTCCTTGTGATGCATATGATCTGCTGATAATGGTAGTTGTGCTTGAAGTTGATTGGTTATAAGCAGCTACTTAATTATTGCTTTATAATTCCGCTAGATGGCTGCAGGAGTAGTTTTTGTTGTATTGATAAATTCATGATGATAATTACATTTCTTGTGAAAATTGTTATTAACAAAGTTGTAGATAACATACATATCTTACTTATGTCAAATGTTCATGGTAATAGACTAAATGGTTTGGGAGTTATAGCTATTAGAAATCTGCTGTCAGAATTTGCTTGTCTACTGGACAGATGTGGATGATTGAATTGTTTAACCTAGATAGCTATTAAATCATCCTATGATGACTAAATGAAAGTTGTAGGAAATTTTATGATCTTTCCAGAAAGTCCTAGATCACAGCAATTGGTTGAGTAAAACTCTAGTTATGATCTAAACTTGTAGCTGTTGTGTTGTGGTCCAGAAATGGACTTAGTGTGGATTCTTGAAAATTCTAGAGAAGAGATATGCACCTACTTAGTAAATAAGAATTCAACTTGGTTGTCATCTAAGTAACTTGATATAATCATCAGCATAGAATTATTAATGTTCTCATGTCATATCATTCACAATCCTTCTTATGCATCCATGATACTTACTTTATGCATATGCATGCAATAGGTATAGTGGAAGAAATCATGTTGGTGGAACTCGAAGCCGATCCACAAGAGGAGAACTATGAAGCTCAGCACCATGGGCATGATCATTCTATATATCATCTCACCCTTGTGCTTTTGTTGGAGATGACTGTGAAAACTGGCTATGTATCTAAACTACTGTTGATGTCATTCAGAACTACGTTGCTTCTGCTACTGTTAAACTAATGTTGTAATAACTATGTTGGAACTCTGATGTATGATAAACTATTTGTGAACTTGTTGTAACATGTGGCTTATATGTTGAATCATGTACGATCTTGGCTTGTATGTTGGTTGATTCAAGATCCTTCATGATACTCGATGGACTACCGGATTTATATGGGCTCAAGTGTGATGGTATGACTGCCTTAGTGGTTGCTATTGTACTTGTGCTCTTATAAATTAGACAGTTTTGTTACAAACCATCATTGAATATGAAGGAGCTACGAGAAGTCAGAGATGGGTTGGCTAAACCAGAGATCTAGCCAATCCTCTCTAGGGCCATCTATTTCGTACTTCTGAACGTTGGATCATTTGATGTTGTGCAATGTGTTGGGGGATCTCGAATGTGTGTTAGTTATGCTTGAGATATCTCCCCCACACTTATTGTTGTACCTGCTTTTTATTTAACAAAGAAAAATAAAAAGAAACAGACAAGAGCTCTACCAGTTGAAACACTAGGGAGCCTTATTTTTATTATTATTATTACTTTTATTTTTGTTATTTATTATTATTATTATTATTTTATTTCATTTTATGGGTTCACCTAGCTTTCTATCATTTAGCATAAACAAGGCTATGGTAAAGTTTGAAAAATAAACATAGCCTTGATTCATCTCCATAATATATTACTTCCATTGTTTATGAAAGTAATACTCAATGTCCATAATCAAATTTCAACACCATGTCAAATTTTGATTAAGGAAGGCTATTTTAACCTAAGCACCATGTGTTAATTAAAAAACCTATAGATGTACCTTAAGAATACACCCAAATCAGAGCATATGTCATGAACAAAGGAAGCATGAACTGGTGTAAGCAAGTTTATATTTTCATGGAGACAAACATGAGTAAAATGTGTTGGTGAACATTTTATTTACCTTTGCATACCTAAGTTCTTACCAGTAGCATTTATAGATGGAAGTTTTGAAGCTGCTACAGGGGCGACTGTATATGGTCCATCTCAGGTTATCACCAAGGTTATCACCAGTATGTATATGGCTTTAGTGATGGCAAAGGTTTAGAAGAGGAGAATGCTCCTTCTTTCTCTTCTTCTCTGTTCTCTATCTATTTTTTTATCATTTATTTTTTATAATAGATTTTTTTCTTCTAAGAGTTTTATTTTGAAGTAAGAATTCAAATTTTTAATCTAGAAATATTTATTTTGAATTTTAAAGATAGCTACTGATTTACATTTAGCTAGGGTTCACCATTTTAAGTCCATTGAGTAGGACTTCTCCATTGCATTTTAGCTTGAATTGGCATCATCTCATCCTAGAGATGGATAAGGATGATTGCACTTTTTGTGTCCACCATACCATCTTGATCTTCATGTGGTTTGGCTTGGCAGGTGTGTGATCCATGTTTCTTTTGATCAAGGTTTCATCCCTAGATTAATTGTACCATCTCCCATAATTTGTGATTGAATTATGAGTGATGCAATGTAGTTGTTCCATCACATATGATGCTTTTGTTTTTCACTTGACGGCGACCTTCTCACTTGACGGCAGACTCTTTGCTTGCATCAAGAATTGAGTCTTGACATAGTGCCCCACTTGTGTTGATTAAGGACCATACCATTGTAGACCTATTGTGAGTCGAGACTTTGTAGTACTGGCCACATACTCCTGTAAGCCTAACATCTCGGCTATTCCATTACAAGAAAGGGTAACCGTGCACTAGGAGTCGAGAGATGGCGAGAGTAGCATGTACCCACCATACCGAAACATCTAGGATGATGTATGGCGGTGGAGTACTAAGTTCTCGGGTGGCGTGAACCCATTCTTGTTTTGGAGGATCTGAGTGAAGGTTGATATATGTAGATCTAGGACCTGCATATGTGTGTGGTAAGGAAACCCTAGCTAGGCCAGATTGATTTGAATCGCTGCTGCTTCTCAAAGAAGAAGACTCGATTCTCTACTCTATATCATAGTTAATCAATGAAACATGATTACTTATGGATATAAGATGAGATAAGATGATTAAAGAAATGATTGATTTAGATCAGGTGCAAATTGGATACTGATAATGACTTCATACTGATCTAAAACATTGAAAGTATGGATCCACTTATAGTAAGCTTTTCTTCAAAAGGTAGTTCTTGCTTCAAACTTTCCTTTGATCCAGTATGTCCTTGGAGTCTTTTCATTTAGTCGAGTAAGACTTATTGAGTACCCTCAACTACTCAAGTCATTTATGTAGTTAACAATTACGCAACACCTATCACATTATACTAGTCAAGAAAGACATGGTATTTAACTAAACATTACACAAGGTTCAACCATGAGAGTAAACAAGGATCATTACATGCCCTAATCACATGCATTACTTAAATAGTCATTTGAGTAAACTATTTTATTTATTAACTAACAAGTTAATCTGTTATCTACCATGAAAGAGGTTACACTAATATGGTACAGCAAGAAGTGATTAACATTCAACTTAACTCATGACTATTACAAAGAACTCACAAAAACAACTAAATAATTAATTAAGCCATTTTAATGTTTATATAAACAAGTTGATTCAAAGCATATCATACAAATAATTAGATTGCCAAGGAACATTAGGGGTTTGGATGTCCCAAGGTTTTGGGTGGTTCTGCCACATCATCCCTTTCTATGACTAGTGTTCCAATGTCTCAAAGTGCTATTGTGTGTGATCGCTATATCAACCCATGATTTAGTTATACCCTGTAGTCTAAACTAGAATAGAACCAAAGTAATAGAGAAGTATTTAGGTACCTTGAACTCAACCGTTGTCCTCTCAACTTAGCTAGACTGCTCATTTATTTCACCATGGGATTCTCCTATGTGTGTGTCATTATTCATAACTCTTATCATTATCAACACTTACCCCCATTTTAGTCTAGTTGTCATACTAGTTAGTAGATATATGATGGTGAACTATCAATCTCTTTAACCATTGTTTCCCTGTGGATAAATACAATACTCTAGAATACTCCTAGGTGAAAGCTACAGTAGTATCCATGCACTTGTAGATTTATCTGTGTGCGTTTAAAAATACCAATAAGTTTTCTAGCGCCGTTGCTAGGGAAACAATTGGCGTAAAGATTTTAATACTAGCTTGATATCTATTAATCTAGTTATCACTAGCTTTAGTAGGATTACCCGTGTTCTATTAAATTATGGAAAAGACTAGGCAACAGATGTCGTTCCGACCTTGCGGCAAGTTTCCACAAGAAGAACGTAGGGTGCTTGAATGTTCATGATCCATCAACACTAGAACTCTGCCATCTCATAGGTATAGTATAGATATATATTTTTTCTAGCCATGTGTAGATTGGAGAAAAGGTCGCCGTCAGAAGTTATTAAATCACATCCCATGTGACGAACAAAGACGCTGCAAATTCTAACATGTGAGTCATGGTAAGTATGATCAAGAAAGGTGAGATAATCTTGCTCATGGACTTTAAATTTGATGAGTAGTTATGTTTTAACTCTTGCATCACATTGCATGTTTACTTTGAATAATCCATGCATAGCTTCCGCTTAGTTTAAGTTTTCTCATTTTAAATCCACAGCATGTTTAGTTTCATTCATATATCCATCCCACTTGCATCTTTATTAAACAAAAAAATGGACACATGAATGTCCAAGTATAGAAAAGAAAAAAAATGTGAGCACATGAAGGCTCATTCTTAGTAAAAAAATATCTCACCATGATCATGCTCTTTCATCTCTAAATCTCAATAGTGCTTTTATACTACCTTTGCCTACCATAGTAAGTTTTGGTTTGGAAGTACTGCACATACTTCCATAGGTGTTTAAATTAAGCATGCTGCTTAGATTAAATAGCCTTCCCTAATCAAATTAGACATCGAGTCTAGTTTGGTTATTGAACTAAAAAATTGCTTGTGTAGACACTGGATATTTTGTTTGACTAACCCCTACAGAAAACTCTCAAATTCAATCTGGGTAAGTCAAGAGATGAATTCACATCGAAGATGAATCAAGGCATGTGATGAACTCCAACAACTTTGCGCAATAGAAAACATAGCTTATTCTTCATGGAAGGAAGAACTATGAGCATCAAGGTTTATTCACTTATCTTTTGTTGCAAGGTATCTTGGCCTTGAACCATGCTAGAATGCAAGAAACACATAAAACATGTAAACAAAATCTATGCTAAATAATCTTAAAACCATCCTTCCAATAGCATAGAGGAAAATCACAAAATTATGGACAACGACCCATATTTCAAATTTGTTATATTCCCTCAGGTATGTGTCTATTAACATTTTGCCAGAATGAATGAATATAAGCTATGACTGTCCAAGGTTTAGTATGAACTCACAAATCCCAAACCAAACCATGACTACAGTTGTGGAAGTGGACAAACAAATCGACAAGCTATGAGCAACATCAAAGACAACATAGCATTAAGCCTTCCCAAGACTCAAGCTAGGATGCTAATGAGAAGCAAGATGTAACCCAACTTGTATTAGGTAGAATACGCCTGCTTCCATCATCTTCAAAAAGATCAGCTCGCACGTCGACAAACAAGGACTAGGATGATAAATGCCACTACATCATGGCATGCATCCTCATATCAACAGACATCAGTAATCAAGGGAGGTCTATCGACTGTGTCTTGTAAGGTCACAACCATGATCTGAGATGACACCTCCTAATCATTGAAGATGAAGCTTCCATGTGAGTACTAATGAAGACGACTAGCGTATCATTAACAAATAAAGAAAAATAACTATCCGCCATGTCGCTAGAAGACAAAGCCAATTAAGGAGGAACTTGAGTTTGCATCCCCAATGAACCCTAACTCATCAACCAAGAATCAACAGAAATCAAGAAAGGTTGATGGAAGAAGTGCATGCAACTATCTCTATCCTCATCTCCTAGATGAGATAGTGCAAAGAAAAGGTAAATGCAAGGGAGAGGTCATGCTTAATGGACCTAAAAACCATGAGTCCTCACTGACAGTGTCGAGTGACATAAAAGACCATGTGTGGGGGGAGGAAGGCCAACTTTTCTATAGTTGATACAATCCAACTCTTCTTCCTCCCAGTCTCCCATCGCTCTGACTTGCTGGTTTGCAATCCCTCTGCTCAATATTGCTTGTTTTTCTAAGTTTGAATATATTTACAAATCAAACTTAAAGATGTAAAGTAAAATCAATCCTCATGAGAAGTTTTTGTAACAATTAAGGCACATTATTTGAAAACATTGGACAAATGTTCTATGCTAATTAAAATAATAAAACCAATTCTGCTATAGCATAGAAGATGACCTTTAGCTCTATGATAACACTATCCTTGTTTCAAATTATTTATACATCCCTTTGGGTATGTGTTGTCCACTAATCTTTTGTAGGAATGAAACATTGAATGGAGCTAAAGGTCCAAACAAAATGCCAAGATTCACAAAAGAAAGAACAAAAAGATGGCATCACAAAAGGATGAGAAAGAAGAAAGTGCAACATAGGAGATAAGATGCTCTAGAACAACTCAAGGTGTGATACTAGTCAAAGCTTCAAGAAGGAGGAAAGGACCACCACATGACATCTATCCTTCATCACATGGTACCATCACGCTCCAATGATGAAGGTAACAACTCAAGGTAATTGGTCATTGTTTTAAAGCTTTTCCTTGATCTTGAGTATGCACATAAATAAAGAAACAAACATGTTTGAGTTACAACCTTACTTGATTGAACCTAACTAATCCAACATGTCTTTTTCTTTAAATTTGTTCATAGTACACTTTCTTAATCTCATATTCTTAACCAAATGAGCTAAAATGTTGCATATCTTGTCTTTGGAAGATGATAGTCATAATCATGTAAAGATTGATACATTATATAAAGATAGACAATCCTTTCGTAGGTTAAGCGACTCAACCCTTTTAGCCAAATGTCTTGAAATGCTGCATTCATGCTCAATTTTCTGATCTTATCACCCATGTTATAACTAAACAAAGTACATAACATCAACCTTATCATGTTCAATGTGCCTAAGGCTAGAGAAAAATAAATAAAGTTTTGGTTCTGTTGGTGTTTTGCACCAACAGAGCCCTTGCACTTGATCTCTACCTTGTCTTTATGTGCAGGGCACACTTCAAGCAAAGTGTGGGGGAGTTAGACGATTCCCCAATTTCTACAAGTGAAAGTTCTAAACCTGTCAAATCAAAATCAAACTCAAAACCAAGATGGGTTTAGCAGAAGAAGGTGCCATCACCATTAGAGGCACCACCGCAAGAATCCTCATCTTTGAGCAAACCGAGGCATTCGATCAATAAACTTCATAAGGAGAAGTCTGGTTCGAAGGACTTAAAACATCGAACCCTGACTGAAAGGTAACTCGGTAGTTATCCATATTTATTCCATTTGCATAAATTTCCTTTAGCATGTTTATTTTATGCATTGCATTGAAAAATCAATCTGCATATAAAACAAAATACAAATATGTAAAAACTTTGATAAAACAAACTACGTCGAAAGCTAGCTTGGGGGAGAAGCACCCCTGTGTATCCAGGTAAGTATTCTTTCCCCTTTGTTTTAGTTTTTAGTTTCTTTTAAATAGTTAAAAAATGATGAATGAAAACAAATAAAAAGAGTGTGTATGATAGTTTGTTTTAAGAGCGTTTAACAAATTAAGAGGACTCTAAATAATCTCTTAAGTGGAAATGATGAAAAGTTGCTCTGTTCTAATTTCTTTCAAGTACCTTGTTTTCAGCCTTGAATTCTCCTGAGTTTTGGATAAGATTGTTTTGAAATAAGGATTTACTCTAAACTTGAAACTCGTGGGTAGCATATGCTTGATCTAAGTCTAGATAATTGACAGATATGATATGAGAAGGTCTAAGCTGCTATTTATCTTGTTCCAAGTGACACCAAAAATATGGAGATTTACTTTTTGGAAAACACAAAAATATTATGATGAGTTCTTGTATGACAAAGCTTAAATTCCTACCCGAGCCATACATGTTATTTAGGCTAGGAAAACTTCTACTTATATGTTTCTTGTTTTGCATTGAGTTTTGTCAAGCTTTGTTGACCCTTATGAGAGGTTTGTCATGCTCCTAAAATCAAGATCACGTACACATCACCCAAATATGCACTACTCCTACACTGGGGGTAGGCGTAAAAACATGCCATTCCATTTAGATCCACCAAAAATGTTTTACTCCTACACTAGGGGTGAACACAAAAACATGCTTGATAGGTTTCCTATCCACCAAATAAATGCTCCAAGTTCTTGTTGCTATCTCTGAAAGTTTTTGTTGCAAAAAAGAGGCATGGGATATGCAAAAGTTATTCATAAAAAAAAGAAAAAAATAGTTGAGAAAAAATGAACACAAAAGTGTTCGAGATATTTAAAACAATGGGTATTTACATGCCAGCGTGAAAAAAGAAAGCGATGAATAACATAGGCCTTGCTCTCTAGCAAAAATATTTCTAAGTTTCAAAAGAGAGATAAGTTTTCAAGGAGCAAAGTAGAATTAGGATAGCCACCATATATATCCACCACATATATTCATACACATGCACATCTTGATTTAATTGTAGTACTCAACTCTCTTTGGATCCATTGTTTGACTTTACAATATATGTACTGCAAGTATGCTTTCATGGTATCTCCACTCCTATGAGCTCCACTAAGCTTTAGTTGTAGGAACAGAAAGGCATAACATCACTTTGCCTTGGTGAGGATCCACAAATACTACATATTTTGAGAGACTTGAGAGTGTCATACAAAGGAATCTCTAGGTTTTATTTTGAAAACTTATAAAAACTATGGAACAATGGTGGAACAAAGAACTTGAGACATAGTGCTTGACTTGATCATTTTGTCTTTTAATTGCTCAAGACCCAAGTGAAGGTTAAGAAGCCCCATGGTTGAAGGTAATATGGGTAAGTTGGAAAGTCAGATGAGTTTATTCTAATCCGCTGGAGAATTTTAATTGAACATATGTATACTTTTGATGCGTGAAAGCATTGTAGCAACTCCTAATCCATTGTCCAAGTTTAACTTTGCTCAGGGACTGGCATAGGGTAAGCTTGGGGGAACTTGTTGACGGTTGTTAATCTCAATCATAAATGGCCAATATATCCTACATATACTTAATTCTATCACCAAACATAGGCATAGGGTTTTAAACAAATGGATTCCACAAGTTTTGGTGAATATTTGTATACAGGAGAATTTATCCAAAAAATAGCCCTAGGGGCCACTATCATACAATCCAAATAAGCAAACCGATGACAACAAGTGATTCAACTCTCAAAAACTGCAAAAGGCAACTCAAGACGAAATCTAGGACCCACCATGTCATAGAACCGTCCAATTTATAAGAGCACAAGTACAAAAACGATCATCGGAATGATCAAATTCTCACACTTGAGCCCATATAAACCTGGTAGTCAACTGAAACCATGAAGGATTTCAAACCAACTTGCATACAACCAAGATCACATTATTCAACATAACACATCACACGTTACAACATTTCACAAACAGTTCGCAGATAGATTACAACACATCAGAGTCATAGTTATTACAAACCAAGTCTTGTAAAGTAGCAGAAGCAAATAGTTTAACTCACACACATGAGTTTAAATACAAGTACCAGCTTGTCGATCACATTCCACAAAAGCATTTGGATAAGATAAATAGATATCATGCTCGTGATCTAGTCTTCGTCACTCGCCGAGTGGAGACAGTACTTACAGAAGCCCTAATAAAGAAGGTCATCTGCAACAAGAGGGAATAAACCCTAAGTACAAGAATGTACTTAGCTAGACTTACCCGTCGGAAACCAAAATAATTGACACCAAGGATCATGCATAGCTTAATTTAGTGGATCTAGCTGACACTTTCTTTTTGCGAAAAAGCATAAGTAATAATGATCAACTCTTAACCTGAGCTAGCAGTGACTTTTAGCCATTAACCTGTCATCTATATTAGCACCTGTACTAAGCAATCACTTGATTAAGATGCAAACATTATTAACCATAGCAGGTATAAATTGTGGCAACATCATCATCATTTTCCATTTAACCATATCGTTAAATTAAGTGAATCTATGTTGCCGTTACTCAGTCAAGTTCTCACTATCTGGGGAGAGATGGTGATTCGAATCGATTCCTATCCAGCTAGAGGGGTATTCCTAACACAAACCCTGCTTCCCCCGTCAGGGTCGCAAACAAGTCACCTTTGGTACAATTCAGGAGTCGCGGGTACGACTAGTGCCACAAAACCAAAGAACCACTCTGCCATGAGTGCTCGGTGACTTAACCTACCCTTGGGCTTATGCCAATGGTTCTCTACACATCCTTACTGCCATCCAGATTGCGACCAACTGCTCATGCTCTTGGCCTGAAACAAGCTACTAGGCTTCGCAGTCGGAATGACTTATCCGGCCTAGCTAAGTGTTCAGCTGCGTTCAACATGACATGAGGACGTATAGCGTATCGGTCCTTAAATGACACAGACAGAGTCACTATGTCCAAACCTGCACAAGACTTCGCTCGGTCTTAATTCATTATTAACATGGTTCTTTTCCACGATAGCAAATATAGCCAACCGTGACCCACCTCATCCTAAAGCTCGCAGGTGATAGGAAATCACTCGACTTCTACCGCACTAAGCATGGCTAAGCATTTAAACCATTTGTCGACAGAATATCATCGATAGTCCTCCGAGGGGTATCCCACGAAGGTAGATTGATCGGCAGAGGAGTGTGAGATCAAGAACAAGAAGGCAATAGAGACATACGAGTTAGACAGGTTTAGGCCATCAGTATGACGTAATACCCTATTCCTATGGTTGTTGGTTTGTACTAGCTACCGTATGATATTATGTGAGTTTGGAGAGGGTCCCTACCCGCCTTATATAGTTCAGGGAGCAGCGTTACAAGTCAATTAGATCTAGGAGATAACTAGAAAGTAATAACTGATTACAAGAATCTAGGGATCATACATATCCTAATAGATCTCGCAGTATCTTCAGGATATCCTCCAGATGTCTTGCGAGAGGCGCCGAGCAGAGCTGTGCCATGCAAGGCTTCATCTTGTGGGCTGGGCCGCCCCAAGGGGCATAGCCCATGTGGTCTGCCATGGGTATCCGGGGTCATACCCCCCACAGCTAGTCCTAGAGTGCCTTGTACCTGTTGTGCAACGCCGTCTTGAGCTTGTTCGAGCAGGTGCAAACGAAGCCAAGCATTATGCACTCATGGTCCGACCACCATGATGAGTTGCCAAGCAATCGTAAGCAGTTGTCGAATAGCATGTACTGACGCTGAGTAGTGCAACCATAACTAAGCACCAAAACCCAAACACATCTTGCCATAAGGGTGTAAGGAGCTCAAGTTTAGAATCAAAAATTTCCTCACAGTGAATGAAGTGTGCCCACTTAGAGTCCGACCACAAGTGAAGGAGATATTCTTCTTTAGCTTCAAGCGGCATGGAGTCTTCCAGAACAAAGCAAACACATTCACCGTGAGGTGAAGTGTGCCCACTTAGTCCCCGAGCCTGATAGTAGATGACGTAGTCATGTGGTGCTAGGGTCAGAAAGTAGAAAACTAGCTGAGTAGGTAGCCAGTCCCTGGGTGTGACCCCAAAAAGAGATAGAGCACATTCACCGCAAGGTGAAGTGTGCCCACTTAGTCCCTAAGCCTAACAGTAGATGATGTAGTCATGTGGTGCCAGGGTCAGAAAGTAGAAAATCAGCCGAGCAGGCAGCCAGTCCCTGAGTTACAAGCAGAGATAACAAAGAAATCAAACTATGGAGAAAAAACTTGGAGTAATGGTTGTACAGTGTCAGTTACTGAGCCTCAATAAATGGCGGAGAAGTCGGTGATTATTTGGTGAGTAGCAACTAACGGTCATGATAAATGGGTGATGTGGGTTGTGGTTGCACAAAAGCCCACGTTTACTACTCACCTTTCTATTGTGGAGGATTCGAAGAAACACAAATCATGAGAACGGTTTCCCAAAAACCCTCGAATGCAAAAAGGTTGGGGAAAGTGCATTTATAACAAAGCCGCCGCACCCCATGCTCCCACCTTTGCCACTTAGTCTTCCTCCAAAGCTCTTGCATTCCTAGATTTGCATCCTCAGTAGCCTCCACCACCAAACCCTAATCGAATCTGAGGGATGGTGCCGAAGAAGGGAAACACCAAATCGAAGAAGACGAGCCCGAAGAAAGCAGGAACTAAAGCCTGGCGAGACAAAGAGTGGGTGCCATCGCGCATGGGGGAAGTAGAGCTGAATAGATTGGTGGAAGCCGATGTTCTTCCTGACCATGCCACCGCCGGATGGCGACCGGCGCTCGATGAGCCCTTTCCAACACCTCATACCGATGAAGTGGTGGTATTTGAAGATTACTTCTGGCGTGGGTTGGGATTTCCTGTTCACCCATTCCTTAGGGATTTGATGGAGCTTTAAGTGGTCAGTTTGTGCAATCTCCACCCAAATACCATTTTACACATCTCTATCTTCATGCATTTTTGTGAAACATACCTTGGAATCCTCCCCCACTTCAACCTCTTTCGCTACCTGTTCTGGTTGAAGAAGAGAGGCGGCGGTGGTTCCAAGGTGGTCGGTGGAGTGTACCTTCAGCTGCACGATGGGATGGTGGGGGAGTACCTTACTGTGCTACTCAACACATCACTAAAAAACTAGAACACCTGGTGGTTTTACATGAAGCAGACCCATCCGGCCATCCGTTGCAATACCGATCACATTCTGGAAAACTAGAGGAGTTGGTCGGAGATGCCAAGAAGCACTGATATGGAACAAGTAAAAGAGCTCCTTAGCATAATTCAAGGTGTGAAGACCAATGGCGGATTGGTAGCACTGAGCTTCATAGCTCGCCACGTTCAACCCTATAAGGAGAGAGCCCACCGCTCCTTTGAATTCAAGGGAGAAACCGATGGTACCCGGGAGAGGCCTAAGATGCTATCGAGAGATGTTGTGGAGGAGTGGGCTACAGAGCTATTCGCTCTATTTGCCTCATTGAAGATGTCAGGGTATTCAAAACCCTTTAACTGTAGGAATCTGCCACCTTAGGTAAACATCTTAGGTTTACATTTGTACTGCTTTTTATCTTTCATTGTTTCCGACCATCTGAACTAATTCACCTATGCGAAGATCCATTCATAGGAGAGGGCGATATACTTCTCGGGCATGCCAAGGAGTGAATGGCTGAAAAGGGGTAGACGCTCGGCCATGGACATAGCCTGCAGAAGAGGTGGTAAGCATCTCGTTAGAGAGTCCATCCCAGTGTCGGAGAAAATCCAAGGGAAGAGGGTAGTGGAAGACGAACTAGCTCAGAAGAAAAGAAAGACGACTGGGTGCAGCTTCCCTCAAACCAGGCGGCATCTCGCTTGGCGATGATTAGACCACTCCACCATGGACGACCATGGTGTTCAACTGGTCCAATGACTGATGAATTTTCACCAGCTGGTCCTGCCGAGCACAAAGGGGCCCCCGCTTAGCACTGGCATGGAAGATCAATCTAGGGGAGACAAAGAAATCCCCGAGCAGTGAGCGAGGGTGATCCCTACACAGCAGACAATGAAAGCCCTAGTAGTGCAAATGACCAGAGTCCTCGAGCAACAAAGGGAGGTGAACCCGAAGTGGCATGTGGAGAGAATCCTAGAGCATCAAACAGAAAAGAGGTCTGCTATGGAGGAGCAGGAACTGTCTTCCTAGAACACTAGAGTTGAAAGAACAACTGTGCCTAGGGGTTTGGGCAGGCACTGCCGGTTCAAGAAATTGAACCGATAGACCAAACCATAAGCGTCTTGTCTTTGAGTACCACTATGGTTTCTTAAATTCCTTGGCTACTAACGAGTTGATCTGACGTAGTGCAACATCGAGGCCTGAACCCACGGTAGGGGCAACACCAAATGCTTCCATCCTGGAGTCCTCAAGGCCCCGGTAGTCGAAGGAAAGGTCGACCGCCTTTGTCGGTGGTCTTGGCAGCGGCGAACCAATAGCGTAAACAATAGACGCCTCAGCAATGACGCCTCAGGCGACGACGAGAAATGTTGGGCCTTGGGGAGCGAAAGCTATAGTTGCCGGCGATGCGCCAGAGCCCAAGGAAGCAAATCCGATGATGGCTGGGGAGCAAATGCTACCACCGGAAGCATTGCCAGGGATGGTCAGAACCGCTGTCTGTCCTTAGAGCCCCCCGATGGTGCCCCAAGCCATGGCGGAGGAGGATGAGGTGGAGGAGATCGAACATGCCGAACCTCAACTATAGTATGTCCGGATTATCTATAAACATGGCGATGAGGTGGTGGTTATCGAGGAGGAAAACACCACCAGGGAGATGAAGAGATTGAAAACTGCTATTGCCAGAGTAATGAAGCAAATCGAGGTGAGTACTGCAACTGAAATGCTGGTACATGTAATTTGGAGATCGAAGTTCATCATTAGCACTGTTCATCCATAGGGGATAACCTGGACTGCTGAGCATCGGCACCAACTAATAAAGAGGATGGAGCCCCTCGCTGAGGAGAACAAGAAACTTAGGGAGGCAATGAACCTCTTAGAGAAGAACATCCAGAGAGCCCAGCACGAGCGAGACTTGGTAGAGTCCAACTCATGGGACCTAGAATATCAAAGGGGAGTCCTGTCTAAAAAGTTGGCAGGCTACATCCAAGCAGTTGCAGAAAAAAATCCAAGCAGCTGGCCACTGTGTTTGAGCAACTGAAGAAAGTCTCCGAGGGGTATCCCACGAAGGTAGATTTGTCGATGGGGGTGCACGTAATCAAGAACCGAATGGTGACACAAGGCACAGAGATAGCGATTTAGACAAGTTCGGGCCGTCTGATCGACGTAATACCCTACATCCTGTGTCTTTGGTGTATTGTATTGATCTGGACGACTAAGTAGCTTGTCCGCTAGGGGACCCCTACCTCTCCTTATATAGTCTGGAGGGATAGGGTTACAAGTAAAGTATCCTATTTGGTACTATACAATGTCTTGCGATGCACGATGAGTAGCGTCGTGCACGCCTTGATCTTGTGGGCTAGGCCACCCCTGATGGTGTGGCCCATGTCTTGTCTTGAGGATACCGGGGGGCATACCCCCACAGCTAGTCCCCGAGCTTGATAGTAGGTGATGTAGTCGCATGGTGCTAGGGTTAGAAAGTAGAAGACCAGCCGAGTAGACAGCCAGTCCCTGGGCATAGCCTCAAGATGAGAAAAGCGCACATTCACCGCAAGGTGAAGTGTGCCGACTTAGTCCCTGAGCCTATAGGAAGATGAAGAATGAATCTTGTAGCAGGGTCAAAGAAAAAGAAGTCTAAAAGCTTGCTGACGTTGTCTGACATGCACGTATCAAGACCCCTAGACATGTTGCCTAAGATTAGCACCCTGATCCGAATAGCATAGAGCAGCTTGATAGCACATCGATGAGACATAGCAAGATCCGAGCACCGAAGAGTCCCCGGCATAGCTGGCAATGTCCGACCACCTAGGGAGTTCCCGGTGTAGCTGGCAATGACCGAGCATTGAGGAGCGAGGAGTCCCCGGCATCGCTGGTGATGATCGAGCACTGAGGAGCGAGGAGTCCCCAACGTCGCTGGCGATGACTGAGCACCAAGCACTGAGGAGTCCTCGGCGTCGCTGGCAATGACCGAGGAGCGAGGAGTCCCCGATGTCGCTGGTGATGTCTGAGCACCGAGGAGCAGGGAGTCCCTGGTGTTGTTGGTGATGACCGAGCACTAAGGAGTGAGGAGTCCCTGGCATCGCTGGCGATGACCGAGCACCGAGGAGCGAGGAGTCCCCAGCATCGCTGGCGATGACCGAGCACCGAGGAACGAGGAGTCCCTGGCACTGCTGGCGATGATCAAGCAACGAGGAGTGAGGAGTCTCTGGCATCACTAGCGATCACCGAGCACCAAGGAGCATGGAGTCCCCAGCATCACTAGCGATAACCGAGCATCAAGGAGCGAGGAGTCCCCGGTGTAGCTGGCGATGACCGAGCATCGAGGAGCGAGGAGTCCCCGGCATCGCTGGTGATGACCGAGCATCAAGGAGTGAGGAGTCCCTGGCGTCGTTGGTGATGACCGAGCACCGAGGAGCAAGGAGTCCATGACATCACTGGCGATGACCGAGCACTGAGGAGTGAGGAGTCCCTAGCATCGCTAGCGATGACCGAGCACTGAGGAGCGAGGAGTCCCCTGGCGTCGCTAGCGATGACTGAGCACCGAGGAGTCCCTGGCATAGGTGGCAATGTCTGAGCATCAAAGAGCGATGAGTCCCCGGTGTTGTTGGCGATGATCGAGCACCAATGAGTTTGGAGTCCCTAGTGTCGCTGGCGATGACCGAGCACTGAGAAGCAAGGAGTCCTCGGTGTCACTGGCGATGACTGAGCACCGAGGAGCGAGGAGTTCTCGAGGTCACTAGCGATGACCAAACATCGAGGAGTGAGGAGTCCCCAGCATTGCTGGCGATGACTGAGCACTGAGGAGTAAGGAGTTCCCTGGTGTCACTAGCGATGACTGAGCACCAAGGAGCAAGGAGTTCTTGGCGTCGCTGGCGATGACTGAGCACCGAGGAGCGAGGAGTCCTCGATGTTACTGGCGATGACCGAGCACCGAGGAGCGAGGAGTCCCTAGCATCGCTGGCGATGTCCTGAGCACCGAGGAGCGAGGAGAACCCGGCATCACTGGCGATGTCTGAGCACCAAGGAGTGAGGAGTCCCTGGTGTTGCTGGAGATGACCGAGCACCGAGGAGCAAGGAGTCCCTAGCATCGCTGCCGATGACCCAACACTGAGGAGCGAGGAGTCCCTAGTGTTGCTAGCGATGACCGAGCACCGAGGAGTCCCCGGTGCATAGGCTGGCGATGTCTGAGCACCAAAGAGCGAGAGTCCCCAGGCGTCACTGGCGATGACCGAGCACCGAGGAGTGAGGAGTCCCTGACGTCGCTAGGCGATGACCTGAGCACCGAGGAGCGAGGAGTCCCTAGCAGTAGGCGACGATGACCGAGCACCAAGCTGCAAGGAGTCCCCGGCATCACTAGCGATGACCGAGCACCGAGGAGCAAGGAGTCCCCGGTGTAGGCGGTGATGACCGAGCACCGAGGAGCAAGGAGTCCCCAGCGTAGGTGGCGATGTCCTGAGCACCGAGGAGCGAGGAGTCCCCGGTGTCACTGGCGATGACCTGAGCATCGAGGAGCGAGGAGTCCTCGGTGTCGCTGGCGATGACCGAGCACCAAGAAGCAAGGAGTCCCCGGCATCACTGGCGATGACCGAGCACCGAGGAGCGAGGAGTCCCCGACATCGCTGGCGATGTTCGAGCACTGAGGAGCGAGGAGTCCCCGGTGTCATTGGCAATGACCGAGCATCGAGGAGTCCCCGGCATAGGTGGCGATGTTCGAGCACCAAGGAGTCCTCGGCGTAGCTAGCGATGTTCATGTGGTGAAGTGTGCCCACTTAGTCTAGAGCATGAAGAATTCGAGCGCTAAGGAGTAATCGGCATAGCTAGCGATGAAGCACGAGTAGTGAATAGTCTGGTCAACTGGTCAGCAGTGAAGTGAGCATTGAGTAGAAGCGACCTATAAACAGTCCAATCAATTGGTCACCGATGGAGTCCATGAACCAAGTGGTCTAACCAGTTGATCGGTGGAGAAGTCCGAGCACCAGGTGATCCAATCACCTGGACGATGATCCTGCAAAACAAACATGTAGAATGGGTAGTACATGATGTAAAAATATATGAACTCTGGAGAAAAAATAGCGTATATAGCTTGACGATCAGTTGACGTGAAAATATATTTATATTTAATATAAACTACCCGACCAGTTATTAGTGTAGCTTTGTCTCTAGCCCTAGCTAGCTCATAGTCCATAACATCGAGCGCGGAGCCCGTGCACGTGTAGGAGGAACAGGCTCGACCAAGGAGCCGCTGCCGACCACCCATAACGCAGAGCAGCGGAGCCTGTAGCATGTGTAGGGAGGAGCCAGAGACAGGGCCATCTCTAGAGGCGTCCGAGCATCAACATGACTATTTGGGGGTTTGGAAAATCATTTGGAGAGCAAATATGGAGAAAATAGTTCGGAGAAACATTATGGTGATTAACAAAGATTGGAGAATATTTAGAAGAATATTAAAACGTGACTTAGCTTTAGGTAGAAAGTCTGGTCGACGACGTATGGTGTTATTTGGTCGGCGTTGATGGTGAGCACCTGGCGGGTGGTGAGTTATTGGTGAAGATGACCTCGGAGGTGGTTTTGAGATCGGATCTACTATCGCGGGGGCTGGTGTAGCTAGCAATGAATCATCAGTCGTGGACCGACATGGATCTCCACGAGATTGACGATGAGAACGTGTTGTTGATTTGAGGTCCATCTGGCTCACCATGGATCAAGCGCACACCCCTACCTAGCGCGCCAACTGTCGACAGAATATCGTCGGCAGTCCTCTAAGGGGTATCCCACAAAGGTAGATTGATCGGCTGAGGAGCAGTGAGATCAAGAACAAGAAGGCAACAGAGACAGACGAGTTAGACAGGTTTAGGCCAGTTAGTATGACGTAATACCCTACTCTTGTGGTCTGTTGGTTTGTATTAGCTACTGTATAATATTGCATGAGTTTGGAGGGGGTCCCTACCCGCCTTATATTGTCTGGAGAGCAGGGTTACAAGTCGGTTAGATCTAGGAGATAACCGAAAAGTAATAACTGATTACAAGAATCTAGGGATCATACATATCCAAACAGATCTCGCAGTATCTTCAGATATCCTCTAGATGTCTTACAAGAGGCACCAAGCAGAGCCATGCCTCACAAGGCTTCGTCTTGTGGGCTAGGCCTCCCCTGGGAGCACAACCCATATGGTCTGCCATGGGTATCCGGGGTCATACCCCCACACCGTTCTTGAACTTAAATAGGATTCAAGTGCGATATCTGGACAAGGATAGATATATAATGCAATAATTGGTTCCAACCAATTCCTATACTTAATGCATCATCAACAATAAAAGATACGTAAGATATTTGTAAAAACATGGGAGACTTAGAATGCTCTAGGGCTTGTCTTTCAGGAAAGAGGATGGGCGGTGGTCAGGTCACTTAGGCAACTCCTCCTCGGCTGGCTGCTTCGTTGGTTGCCTAACCTCGGGCTCCTCCTCCTAGCTCGCTCCCTCGAACTCCAGAAGCATCACTCCCTCCGGCACACCTATTGCATGTATGTGCAAGATAAATATCATGGATGCACATGAACGAAGTTAGGGATGCTCGGGGAATGCACATGCTTACTGCAGTCCGCATATTATAACTTAAGCTCCATTCAAATCACTTTAAAATACCAAGTTTATACAACCTAATGTACAATTGCTCATCTTTAGTTAAGGACCTAGCACCTGCACCTAAGCATGTTCTCAAGTTAGGCTAGCACCTAAACAATCAACAAGAACATTGTAACAAAGCATACACACAAACATTCATATTTTAGCAAAACAGGGACTATACAGTGGTACAGTAAACTGGTCATAACTGGAGATCTACAAATCTAAATGATAGGCAACAAGACAATTTGGAAAGCTTATGAAATTGCCTACAATTAATTTTCAGACCTCAAGACATGATTTCAACCTTTACTAGGTCGAATTTATAGAACGACATAATCAGGTCCAAACAAGATAGAGAGCAAGCAAAACTGTGATTCAACTTTGAATGACTGTAACTCCTAAACTACTAGGCCAAATTTCACCACATTTTAACAGGAGCTAGATACATAAGTTATCTACAACTTTTGTATTCACCACTTTCCCAGTAAACCAAACTATCATGGTGAACTTTGCAAAGTTCCCAGAACTGTCCAGAAAAATATAATGCAAGAAAATAATTATTAATTTATATGGCAAACATATAAATGGACAAAACCAACTTTACTAACTCATCACACATATCAAAAGAACACCAGAATGTAAAGTGTTCACCACCAATTCATTTCTTTTAATGCCTTTCTTAATTTATTTAATTATTTAAGAGGAATAATAAACATATATGAAAACTGCACCATTGAATCTACAAAAATTACAGTAGGTACTACATGCTCCAAGTTGGCTACTGTAAAATTTTCACATCATTTAAACAAGTATAACATCCTACACAAAAATAACAAGGCATAAAGGCTTAAAATAACATAAATAGGAAACCCTAAAGAAAAGTGTCAAGCAACAGATCTTATATTTTTCTTAGCATCATTAAGGTACTAGGACAACCTCCAATAAATTTCATGAGCATTGGATTCATAGATAATTTATTAAAATTCACACAAGGATCACCTAATTATAAAAGGAAAATCTATAACTAAAAAACTATTCGTACACTGACTCTGAAATTTTTATCAGAGCTTCTACTCATCTAGAAGAGCTGACCATCCAAATTTCATAATTTTTGGAGCAAAGGAACTCAACATATGAATTAAACAAGTTTGCATTCATTTAAAAGCACATTTCAAGTTTCAATTTAATTCTTCCAGAAACTCTACTACAAGTGCTAATATTATATTTTTCCTAAATACTACACTTCACCAAGATCCTAATAAAATTGGAACCATGCAATTTGGATCTACAAAACTAGAGATATAAATTTTACAAAATAGCATTCAAATCTAAAATATTTGAACTATCTTTCTAACCCTGAGTCACTGACAACCGAGGCCCGCTTGTCAGCGACGGCGAAACAGAGCACTGGCACGGGATGGCGCTGAGATCGGTGCTAGCTCGGCGGCGGTGGCTTCTCCGATGATGACACCAACACGACCGTGATCTCCAAGTCCCCCAAACCTATTAAGCTACCTAGCTCGGCCTATTGCTGGAGCCAACGACGACGACCGCGTTGATGGCGGCATGGCAGGAGCGGCTTGGCGGCAAGACACCGGTGCTAGCCATGATAGCTTGACCCACTGCTATGATGAGCTACTACATGCTACTGGTAGAGCTAATGCACACACAAGCAAGGTACACTAGTGGTCGGATGTGGGGTGGCCATGGTGACGGACCACGGCGGTGGAACACCGGCGATGTCGCACGCGGCAAGGCGGCTCACCTATGGCTTGGCTAGCTCAGCGAGAATGTCATAGAGGTCCACGAAGGTACTAGCAGAGCTATGTTAGGGACTGGTGCTGGCTATGGTGTAGTGGTGAGCTCACTGCGAGCTCGGCAGGAGCCAATGGCGACGGCGATGGTCTGTTGCGGCTGCTGCGGGCGAAGGGAGGAGCAGGAAATGGAAATGGAACGCTTGGAGAAATCACGGGTGGACGCTGGGGCCTATGTTGGCGCGTGGTAGCCCAACATGGCCTAAGTGGTCAGGACACCGGTGACGCGCGGCGCCACACGGCAGTGAAACTCTAAAACCAGCCGGGTACTGTAGCTTCGATTCAGTTAAGACATCAGGGCTTGACAACGCACTTTCACAGCATTCAAACTCTAAAACCGTGATGATCTAGCTCATGGCATAGTTGACAAAGTTGGAGATCTACATGAGGACTACAACTTTTACAATTAGAGCTCGAGCTAGTTTCGGCTTGGTTTGGGAGATAGAAGGCTCCAAACATCGACACATGAAACTGAAAATCAGTCCCAAGACTTAGAAAAATTCTAAGTCTCCAACTAGACCACAAAACTGACTTGTGAGCCATTTTTGAGCATGTTTCGCACATTTTCATGAGATGATCATAAAATAACTTTTGTTCCTTATAAAATTTCCTACAACTTTTCTTAAGGGTTCACTGCCATGCAAACAATCTAAGCTATACTTTTTAAATAGTCAAACAAAAGAGTCCTAGGGGTCAACACTAGTCAAACTATTACTAGGAAGCATAATTAGGCAACATGTTCAACATGAACATTGTTCCTAATGACATTCTAAGTGTAACTAAGTTGTTTAAGAGGATAATTAGCCACACCACACATTGATCACACAAAAATCAAGCATCACATGTATTGAAACAAAGAAGAACAAGTGAAATGTTACTTTTGTTTCAAAGTCATGTTTCATGAGTTTGTTGCATAGTACTAACTAACTGTGTTACTAAGTATGTGACATGTTTCAATAGTGAGTTGCATATGTTGCACTTGAGTGTTGCACACTATTCATTTCATAAAACAAACACACATGGAATAGAACAATATGTTGCAATGTTTCAACAATCCAAGCTCATGAATGGATGAATGATGCTCATGTTTATGAAATGCCAGTGCAAATGTGGAAGTCAAACACCTGGGGTGTTATAGCCCTCCCCCCTTATAAAAATCTCATCCCGAGATTTGACAAGCATACCATTGTTGATAGAATTCCTTATAACCTTTGCTCAAATAATCTTCTCTTTCCCAAGTTGCATCGTGTTCACTACCTTGATTATTCCACTGTGACCTTGTAAAACTTGACCACCCAACTCCGAGTCACTCACTCATGAGTGTCAATTACTTGGACCAGTTTTTCTTCAAAAGTCAAATCAGATTCTAACTCGATATCCCCTAGTGGAACTCTCTCTTTAGGGACGCGAAGACATTTCTTCAACTGAGACATGTGAAAGACGTTGAAGATAGCACTCATCTTAGGAGGTAATTGGATCTTGTATGCTACCTTACCACTTTGTCCAATTGATTTGAAATGGACGACATATCTCAGCATAAGCTTTTGCTTCACACCAAAGCGTTGGACACTCTTCATGGGTGAGACTTTCAGATAAACGAAGTCTCCAACTTCGAACTCGATAGGTTTTCTACAATGATTAGCATAACTTTTCTGCCTAGCTTGAGCTACGGCCATATGGGTTTGGATAGTACGGACTTGTTCTTCGGCTTCTTGAACAAAATCAATTCCATAATATCTCCTTTCATCGGCTTCAACCCAATTCAACGAGGTTCTACACTTCCGGTCGTACAAAGCTTCAAACGGTGCCATTTTGATACTCTCTTGATAACTATTATTATAAGAGAATTCTGCTAGGGGCAACCATTTTTCCCATGAACCCTTAGACAAGATGACACACGCTCTCAATATATCTTCTAAGATTTGATTCACTCATTCAGTTTGCCCATTGATTTGTGGATGACAGGCAGAGCTTCTTACTAACTTAGTTCCCAATAATCCGTGTAAGTGCTCCCAAAAGCGAGCAGTGAACTGTGGTCCTCAATTAGAGACAATAGTGCGAGGTATCCCATGAAGTCAAACTATCTAATTGAAGTACAACTCAACATAGTCAGTTGGACGGAAATCTATGCGAACAGGAATGAAGTGTGCAGACTTGGTCAGACGGTCTACAATCACCCAAATAGAGTTAAAATTCCTCTGAGTAGTAGGGAGTCCAACAATAAAATCCATACTTATCTCCTCCCATTTCCAACCTGGAATAGAGAGTGGCTGAAGCAATCCAGCTTTTATGTGCACAGCTTTGACTCGACAGCAAGTGTCACACCTAGCCACATAAGCGGCTATCTCTTTCTTCATCTTGGTCCACCAAAAGCAAGGCTTCAAATCATGACACATTTTGTTACTACCAGGGTGAATAGATAATTTAGAGGAATGTGCTTTGGATATGATTTGATTTCTAATGATCTCTATCCTTTGGAACCACTAACCTATCCTTGAACCATAACACATCATTCTCATCTATCCGAAAATGCTTGGTTTCTTGCTCTTTCATCTTGCGCTTGATGTGGAACACACCTGGATTTGTCTTCTGTAGCTTAATAATTCGACTCTGTAGAGTATAACTGACAGTGATGTTGTGAAGGACTACAGGATGTAGGAGTTTTGACAAATGGAGTTGACTTTCAATCAAAGAGTGGCAATGAGATTTCCTGCTTAAGGCATCTGCAACTGATGTTTGCCTTGCCAGGATGATAGTGCACTTGGAGGTTATAATCCTTGATCAACTCGAGCCATCTTCTCTGAACGCATATTCAACTCAGGTTGAGTGAAGATGTACTTAAGACTTTTATGATCAGTGTAGATGTGGCACACATTGCCAAGTAAATAATGTCTCTAGACCTTCAAAGCATGAACAACTGCAGCGAGTTCTAAGTCATGCGTAGGATAATTCACCTCATGCTTCTGAAGTTGGTGAGAGGTATAAGCAATGACTCATCCTTCCTACATAAGAACACCTCCTAAACCTATGCCAGATGCATCACAAAACACATCAAAAGGTATCTCGATGTCCGGTTGCGCCAAAACTAGGAGCCGAAGTTAGAAGGGTTTGCAGGGTGTGAAAAGCTGCATCACACTCGGAAGTCTGGACAAACCTCGTGTCTTTTTGTAGAAACCGAGTCATAGGCTTGGCTATTTTAGAGAAATCTAGGATGAAGCAACGATAATAGCTAGCCAATCCTAGAAAACTCTGAACCTTGTGCACTGAGATTGGAGCCTTCCAGTCCAACACTTCTTGCACCTTGGTGGGATCCACCATAATTCCACCATCGGACAACACATGTCCGAGAAAAGGTACCTCACGAAGCCATAATTAACACAATGATGAACTTTGCATAAAGCTTGTGTTCATGCAATCTAGTGAGAACCACTTGCAAGTGTTCAACGTGATCTTCTTCATTCTCAGAATAGACCAAGATATCATCTATAAATACCACCACGAATTTGTCCAACTCAGGCATAAACATTGAATTCATCAAATACATGAAGTGTGTGGGGGCATTGGTTAATCCAAAAGACATAACAAGATACTCATAAAGACCATATCTTGTAGAGAAGGCAGTTTTTGGAATATCCTCAGGTCGGAATTTTGATTTGATGATAACCAGATCTCAAATCAATCTTGGAAAAGACTTTTGCTTTAGACAACTGATCAAATAAGATATCAATGCATGGCAGAGGGTACTTATTCTTGATTGTGACTGCATTCGAAGGCCTTATAATCTACACACATGTGTAGGGATTGATCCTTCTTCTTCACAAAGATAGCCAGACACCCCCATAGAGACAAACTAGGATAGATAAGGCCTTTCTTTAGAAGTTCATTCAACTAGGTCTTAAGTTCAGCTAGTTCATTGGGAGGCATTCTATAAGGTCTTCTAGATATGGGCGTTGTACCAGGTAGAAACTATATCTTGAACTCCACATCCCGATCCAGGGGCAATCCGAGCAAATCATCGGGAAAAACATCTAGAAAATTACACACTACAGGGATATCTACCATAACCTTTGCTTGCACCATATTTGCCGCACAAGAAAGATTGATGTCCCTAGGTAGCTGCACTAGAAAACCTTCCCGATTACTAGGATCTTTGAGCATGACTACTCTAGTCGATGTATCAATAAGCACCCCATGACTTCTCATCCAATTCATTCCCAATATTACATCAATACCCAGCACCGGTGAAAACTACCAGATCCACCTGATAACTTCGTCCCTCTACCTCAAGTTGCACACCCCCAACAACTAGCTTTGTTGGGATAATACCACTGGCAGCCCTAATACAATAACCCTCACCCTCTACAGTGTATGTTTTCTATTTAAACTTGGATGCAAATGCGGGGCTCATAAAAGAATGTGAAGCACTCGAATCAAATAGTACAACTATAGGGTGTTGATCAACCAGAAACTTACCAGCAGTGACTACCACTCCTAAAGGAATATCAGCAATATTAGTGTAGTTCACCTGCCCCTGCTGGCCACCTTGGTTGTTAGTCCTCTTGGGATAAGGAAACTTCTTTGCCTAGTGATCTGGCTTGTTGCAGTTCTAGCATGACATGTTGCTTGGAGGAACATTGGAGCTGCTTTGACTAGTAGTGCCCTTTGGAAGAGCAACTATAAAAGCCTTGTGAAATCCAGTCTTGTGTGGATTCTTCTTTAGCGGTGGGTGGAACTTAATAGCTGATGTCGGAGGACGGAATGGAGCCTTAGGTGTGACATGAGCTTTGGACTATGAGGCACCCGCCTCATAGGCTCTCTTGCGATTCTTTGAAGCAGCATATATAGCATTATTGTTTTCTTGAGATAAAGCATCACTAACAAACTCATTAAAGATAGCACACTTACAATTTCCCATAGTCTTCATCAATTTGGGGCTAAGTCCCCACTTAAAACTAGTGATCTTCTTAGCATCAGTGTCAACAAACTCAATAGCATACCTTGTAAGGTTATTGAAAGCCTGTAGGTATTCATTCAAGCTCGTGTTCCTTGTATTAGCTTCATAAATTCAGTGTGCTTGATTGCCATGAGACTAGAAGGAATATAATTTCCCCTGAAAGCAGACTTGAATTGATCCCAAGTGATTTGGGCGTCAGCGGGCATAGTGGACCGATAATGACTCCACCAAATACCAGCTGGCCCATGTAGTTGGTGAGATGCATACTTTGTCTTCAGCACCTCAGTCAAGCGAAGTAGATGGAATTTTGGCTCGAGAGTGTTCAACCACTCATCAGCTTGGAGGGGCTCTTCAGCCTCCTTGAAGATCGGTGGTTTAGTGTTAAGGAAATCATTGAAATCACTATACTAATTTAGTTCAGGTCCTTGGCAGTGCACCATGGCCATCATGATTTGCAATCGTGCGAAGAGCCTCAGCCATAGTGCGCTGTCTTTCAACAAGAATTGCCATCAATTCCACTGGTGTGGGTGGTGGTGGCGATGGGAGATCATCATCATCACTAGCCGCACCAGTGGAATGAGTATGAGGCATCTGCAACAATGCGCAACTAGCAATTATTGGTGATGTCAGCACATTGGAGAGGAACAATATAATTACGCCATACTGAATTTACTAGAGAGAATGTAAAATTCATGCAATAAAATAGAGGCAATAAATTAATTCTCCAATGACCACATCATCAATAGATTACTAGTGCCATTCGTAGTGCATTCCAACATGACAAGTTTTAAAATCCACCATCTAAGATAAACATCCCGAAGGAAGCGGATTAAGGTACATTACATGCCAAGTTCGAATTAAAAGGTACATCCAACATCCACCATAGTACTTGGTCCATTACATAAATGGCTATAAAAGCTTAACTAGTGAGACTTGCTAGCAAACTACTCATCGAAGTGGTCACTATCCACATCGGAGACACCCTAGACTTCTTTAGGGTCATCCTCTTCCTCTTCATTTGCAGGTTTAGCTACATTGACATCTATCTACATGTCCTCTTCTTCTTCATCGGCCTCAATCACTTGAGATCCAAGATTTGGGTAAACTGGTGGAGGGTGAGGAATAGGAAATAGGTGGTTGTTCAGGTGATGGTATTCAACCTGAAGCTCCTCTAGCTACTCTTGGAGCTCATTCTCCCTTTGAAAAGCATTGTGGTTAGCTATGATCCATCCCTGATGCCTTTTTTCTGCTAACTCTAGAGCTGCGTCTCTATGACAGGGTCACACGGTCCAACTCTTGTACTGCCTCATCTCTCTCTATGGTGAGGTTCATAAGCTAGTTATGAAGCTCATCTCTCTCATGTGCTGCTTGCCCCCACGGTTGCAGGCGATAATTTGCAATGCCCTAAATCTTATCTACCTCCAACTCAGCTTGCCCACATGCCTCCGCCCTGTGGCAGTACTTGCGGGCACGCAACCTGAACTTGCGCTAGGCTGCCATTGTCTTGCCAGCTTCTTCTAATACTCTAGAGAGTGTGTCCTGCCTGACACGATAAAGCTTCAACATGGCCATCATAGCACTCATTCCCACATTGTCGCTCTGAACACATTCACCATGGCCTCAAACCAAGGCATGGCCAGCTTCTTGAGTCCACTTAGAATCTGTAGGAGCCACTTGGGGAATGGATGCAGCTGGTCCACCCACTAATTCATCTCCAAAACTCTGTGCTATGTCCATAAGCACATCAAAGGGCAGCAACTTGTGTGGCTTCCCATGGGCTTTGCCCATCAGACTTGGTGTTCCACCCACTGCCACAACGGTCTCGTGGGGTTCTATGGCACCACCAAGGTCACATTATACCATGGCACATCTCCAAATGGCACTGTCTGCACCCACGTGTAATGGGGCGCCTCCGGGTACCCAATTGAGCTTAGCACCCTCTAGAGCAAGGTAGGTGTACCAAACTGGTCCAAAAAGGTGCTGCTACAAGGAGGAAACACGAGCGCGGCCATCTGTATCAAAAAGGATGCAACTCTCATGAGAGGATTATTCTTTTGAGAGATGAAACTTAATATTTGGGATAAGCAATTATAAGTGAGGGAGTAATGCAATATGAATGACATGAGTGAATATGATGCATGCTCATTCCGTACGTCCTCACAAACTTAAGAAAAGTTAAGTTCTAGCGGAATATACGGTGGCATATACACATTCTCTCGAATAGCGGTAACTAATCGATCTACATGGTGCGTTGTTAGCGTACCTATAGAAAATTTCATTGCAGCCCAACCCAACAATATATAATGCTAAAAATGAAAGTAGTAAGCTAACATACTCTCTCTATATATATCCTCGGATATATATACTTTGGTATCCAAAACTACTCGACAAATATACCCACAATTAAGTACCTTCATATATGCATGTATGCAACATGTAAATATTCCAGTAACCACAACTAACTCTCCCCTAGACCGATAGTTGGATGGTCATGCTCTCACAACTCACACTTACCTTGGCGTAGAGGCAATTGATCCATACATTACCATTCAAGCGAATGGCACCCATGCAATAGCACGCTGCATGGACGACGAAATAGAAATAATCACATTCCCCCAAGTTAGTAATTATATAAGCCACCTAAAAGTCCTTATGTGGGCTACAAGGGATGTGATCACTAGCACACTATAAAATTTTAGATTTTGAAACCTTTATATATAACTATAATTTGAAAAACCATTTTCGCAACAAAAGCTTTTGTTTTTAAATACCCGTATGACATGTTTAGTGTTGAATCTAGCTCTGATGCCAGCTGTCGTAGAACCGTCCAATTTATAAGAGCACAAGTACAAAAATGATCATCGGAACGATCAAATTCTCGCACTTGAGCCCATATAAACCCGGTAGTCAACTAAAACCATGAAGGATTTCAAACCAACTTGCATACAACCAAGATCATAGTAATTCAACATAACACATCACACGTTACAACATTTCACAAACAATTCATAGATAGATTACAACACATCAGAGTCATAGTTATTACAAACCAAGTCTTGTAAAGTAGCGGAAGCAAATAGTTTAACTCACACACATGAGTTCAAATACAAGTACTAGCTTGCTGATCACATTCCACAAAAGCATTTAGATAAGATAAACATAGATCATGCCCATGATCTAGTCTTCGTCACCCGCTGGGTGGAGATAGTACTTACAGAAGCCCTGATAAAGAAGGTCATCTGCAGCAAGAGGGAATAAACCCTAAGTACGAGAATGTACTCAGCTAGACTTACCCATCGGAAACCAAAATAATTGACACCAAGGATCATGCATAGCTTAATTTAGTGGATCTGGCTGACACTTTGTTTTTGCGAAAAAGCATAAGTAATAATGATCAACTCTTAACCTGAGCTACAGTGACTTTTAGCCATTAACCTGTCATCTATATTAGCACCTATACTAAGCAATCACTTGATTAAGATGCAAACATTATTAACCATAGCAGGTATAAATTGTGGCAACATCATCATCATTTTCCATTTAACCATATCGTTAAATTAAGTGAATCTACATTGTCGTTGCTCAGTCAAGTTCTCACTATCTAGGAGAGACAGTGATTCGAATCGATTTCTATCCAGCTGGAGGGGTATTCCTAACACAAACCCTACTTCCCCTGTCAGGGTCACAAACAAGTCATCTTTGGTACAATTCAGGAGTCGCGGGTATGACTAGTGCCGCAAAACCAGAGAACCACTCTGCCATGAGTGCTCGGTGACTTAACCCGCCCTTGGGCTTACGCCAATGGTTCTCTACACATCCTTACTGCCATCCAGATTGTGACCAACTGCTCATGCTCCTGGCCTAAAACAAGCTACTAGGCTTCGCGGTCGGAATGACTTATCCGGCCAGCTAAGTGTTAAGCTGCGTTCAACATGACATGAGGATGTATAGCATATCGGTCCTTAAATGACATAGACGGAGTCACTATGTCCAAACCTGCACAAGACTCCACCCGGTCTTAATTCATTATTAACATGGTTCTTTTCCACGATAGCAAATATAGCCAACCATTACCCACCTCATCCTAAAGCTCGCAGGTGATAGGAAATCACTCAACTTCTACCGCACTAAGCATGGCTAAGCATTTAACCCGTTCCTAAACTTAAATAGGATTCAAGTGCGATATCTGGACGAGGATAGATATATAATGCAATAATTGGTTCCAACCAATTCCTATACTTAATGCATCATTAACAATAAAAGATACTTAAGATATTTGTAAAAACATAGGAGACTTAGAAAACTCCAGGGCTTGCCTTTCAGGAAAGAGGATGGGCAGTGGTCAGGGCACTTGGGCAACTCCTCCTTGGCGGCTGCTTCATCGGTTGCCTGAACCTCAGGCTCCTCCTCCTGGCTCGCTCTCTCGAACTCTAGAAGCGTCACTCCCTTCGACACACCTATTGCATGTATGCGCAAGATAAATATCATGGATGCACATGAACGAAGTTAGGGATGCTCGGGGAATGCACATGCTTACTGCAGTCCGCATATTCTAAATTAAGCTCTATTCAAATCACTTTAACTTACCAAGTTTATACAACCTAATGTACAATTGCTCATCTTCAGTTAAGGACCTAGCACATGCACCTAAGCATGTTCTCAAGTTAGGCTAGCACCTAAACAATCAACAAGAACATTGTAACAAAGCATACACACAAACATTCATATTTCAGTAAAACATAGGACTATACAGCGGTATGGTAAACTAATCATAACCGGAGATCTACAAATCAAAATGACATGCAACAAGACAATTTGGAAAGCTTATGAAATTGCCTACAATTCATTTTCAGACCTCAAGACATGATTCCAACCTTTACCAGGTTGAATTTATAGAACCACATAATCAGGTCCAAACAAGATAGAGAGCAAGCAAACTATGATTCAACTTTGAACGACTGTAACTCCTAAACTACTGGGACAAATGCCACCAAATCTATATCTCAAAAACTATTCATGCACTGACTCTGAAATTTTTACCAGAGCTTCTACTCATCAAGAAGAACTCACCATCCAAATTTCATAATTTTTGGAGCAAAGGAACTCAAGATATGAATTAAACAAGTTTACATTCATTTTAAAACACATTTCAAGTTTCAATTTAATTCTTCTAGAAACTCTACTACAAGTGCTAATATTATATTTTTCCTAAATACTACACTTCACCAAGATCCTCAAAAAATTGGAACCGCCCAATTTGGATCTAGAAAACTGGAGATATAAATTTTATAAAAATAGCATTCAAATCTGAAATATTTGAACTATCTTTCTAACCCTAAGTCACTGACAACCGGGGCCCGCTTGTCAGCGACGGTGAAACAGAGCACGGCGCGGGATCGGCGCTAGCTCAGCCAGTAGCGGCTTCTCCGGCGATGACACTAGCACGACCATGATCTCCAAGTCCCCCCAAACCTATTAAGCTACCTAGCTCAGCCTATTGCTGGAGGCCAACGACGACGGTGGCGTTGATGGTGGCACGTCAGAGCGGCTCGGTGGCGAGACGCTGGCACTGGCCGTGATAGCATGACCCTCTACTACGACGAGCTACTACATGCTATGGCGGAGCTAACGCATACACAAGCAAGGCACACGGTGGTCAGAGGTGGGGTGGCCACGGTGACAGGACCACGGCGGTGGAACACCGGCGATGTCGCACGCGGCGAGGCGGCTCACCTATGGCTTGGCTAGGCTCAGCAAGAACATCATAGAGGTCCATGAGGTACTAGCGGAGCTATGTTAGGGATGGTGTTGGCTGTGGTGCAGCGGCGAGCTCACATGAGCTCAGCGGAGCCAATGGCGACGGCGGTGGTCTACTGCGGCTGCTACGGGCAAAGGGAGGAGCAGGAAATGGAACTGCTGGGGAAATCACGGGTGGATGTTGGGGCCTGTGTTGGCGTGCGGCAGCCCAACGTGGCCTAAGCAGTGAGGACGCCAGTGACACACTGGCACCACGCGGCGGTGAAACTCTGAAACCGGTCGGGTACTGTAGCTTCGATTCAGTTAAGACATCAGGGCCTGACAGCGTACTTTCACAGCATTCAAACTCTAAAACCATGATGATCTAGCTCATGGCGTAGTTGACAAAGTTGGAGATCTAGATGAGGACTACAAATTTTACAATTGGAGATCAAGCTAGTTCAGCTTGGTTTGGGAGATATAGAGCTCCAAACATCGACACATGAAACTGAAAATCAGTCCCAAGACTTAGAAAAATTCTAAGTCTCCAACTAGACCTCAAAACTGACTTGTGGGCCATTTTTGAGCATGTTCCGCACATTTTCATGAGATAGTCATAAAATAACTTTTGTTCCTTATAAAATGTTCCTACAACTTTGCTTAAGGGTGCACAGCCATGTAAATAGTCTAAGCTGCACTTTTCAAACAGTCAAACAAAAGAGTCCTAGGGGTCAACACTAGTCAAACTATTACTAGGAAACATAATTAGGCAATATGGTCAACATGAACATTGTTCCTAATGACATTCTAAGTGTAACTAAGTTGTTTAAGAGGATAATTAGCCACACCACACATTGATCACACAAAAATCAAGCATCACATGTATTGAAACAAAGAAGAACAAGTGAAATGTTACTTTTGTTTCAAAGCCATGTTTCATATGTTTCATGAGTTTGTTGCATAATACTAACTAACCATGTTACTAAGTATGTGACATGTTTCAAGAGTGAGTTGCACATTTTGCACTTGAGTGTTGCACACTATTCATTTCATAAAACAAACACACATGGAATAGAACAATATGTTGCAATGTTTCAACAATCCAAGCTCATGAATGGATGAATGATGCTCATGTTTATGAAATGCCAGTGCAAATGTGGAAGCCAAACACCTAGGGTGTTACACACCACATGAAGGGGAGGCCCACCTGCCAAAGTTGCAGGCCAGCTAGCCCAGTGGGGAGGTCAGTTCGGCCCACTCCGGAGCCCTGTTCGCTCTCTGTCGCCTCGTATGCGTTTCTGAGATCTACACCATTAATTTTAAGATGGTTTTAAGTCGGTTTATCCAATGGTGATTGAGCGAGTTGAAGCAGATCAATGGCATGGCAATGCCTTGCCCCCTACTCCATCTCCCCTAGATAAGGCACCCTCTACCCCCTCTAGGAGGCCATCATTCATTGAGAGTTATCTCTCATTTAGATCAAGATACACCACAAGAGAGGAATCTCCACAAAGGTCTCAAGATGTAGTAGAATAGTTAAGTTGAGAGTTAGGGAGAGTTGAGCTATGCTCAGGTTCTAGAGAAATCTTCAGAGGTCTGGTATATCTTTGTATCTTACCTTTGTAAGACCTTTTCTTTAATATAGTTGTCTTCTCTATTTACTTCTATGTCTTTCATGTGTATGGTTAGTATAGTTGTTACACATTAGCATGGGATCTCCACTCACATCGCGTACTCTAGTTATAGATCGTGACTAGAGTAGTAATCGATAGTATAGACATGGTGTCTAGACTATGTGGTTACCTCAGATTGCACCCAACCGCATGGATAGTTGTGGTCCACCACATTCGAGTTGGTGTTTGTAGGACCATAGTCGGAGCTTCCTAGTCCCTTTCCCATCCCTTTCTATGACTAGTGTTCTGATGTCCCAAAGTGCTATTGTGTGTGATCGCTATATCAACCCATGATTTAGTTATACCCTCTAGTCTAAACTAGAATAGAACCAAAGTAATAGAGAAGTATTTAGGTACCTTGAACTCAACCGTTGTCCTCTCAACTTAGCTAGACTGCTCATTTATTTTACCATGGGATTCTTCTATGTGTGTGTCATTATTCATAACTCTTATCATTATCAACACTTATCCCCACTTTAGTCTAGTTGGCATACTAGTTAGTAGATACATGATGGTGAACTATCACACTACAAGATTTTTACCATAATCCAACCACTTGTATTTGCAATGCCATAAATTTTGTCGCAATAGAAGGCGCTATTGCATTATAGACTATAATTGGTTGCAGTACAGTGGCAGTTATTGCATCTAAATTATTGGGTTGTGTTAGTCCTAACCTTTGTTGTGATAGGTGGGTGTTATGGACATGATTAAACTATGGTTGCAAGTGCGTGTAAATATTGCAACAAATTAAGCTATGTTGTGTTAATAATAAATTTGTGTTGTGATAACACGTCATTATTGCCACAATTCGAACAATGATTGCAAGTAGTTTTCAATATCGCCATGAATAACTGTGCTGCCTTAATATTGGCCTGCATCGCAAAAAAGTCACGCTATATTGCATAAAAAATGGTTCATTGCATGGCATAATGTTCTATTGCTACTCATAACTTATGTTGCAATAGTGTAGTACATTTAGTTGCAAATTATTAGTCATATTGCCACACAAATTTATTGGTTGCCCAAACTACTCTAACACATGGGCCAAAGGCTTCAAATGCATGGGCCAAAGTCAAAGGTTTCCAACACCGAACAACCAAAAAAACACAGGCACATTGCTGGCATTGTGTTGATGGCAGTTACCAACCATTATAAACCATCAATATAACATGCATAAGGGCATCAATATAATCACCAACGAAGGTCTAGGGGATTTAAACTAATAAATTCCATGAGTTTTGGTGAATCTATATTTTCTGCGGGGTTTATCTAGAAAACCATCAAGGTGGACCTTCATGTCAGAATTAAATGCGCTTACCTACGGCGAAACAGACACTAGAAGACTCTAGAAGACTCGAGAGGACTCCACACCAAGGCGGAGCCTGAGTGGCTGCTAGTAGGGGCCAGCAAGCACCACCTGTAGGCTGCCTGGCCTCCTAGGCCCACACGTCAGCCCCTCCTTCGAATGTCGGTTCTCCACCACCTCCTAGGTTACATCTACGCTGTCCTATAAGTCAGTTTGATCCAAGGGCTCACAATGGATGCTTCATCCTATATATACCAGCCCCTGCCACCCCTAGAGTCAATAAGTCATTTGAGAAGACAGAAACCCTAATCATCCTCAGAGCTCCATCAATTCTAGGGCATAGCTAGTTCGGCTAGGTCTAGAGGGAGGCAACCAGGCTTCTCTTGGATTACCGATCATGTCAAGAGCGTGATTTGGTATAATCCTTGTACCCCATCTCTTTTGTATCTCCATTACTTTTATATGCTAGCTACAATTGTTATGACAATATTAGTATTCATCTTATTTAGGTTCTTCGTTATAATGTTCATGGTCTACTTCGATTATATGCTTAGTATAGTTGGATTATCATCATGTTCATACATAAGTTCGTATAGAGCTCACTCTAAGGTACCATGGGTGAGTGGTCGATATTGTGTAAACATGCTACTTATACATTGTTTACCTGTGGATACACCCTATATTCTGGGTGATGTGATAGATCGCGGATGTGATACTCCCATTGAGTCCTTTGTAGTCCACTCCGCAAATATAGGCTTACAAGTAGGATGCGGTTACGACCAAAGACAAGCTTTGTTCTTAATCTTCCTTAGTAATATCCCTTATGCGTAGATATGAAGATGATCTTAGCAATGACTACTAGGTATAATTGCACTAATCAATGTATGCCTTGACTTATAATTAAGAATGACTTAGGAATTATTCCTCTAATATTCTACCTGGCCATGCTAATGCCATAGAAAGGAGTACTCTGAGTGATTTATCATTATCATTGATCAATACTTATCATATATATATCTTATCCTATGACTTACCCCTGTTATGAGTAGAATATTGGTTATGGTTTACTTCTCCATCAATAGTATAAGTTATCAATGCATGTCCATTCTGGACCTTCCCTGTGGTAAAAATATAAATAATGATACCTAGAATACTCTCGGGTGAAGTGCTACAATGGTATATTATCTGTGCGCTTGTAGATTTCCATTTCATATCTATATATTCTTTCTAGTCACATAAAATGATAAGAACTACTTAGTATCACTCTTGTAGTAATGCTAGGTAAAACCAACAAGCATCTTTGGCATCGTCATTAGGGATGATAACCTAGTACAAGTAATGCTAAGAGATGTAGTCATATAATACATGGCTACTTAAAACAAGTGACAAGTTAATAAATACGAACAATCATTTCTAGCGCCGTTGCAGAGGAAGGTAGCTAGGCAAAGGAAGTATTGATAAACTTATACTTATTGATGTGATCGAAATAACCATTGACCTCTGCTCAAGCAGAGTTACCCATGTTTTGTCTACTTGTGTATCTTATGTAGGGTAATGTATGACCGATTTTGATCTTTCGACAAACTATGTTGATGATCTAGAAGCATTACTTAAAAGGACTAAGGCTAAACTCAAGAAAGCTTTAGCTCTAGAGTTGGAAGACAAACAGATAAGGTGAAGCTTAACACCAGAAATTTAAACCATGGCCGATAAGACTCTCCATGAATTTTCTACTCCAACTATGGCCAACATCAATACTGAACCGGTGGTCAATGTCGGAGACAATGGATTTGAGCTCAAGCCGACTCTCATCAACATGGTGCATACAAGTCAGTTTTGTGGGAAGGCACATTGTGGGGGGTATGACCCCGGATACCCATGGCAGACCACATGGGCTGCACCCTCAGGGCCGGCCCAGCCCACAAGACGAAGCCTTGCGAGGCACGACTCTAGTCGGCGCCTTCCGTAAGACATCTGGAAGATATCCCAAAGATACTATGAGATCTATTAGGATATGTATGATCTCAAGATTCCTGTAATCAGTTATTACTTTCTGGTTATCTCTCTGGTTTAACCGACTTGTAACCCTGCTCCCTGGACTATATAAGGTGGGCAGGGACCCCCTCCAAACACATACAATATCAGACGATATCTAATACAAACCAACAAACCATAGGAGTAGGGTATTACGTCATAATGAGGGCCTAAACCTATCTAACTCATGTGTCTCTGTTCCCTTCTTGTTCTTGATCTCATGCTCCTCTGCCGATCAATCTACCTTCGTGGGATACCCCTAGGACTGTCGACGATATTCTATCGACAGTTGGTGCGCTAGGTAGGGGTTGTGCGTGCTATTTCCTTATCAAACAAGATGGCTTTTTCCATAGGCTCTTTGTCTCTTTCGCAGCCTGGCTGGATCTTCATAGTCGGATCCATCTCATGGGTCATCAACGCTGATAGAGTCAGAGACTCCTCGAGCCAGTGTAGATCGTTTTTACGCCGACCACCCCCGCTACTACAACTATAGATCCGATCTTGGAACCTCTTCTAAGGTCGCATGCATCAATGACTCGCCGCCCGCTTCCTCGTTACCAGAGGAGGTAGATCAGCAATGATGATCTAATTGAATCCATCGATCGGGTCGGTCCGAAGCTCATCAATTGCCTCTCCATCACCTAATCTGCCCTGGATACTTTGGTTCAGCACCGACCACCCTCCGATCCAGATCTATCAAAGGCTGCTTGAAAAACTCTAGGAGTTGCGGCTCTACCCTTTAGGCTCACCAATGTCACCGTTACTTACTAAGATGCCCTAAGGGGGAAATTCACCGACCAGGTGGGAGATGCCCATCCACTCGTCGACTAGCTTGCCATTCAGCCGGTGCCCCAGAGCCTCCCTCCAGACCATCTTGGAGGAAAATCCAGGCTCCGAGTCTCAGGGCTCTATGGAGACCCTCGCCAAAACCTTCACCGAGCAGCTCCTTTTCCCACCCTTCCGGGGTGGCGCGATCTTCAACATCAGCGTCGACAGCCCTCCTCGGAATGGCAAAATCGAGGAGGAATGCATCGCTTGTGAGAACTAGAACATCAACCGCACGCAGCGCTAAGAAAATGAGGCAGCTATCGCATGGGCCAAGGCTGCTCGAAATAATCGGCTCGACTCACAAGGAAGGCCACTTCCACTCCATTGTGACCTCAACAAAGAGTTTCTCCATGTTGATGGCCACGACGTCTTCAAGACTCCAAGCGCCAATCTAGCAGTGGCCGCCAATGAGCTCGCCTGCCTCCCACAGACACCTAAGCTCGCCAAGGTCGCCTCCATGCTTAAAGTGGCACACGAGCACGATTCACAAGGATCAGAGACCTTCGTGCTCCATGAGCACGATTCGCCGATCAGCTGCACCGAGTTCCAATCACCACCCTAGTCAAAGCAGTTTCGCTGACTAGTCACTGCCTCTATAGGGGGGAGCCAGGGGCCATCGTGTCGAACACCATCACCAACACGACCAGAAGGTCAAACAGGACACTCAGGTGCACCTCAGCAATCTCCGAGATGCACGACGGCGTATCGAGCAATGTTGCTTCGGTCGCCATGAAGATGAACTATGCCACCGCTAGGAGTACGAGTAGGAGTATGGAAACTCAGACTCAGCTCTTGAGCAGATCGATGCCAGCAATGCTGCAGCTGACACCGACCACAACCCCGAAGGGCCTCTAGCGTTTATGAGGGCGCTCTGAACACTCTAATGGCCCCATGGTTTAAAAATCACTAGGGTCGAGCCCTACGAGGGAAGGATGAATCCAACATAGTGGCTATAGGCTTACGCCATCGCTATCCATGCCGCCGAAGGAGACACTAGTGTTATGGCAAACTATCACCCCGTCATGCTCACACCACCTGCCATGAGCTGGTTTAAACTCCATTGGGTCCTAAGAAGAGCTAAAAAAGTCTTCACCGACAATTATATGACTACGTGTACTCGGCCAGGCACCAAGCATGATCTCAACCACAGCAACCAGAAGCCGTCTGAGCTCCTTCGTAGCTACATTCAATGCTTTTCTGAGATGAGGAATTCTATTCCCAACATCATAGAAGTTGAGGTCATCACCTCAAGCTGCCCATAGGCATTGGTGAGATGATCACAACTGCCTACCAGTACGCCGATGCCGAGGAAGCTGAGGTGCGTTTCAACGAGGATGCGGGCACCCATCACCAACCTCACCGCTACGACGACTGCCCTGACGACCGATGCCACAACAACCGCCGCTTTGACGACCGCAGTTACCATCGTGATAGCGGCCATGATCGAACAGAAGGCCCCAAGCCTGGCCATAATCGTCACCGCCGGCTAGAACACATTGTCACCGCCGTCAATCAACCTCGCGCTAAGCGCAATTACAACGAGCAGTACCAAAAGATCCTCGATGGCCCGTGCCCTCTTCACAAGAATGCCAAACACAAGATGAAGAACTGACTTGGCTTGGCTAAGGAATTTTAGGACAAAAACCTTGAAGACGACACCAACGACGGAGCCAGAGACCGCTGAGCACCTTGGGGTAACAACAATGCCTTCCAAAACCACAACAAGGTGGTCGCCACCATCTTCGGGGGTCTCACCACCACCGAAAGCAGAAGAGAACGGAAGCTCACCGCACGATGGGTGCTCCCTATCACTATGGAAGATGCACCGTCAACCCCAGTTATCGCCCTTGGTCCGAGGTACCCATCACCTTCAGTAGGGCCAACCAGTGGGCGGACATCCCCTACATAGGGCGTTTCCCCCTCATCCTCGACACAACTGTCCAGAAGGTGCTTTTTAGAAAGGTGCTCGTGGACGGTGGGAGTGCCCAAAATCTCCTCTTCACCGGAGCCTTGAAGGAGCTAGGCCTTGGGTTATCAGATCTCACACCCTCCAACTCCTCCTTTTGGGGTGTGGTACCTGGCGGGGCCTCCAAACCACTGGGGGAGATCACCCTACCAGTACAGTTTGGCACAACAAGCAACTACCACGTTGAACACATCAACTTCTACATCACCAACTTCAACATTGCCTACCACGCCATACTTGGTTGACTAGCTCTGGCCAAGTTCATGGTTGTACCACACTATGCTTATATGGTGCTGAAGATGCCTTCGCCTGTAGGAGTTATAGCCCTATGGGCCAACCTCTCCATCGCCTATGCCTGCGAGACAGAGAGTCTCGCTCTCACCGAAGCCACCGACCTTTCCATCTAGATGGCCAGTGTGGTCACTAAAGCCAAGACATTGCTTGCAGACGACAGGGAGATCCTAGAGCTGGAGCCTCCCTATGCCTCCGCCAAGTCCAAGGAAGTAAAGGAGGTCGGCCTCCGCCTCAATGAACCTTCCAAGACCATGAAGATTGGGGCTCACCTTGACCCCAAATAGGAAGGCATGCTCATCTCCTTCCTATGTGTCAACGCCGACGTGTTTGCTTGGAAACCTATAGACATGCCGAGGGTACCACGGGAGAAGATTGAGCACTCCTTAAATGTCTCGCCAACCGCCAAACCGATCAAGCAGAAACTTCGTCGATTCATGCCAGACAAGGAGGCTATTAGGGTAGAAATAAAATGGCTCTTAGCTACCAGATTTATAAAAGAAGTGTATCATCTAGAGTGGTTAGCAAACCCTGTTCTCGTTCGAAAAAAGAATAAGGAATGGAGAATGTGCGTTGATTACACTGATCTTAACAAACACTGCCCTAAAGACCCCTTCGGTTCACCTCAGATAGATGAGGTTGTAGACTCCACCATCGGCTGCGAACTGCTCTCCTTCCTTGACTGCTACTATGGCTATCACCAGATCTCCCTCAAGGAAGAAGACCAGATCAAGATATCGTTCATCATGCCCTTTGGTGCATACTACTACACCACCATGTCCTTCGGACTTAAGAACACCGAGGCAACCTATCAAAGGGACATTCAGATGTGCCTCAATCAACAGATCGGCCACAACATCAAGGCTTACATCGATGATGTGGTTGTCAAGTCTAGGACCACCGACAATCTTATTGTTGACCTTGAAGAAATGTTCGCCAACCTAGAAAAGTACCGATGGAAGTTGAACCCTTCAAAGTGCATCTTTGGAGTTCCATCTGGTATACTGCTGGGCTACATTGTCAATGCTCATGGCATCGAACCCAACCCTGACAAGGTCTCCGCCATCACCAACATGAAACGGCCAACTTGCGTCAAGGATATACAGAAACTTATAGGCTGCATGTCTGCTTTAAGCCACTTCATATCACACCTCGGTGAAAAAGGGCTACCATTCTTCAAACTCCTCAAGGCCTTCGAGCGCTTTTACTAGTCGGAAGAGGTAGATTCAACTTTCGAGCAGCTCAAGGTGTTCCTAACAAAGCCTCCAATCATGACGGTGCCATGGCCAGATGAAACCCTCCTGATCTACATCGCCGCTACTTCCTGCATCGTCAGCACAACCATCGTGGTTGAACAAGAGGAGGCCGAGCATGCCTATAAGGTGCAACATCTGGTATATTTCATCAGTGAGTTCCTTAACGAGCCCAAAACTCATTATCCTCGGGTCCAAAAGCTATTATATGCCATCTTGATTACATCGCATAAGCTCCGCCACTACTTCAACTATTACAAGGTTGCCATGGTCTCCGAGTTCCCTCTAGGGGACATCCTCCATAACAAAGAGGCCAACGGCCATATCATCAAATGGGCTATCGAGCTCGGCACTTACTCCATTGAATTTAGAAGTAGGCCTACGATCAAGTTTCAGGCGCTTGCTGATTTCATCGCTGAGTGGACCGAGATCCAAGAGCCCATCGCTGCCACTTGCCCCGAGCACTGGGCAATGTACTTCGATGGTGCCCTTAACATCAACGGTGCTGGTGCGGGCATTCTGTTCATTACGCCCACAAAGGATAAGCTCCGATACGTTCTCTGGATACACTTTTCGGCCTCCAACAACACCGCCGAATATGAAGCATGTCTCCACGGACTCCGTATAGCCGTTCAGCTCAGCGTCAAATACCTCATGGTATATGGGGACTCCACGCTGGTCATCAACCAGCTTAACAAAGACTGGTCTTGCTCCAGTGAGAAGATGGATGCATATTGTGCTAAAGTCAGGAAGCTTGAAGGGAAATTCTACGGCATCAAATACCACCACGTGGTACGCGACCAAAATCAGCTCGTCGACCATTTATCCAAGTTGGGCTCTTCTCACACCATGAGTCCACCGGGGGTCTTTGTTCAAGATCTCCTGGCATCATCCATTAAGGAAGATACGGAAGTGTAGGAAGTTCCCCCCGCTGAGCAGTTGGTACTATCGGTACCTTCGTCGGTCGCCGATTGGAGGGAACAATTCATCAAGTACCTCACCAGCGCTGATGTACGCGCCAACAAGACTAAAATCCAACACCTAATTGGACGAAGCAAGCATTATGTGCTAGTAGACGGCAACATGATGAGGAAAAGTGCCAAGGAAGGGATTCTGTAGAAATGCATCACCCAAGAAGAGGGGGTGAAGCTACTTCTCGATATTCACTCTAGTTCCTATGGCAATCACGCGGCCTCGAGGACACTGGTCGGCAAGGCTTTTTGAGCGGGTTTCTACTGGCCCACAGCCATCTCTGAGGTAGAAGACCTTGTACAATGTTGTGAAGGATGTCATTTTTTTGCCAAGCAAATACATGTGCTAGCACAAGAGCTGCAAACCATCCTAGCTTCCTAGCCCTTTGCATGCTGGGGACCAGATAAGATTGGGCCTTTCAAGCCAGTGCCAGGTGGCTTTCGGTACGTATACATCGCCATTGATAAGTTCTCCAAATGGATTGAGTATAAACTGCTCATCTCAGCTACTGCAAAGAAAGCAGTCGAGTTCTTCGAAGACATCATCCACAAATTTGGTCTCCCGAACAGCATCATCACCGACCTTGGAACTACATTTACTGGCCATCACTTTTGGGACTTCTGCGAAGACCATTGCATCTTCATCAAATACATCTCCATTGCTCATCCTAGAGCCAATGGATAGGTCGAACAGGCGAACGACATGATCCTTGATGCCCACAAAAAGAGACTATATAAGAAAGAAGAAAAGCACCCGGGCAGATGGCTCAAGGAGCTACCAGCTATAGTCTAGGGACTACGTAGTCAAGCAAGTCACAGCACCATGTGTCTCCATACTTCCTGGTCTATGGTTTAGAAGCCATCCTACCAACAGACATTGCCTTCTGAGCACCTAGGGTGGAAAACTTTGATAAAGAGTAGGTCATAGCTATTTGGACAGAGGACATCGATAGGGCTGAGGAGGAATGCCTAATCACCTACGTCCGCACAACCAAATATCTGGAAGGCTTGCGGAGGTACTACAACCGCAACGTCAAAGGTCGTTCATTTGCTATCGGTGACCTCATTCTCCGTAGAAAACAAAAAACCAAAGGGATGCACAAGCTCTGTTCCCCTTGGGAAGGGCCTTACGTCGTTAAAGAGGTCACCCAACCAGGGTCTTATCGCCTATGTGACTTAGACGGAATTGATGTTTCCAACTTGTGGCACATCGAGCACCTTATACATTTCTATCCTTGAAACGCTCCAGATATGTACTCTCCACTTTATGTTGAACAAAGTTTTGGTCTCCAAAACCTGTCTCCACTTTTTCTGCATTATGGTTTAACCCCCACTAATGATCGCCGAGCTATATGCTACTCCATAATGATCTCCAATATGAAATAGACATAACTGCGCCGACCATGTTTCTCCTAAATCTCCAACGTTATCGCCGAATGGTTCTCTCCAATATTGCCGAACGGTTCTCTCCAATGTCGCCGAATGATTTCTCCGAAACGCCGAAACATTTTCGCCAAAAATCGCCAAATAAGTTTTCTCCAAATCACCGAACACTTTGCTCCAAATCTCCAAGATATTTTGCCAAATAGCGAGCAGCAAACTTTCTTTTCTGTTCTCTTTGAAAAAGACCCAGTCTCTGATCTCTCCCTAAATGTGCCATGGGCTCCGCGCTCGACGTTATGGGTGGTCGGCTGTGGTTCCTTGGTCACGCCTGTTCAACCTACACGTCTACGGGCTCCACGCTCGATGTTATAGACTTTGGGCAAGCCAAGGCCGAGAGTTCAGCACAGAACTAATTGCTCGGACGCCGTTTACACTACCTATATCTCCAAGTTATTTCAACAATCACCGAGCAGCACATGTTTTGCTCTATTCTCTATGGAGAAGACCTAGTCTCCGATCTCTCCCTAAATGTGCTATGGGCTCTGCGCTCTGTGTTATGGGTGGTCGGCTGCGGTTCCTTGGTCACGCCTGTTCCTCCTACACATGCACAGGCTCTGCGTTCAATGTTATGGACTATGGGCTAGCTGAGGCCATGGGGGTCAGTATCAAACTAACTGCTCGGACCCTATTTTTACTCCATAAAAATACATCATGGTCAAAACTATGAGGATTTTATTTCACCAAAACTACAAGCAAACTGCATACACATGCACCTTGTAACATTCCTCACATACATAATTGTTTTTTGCGCTTTCACGCGTTCTAACTACACTGTCAAGATATTATGGATGATAATCTTTGAACAGATCACTGAGCTCCACCATCACCGTTCATCTCATTGAACAGGTCTATATCACCGGCTAGCTTTTTTGCTATGTCCTCCACCTGATCCTCCAACTGCTAGGTCTCCGTGTCGCTCAGTCCTTTGGCAAAACCACCCCCTATCGCCTGAATGTCGATGGTCGGGTAATGGGACTGAACCACCATAAGGACATGAGTAGCCACAGACACAACGACATTGCAGTTGAAGCTCTTGAAGTTCTCCCACACTGCTTTGCACCTCTGGATGATGGTGTCTGAATGTTGCCGCCTACCATCGAGCTGAATACCCGGTTCTAGGTCGATGCAGTCAAGCACCGGTTTAATTGTGGTGACTACAGCGTTGAAGTTGTCCCTTTGGGTCCTGGCCTCCTGCACCAGCACATCAAACAGTGCCTTGGCTTTATGATGGTATCCTACATGCGTTACAATGTTCCATCATACAAGGAAACTAATTCGATAGTAATTCCGACTAGGAGGTATTCACCTTTTAGCTCCTCGTCTAGTTTGTCTGCTTGCTCAGACTCCTTCACCTTCTCCTAATGAAGTTGTTCGATGGCATGGCGCAGTTGGCTAAGCTCCGCATCTTGCTCTAGAAGCGCAACAGGTAGCACCAAAAATATTGCTGTTCAGCAATACCATGTGCATTCACCGATATACTCTACTGCTTTCTACTTGGATACACTTCTGAGCTCTTTGGATTTCTGTTCCAACTACTCAAAGACACTCCTCAATTGTCTAGAGACAGCAGCCAGTTGCTCGGACTAGCTCTACAGCTACGCAGACTAGCTCCGTAGCTGCTTGGATGTAGCCGCTAGCCGCTTAGATAGGACCCCCTTCTGGTATTCTAGGTCCTGCGTGTTGGACTCTACAAGGTCTCGTTCATGCCGGGCCCTCTAGATGTTTCTCTCCGAGATGTTCACTGCCTCTTTGAGTTTTTCGTTCTCCTCAGTGAGGGGCTCCATCCTCTTTATCAGCTAGCGGTGCTGCTCGGCAGTCCACGTTATCTCCTGCAAATGCATAATGACAATGTCGAAATCCAGTTACAACAGTCTAAGAGGAGCATTTTAGATGTAGTACTAACCTTGATTTGCTTCATCACCCCGACAAGGGCGATTTCCTAGTCTCCTGAACTCCCTGGTGGTGTCCTCCTCTTTGACAATTACTATGTCATCGCCGCGCTTTCGGAGGATTCAGACAGCTTGGGGTCGAGGTTCCTCACGCTCGATCTCCTCCACTTCATCCTCCTCTGTTGTAGCTAGAGACACCACCTAGGGGCTTGATGGCCAGATAGCGGGTCCGACTATGCCCTCCAATGACATGGGGAGCACCGTCTGCTCCTTTCGGCACTGCAAAATCCTCTGCTCTAGATTCTGGCGTGATGCTAGTAGTTACAGTTTCTACTCTAGAGGATGCGGCGGCGCCTCCTATCGCCGAGGGTACAGTCGCCAACTCATTCATCATTGACGGTAGCTATTTGTTGCCGCCAAGTCTGCCAACTACAGTAATTGGCTCCACCGCATGCTAACGAGCACCCGAGGACTCTAGGATGGGGTCCACCGGCATTCCCTCCGTCTCAGAGCTAGCCTTTGGCTACTCGTTAGTCTAGATGGGTGGGACTGGATCTATCATATGCCTTGCTCTGCATCAAGTTAGCTCGTTAGTCATCACAAAAGTTTAGAACCTACAAGCAAATTAACTCCAAGGCAAGGATACTTACAGCTTGGTCTGCTGGTTCAATTTCTTGAACCGACGGTGCTTGCGTGAGCCCCCAGGCATAACTGTGGGATTGACTCCCATATTCTGTGGAGGAGGTCTTGGCTCCTCCACAGTGGACCTCTATTCTGCCTAACGCTCTAGGGCCCTCTGCACTTGCTGCTCCGGATTTTCCCTCCACTTGTTGCTCAGGGACTCCCATCGTTTGCCCCATAGGGACTGCCGTCATCTGCTGTGCGAGAACTTCCCTCGCCCAGCTGCTTGGGGACTTTCCTCATTTGTGGCTCAGGGACTTCTTCACCTCTCCTTGATTGATTCCAGGTGGGAGTGTTGCATGGAGGCTCTTTTGTGCTCTATGGAGGATCCTTCGAAACTTCGTCGTCATCCAACTAGTCGAACACTAGTGGTCCTTCGCATTCGACTGGTCTGATTATCGCCTAAGCGAAGATGCCACCCTGGTTTGATGGAAGCGGAACCTGCTGTCTTCCTCCTCTTCTAGGCCAGCTCATCTACCACTACCCTCTTCCCCCGGGCTTTCTTTGACACCGGGGGAGAACTCTCCAGTCCGATGAGCATCCATGCCTTCGGAGTCCGACAAGAAGCCGATGGCACTTCCTTCAAGTTGAGTTGGTGGTCGTGCATCCACAGCTAGTGGCCAATTGCCTTTCGGCACACTTGAAAAGTACACAACCCAATCCTATGAATGGATCTTCACATAGGTAAATCAGTTTGCTGCTTGGCAATGAAGAAGGATAAAATGCATCAGGAATACACAACTAAGATATTTACCTGAGGAGACAGATTTTTGTAGTTGAAGGGCCTCGTATACCCTAACATGTTGAAAGAGGAAAACATGAGCAAATAGCTCTACAACCTGCTCTTCACAAACATTGCTCGATAGCATCTCCGGCCTCTCCCGGGTACCGTTGGTTTCCCCCTTGAACTCGAAGGCCGGATGCGCTCTCTCTTTACAGGGTTGCACACGGCGTACTATAAAGCTTGCCTGCTACTAATCTGTCGTTGGTTCTCATGCCCTTTATTAAGGCAAGAAGCTCCCTCACTTGCTCCATGTCAGCACTGTTCGGCATCTCTGACTAGCTCCTCCAACTCTCTAGGATGTGGTCGGCGTCGCAGCGGATGGCTGGGTGGCTCTGTTTTATGTAGAACCACCTAGGTGTTCCACCCATTCAATGATGTGTTCAGCGGCACGGTAAGGTACTCGGCCACCATCCCATCGCGTAGCTGAAGGTACACCCCTGCCGACCACTTTGGAACCACCGTCGCCTCTCGTTTTCAAGCCAAAACAGGTAACAGAAGAGGTTGAAATGTGGGAGGATTCAGAGATATGCCTCACATAAATGGATGAAGATTGAAATATGCAGAATGGTATTGGGATGGAGGTTGCACAAACTAACTACCCAAAGCTCCAATAGATCCCTAGGAACGAATGAATAGGAAATCCTAACCCACGCCTAGAAATAATCCTCGAATACCACCACTTCATTGGTATGAGGTGTTGGGAAGGACTCACCAAGGGCTGGCTGCCATCCGACGGTGGCACTGATCAGGAAGAACGCTAGCCTCCGCCAATCTATTAAGCTCTACCTCTCCCATTCGTGATGGCACCCACTCTTTGTCCCACCGGGCGCCGGCGCTCGCCTTCTTGGGGCTTGTTTTCTTTGATTTGGCTGCTCCTTTCTTCGGCGCCATCTCTCTGATGTGATTGGTGTTTGGCGGTGGAAGCAAATGTGGAAGTGAATCTGGCAACGCGAGGATTGAGGGTGAAGACGAAATGGCTAGAATGGCAAAGGTATGACCGTGGGATGCGGCGACATAGTTATAAAGCACTTTCCCCACCTTCCCGCATTTGAGGGTTTTTGGGAAACCATGCCCACAATTTGCGCTCCTCTGAATTCTCCGACGCGGATTAATGGGCCGCAGCCTTGGCTTTCGTGTAACTGCAGCCCATGTAGCTCATTTATCGCCGCTGTTAGTTATTACTCACTGAATTATCGCCACCTTCTTCACCAATTATTGAGGCTCAGTTGCGGTTACTATATAGCCATTACCCTGATTTTTTCTCCTTGGTGGAGTTTTTCAGATATCTCCATACGCGACTCGGGGGCTGGCTACCTGCTCGATCGGTCTTTTTAATAATTTTCTGTTTCTGACCTTGGCACCACGTGACTGCATCACCTACTATCAAGCTCGGGGACTAAGTGGGCACACTTCACATTGCAGCGAATGTGCTCTCTCTCATTTCAGGGCTGCGCTCGAGGACTGGCTGCCTGCTCGGCTGGTCTTTTGCTATTCTTCTACTTTGGACCCTGGCACCATATGACTACGTCATCTGCTAGTCAGGCTCAGGGACTAAGTGGGCACACTTCACCTCGCAGTGAATGTGCTTGCCTTATTCTGGAAGACTCCGCGCCTCTCGAAGCTAAGGAAGATTATCTCCTTTTCTCGTGGACGGACTCTACAGTGGGCACACTTCATCCACTACGAAGAAATTTTTGATTCTGAACTTGAGCTCCTTACACCCTTATGGCAAGCCATGCTTGGGTTATGCTGCTCGCCTACAGTTCGTGCTGCTCAGAAATAGTACACGCTGCTTGGCAACCGCTCACAACTGCTCGGCAACTCATCACGGTGGTCAGACCATGAGTTCGACTACTCGGCTTTGTTCGCACCTACTTGGACAAGCTCAAGACTGGCGTTACACAATAGGTACAAGGCACTCGGGAACTAGCTATGGGGGGTATGACCCTAGATGCCCATGGCAGACCACATGGGCTGCGCCCTCAGGGGCGGCCTAGCCCACAAGACGAAGCCTTGTGAGGCACGACTCTGGTCGACGCCTTCCGCAAGACATTTGGAAAATATCCCAAAGATACTACGAGATCTATTAGGATATGTATGATCCCAAGATTCCTGTAATCAGTTATTACTTTCCGGTTATCTCTCAGATCTAACTGACTTGTAACCCTGCTCCTTGGACTATATAAGGTGGGTAGGGACCCCCTCCAAACACATGCAATATCAGACGATATCTAATACAAACCAACAAACCATAGGAGTAGGGTATTGCGTCATACTGATAGGCCTGAACCTGTCTAACTCATGTGTCTCTGTTGCCTTCTTGTTCTTGATCTCACGCTCCTCTACCGATCAATCTACCTTCATGGGATGCCCCTCGAAGGACTGCCGACGATATTCTATCGACACACATGAAGATGTGAGTGCTCATCACCAACACTTCTTGGAGATTTGTAGCAATTTCACCATCAAAGGAGTGACCAGAGATGCCATACTACTTCGCCTCTTCCCATTATCACTTTTGGAGAAGGCTGAAGTAGTGGTTATACGCCAACAAAGATAGAAATAATACATGGGATAATTGCTCCACTGCCTTCCTAGCCAAGTTCTTTCCCACAAGCAAGACCAATGCTCTACGTGGAAGAATTTCAAGTTTTTAGCAGCAACACGATGAATCTATCCCTGAGGCATGGGAACGCTTTCAAGATTACATATCAGAATGTCAACAACATGGGATGGAGAATTGGCTACTCATGCAGACTTTCTACCATGGGTTAACCAATAGTACCCATGAGACTATGTATGTTGCTGCTGGGGGTGCATTCCTGTCACTTACACTCCTAGCTACAACAACTCTCGTGGAGAAGATGGCCTCCAATCAATGCTAGGAATGAAGAACATGTTCAGACCCTGCAAGAGAGGTGGAGGTATGCATCAACTCAAGGAGGTGGACATGCTGATGAAGAAGCTCAAACACCGAGCTAATGAGAAGTAAGAAGCCTTGCACATTCATGATTCTTGCATGACATACGAAGTGTGTGAAAACACTAGGCATTCAGGGAACAACTGTCCTAAAACCCAAGAGGATGTGAACTTTGTCGACAACAACTACTTTTGTCCTCAATAGAATCAAGGATGGAACCAGCAACAGAGGTCCAACTACCAAGGTAATTATCATGGTAGCCCTCAAGGTAATAATTATAATAATTTCAATCAACCACCCTTGAGAGAATTAATTTCTAGCCAAGCTAGATTAATTGAGGGTTTATCTAAGAAGCTAGCTCCCAATGATAACATTTTAGAAAACAAAAATAATATAATGGATAGGTTTGCTTATGTCATTAAGAATCAGCATAGCTTTAATAAAATGATAGAATCACAAATAGCTCAGCTGGCAGCTGCTGTTCCTCCGACCGACAACTAGTAAGATTCCTAGGGCAGCCAAAAGATCTAGAAACTGCAAATCTTGTCGATATTCACAATGTAGCTTACTACTACATGGTGCCATCGATGGGAAGGTGGATAGATTATTCCCTACATAACAAGAAAGGTGACCCTAGGAGACCTGTCATCCCTATCACCATTGGACATCACTTTTCCAAGAAGTTATCTAGTGACTTTAGAGCAAGTGTCAACATCATGCCTAAGGTAATCTATGAGAAAATTTTAGGAGAACCTTTGTTGTACACAAATATGCATTTGCAGCTTGCAGATCAGTCACTCTGCTACCGCAAGGGAGTTCTTAAAGATGCCATCATATGAGTGGGACAATCATATGTTCCCAAAGTTTTTGTGGTTTTGGAAATAGGTGGAGATGAAAGGGCACCCACCATCTTGGGTCGACCCTTCCTAAGCACCGCAAAAGCCATCATCTATGTGAATAGTGCCAAGATCTGCTTCACGATCAAGGATAAGAAGGAGAAGTTCTCTTTCAAGAACCACATTTTGCAATCTTCTAGTCATCCACAAAAGGAGTACCTGCCCGAAGACACAACAGTGACCAAGAAGAAGAACAACCGGAGAAGGAGGAAGAACAAGACTAGGCAGTGACAAGAAGAACCAGTCAACATGATCAACACACTCCAATCACAATACGACCAACTCCTCGCTTCACCATTCCTTGCCAAGAAGGATGATCCAGGCGTACCAACGATCGAGTGTACCATTGGACAAAGAATCTTTCACAAGACCTTCTATGACATTAGATATGGACAGCAATTGCTGATGGTAGACCAATCAATCAGATTTCTGGAAGGAATAGCAAAAGATGTTATGGTAAGAATACATGACCAGTTTGCCCCTGCCGACTTTATGGTTTTAGACATGGGAGAAAAAGACGATGATACACCCATCATCTTGGGAAGACTGTTCCTCAACACTACCAATGCAATCATCTACATCAGATCTAGACAAGTCCACTTCCAATTCCCTAGAGAAAAGGTACGTTGTTATTTCAATAGTTATACCACTTATGAACAGTCGAAGAAGAGCTGCTCTAGGAGGAGACGTCGATCATCCCAATGCCAAAGGAATCAAGCCCCAAAGAATGGATGGGAGGAAGATGAAGAGCATGAGGAGCCTGTGAAAGATGAACCTACTCTGCCTAAGTCAAATCCACATACCAAACAGGTATGGGAAGAAAAGGTGATATCTTCATTAGAATCACCATAGCAAGAGTTGAAACCATCAAGGTCTCCATCTTCGAGACTGGATGATGCACCCGAAGAATAGAGGACTTTTCTCTAGTCAAGTCCCATCAGAGAACTTAAAAATCCAAACCCTCACCGGGAGGTAACATCGGTAGTTATCAATATTTACTTTCTAATGTTCCAAAATCATTTTTCATTTTAGCATATCTACTTTTCTGTATTAGCATTGAATTTAGAAAAGAAAATAAAAATCTTACTATTGCATCATAAATCCTAAAGCCCCATGTGAGTAATTTTACAGTGTATAAAAACCTGTAGGAATATTCAATGTGGTGGCATAAAAAATAGAAATAACATATATACACATTTCTTGCATGCATATAAAAATGGAAAATCCAAAAAGATATTAGAAAGACATCCTATTAAAAATCTAACAAAACAGAAATATTTCTTAACCGCAAGAACAACTAATCTCCTGGACGGCTAACCGCTAACCCTTTATCCTAATCCGTTCCACAAGTTTTGGAATTCTTGTTGGTATTTTGCTAGATGATGCACCAAGATCAAGAGCAAATTCACCCAATTGTCTTCATCTCATTCCATCTCGAGACTGAGAGGAACAGTCCGCTAGCTAATATGCTCTGAAAAGGATCATTCAACTTCAACATTCGACCGTGCCAACATCCAGCTTGGGGGAAAGCCATCCCCATGTACCTAGCTAAGTATTTCTTTCCCTTTTGTTCTATTATTTCTAAGTCCTAAATAGATGAATAACAAACTAAAAGCAAAATAAAAAAAATATCTTTGTCTTTTATATAATAGTAAGGTGTGATCTTAAAAATGAAAACAAAATAAAAAGTGTGTGTCTAGTTTTCTGTTTTTAAGAGCTAAATAAATAAATAGACTTTGGGGATAATCTCTTACAATGGAAATGATAAATAATTTATCTATCATAATTCCTTTCAAGTACCTAGTTTTTATTCTTGAATTCTCCTGAGTTTTGGATACGATTGTTTTGATATAAGAATTTACTCTGAACTTGAAACTCGTGGGTAGCATTGTTTGATCTAAGTCTACGTAATTGACAGATATGATATAAGAAGGTCTGAGCTGCTGTTTACCTTGTTCCAAGTGATACTAAAGTTCTAGAGATTTATCTTTTAAAAAATAGGAAAATACTACATGATGAGCTCCTATATGATAAAACTTGAATTCATACCGAAAGCCATACATGATATTTAGATTAGGAAAATTTTTACATATATGCTGCTTGTTTTGCATTGAGTTTAGTCAAGCTTTGTTGACCCTTATGAGAGGTTTGTTAAGCTCTTAAAATCAAGATCACATAGACACCACCCAAATATGCACTACTCCTACACTGGGGGTAGGCGCAACAACATGCCATTCCATCTAGTCCACCCAAAAATGTTTTATTCCTACACAGGGAGAAACCATCAAAAAATATTCTCGATAGGATATCCAATAAATAAATGCTCCAAGTTCTTGTTGCTATCTCTCAAAAGTTTTGTTGCAAAAAAGAGACATGGGGCTATGCAAAAGTTATTCATAAAAAAGAAAGAAAAAAAGTGAAAAAGAAAAAAGAGACAAGAAAAAATGGACAAGTGTCCGAGATATTGAAAACAATGGGTACTCAGATGGTCACCTAAAAAAGAAAAGATGAATAAGATAGCCCATGTTTTCTTGCAAAGTTATTTCCAAGCTTCAAAAGAGAGATATGTTTTCAAGGAGCACAGTAGAATTAGGTTAGGCACCATATATATCTACCATATATCCACACACATGCACATCTTGATTTGATTGTATGACCCAACTCTCTTTGGATCTGAGGTTTGACTTTACAATATATGTATTACAAGTATGCTCTTTCATGCTTTTTTCCACTCCTATGAGCTCCACATAAGCTTTAGTTGTAGGAAGAAAGAAAGGCATAACATTACTATTACCTTGGTGAGGATCCGCAAATAATACATATATTGAGAGACTTGAGAGTGTCATACAAAAGAAGCTTTGAGTTTTATTTTGAAAAACTATAAAAACTCCTAGAATAATGGTTGAACAAAGAACTTGAGATATAGTGTTTGACTTGATCGTTCTATCTTTCAATTGCTCAAGACCGAAGTGAAGGCTGAGAAGCCCCATGGTTGAAGGTAATATGGGTGAGTTTGAAAGTTAAATCGGTTCATTCTAATCCGAAGGAGAATTCTTGTTTGAACGCATGTGTACTTTTGAGGAGTGAAAGCATTGAAGCAACTCCTGATCCATTTACTTAGTTTAGCAAAGATTAAGTTTGGGAGAGTTTGTTGACGGTAGTTACCAACCATTATAAACCATCAATATAACATGCATAAGGGCATAAATATAATCACCAATGAAAGTCTAGGGGTTTAAACTAACAAATTCCATGAGTTTTGGTGAATCTGTATTTTCTACAGGGTTTATCCAAAAAATTGTCAAGGTGGACCTACATGTTGGAATTAAATGCCCTTATCCACAGCGAAACGAACACCAAAAGACTCTATAAGACTCAAGAGGACTCCACACCGAGGTAGAGCCCACCTATAGGCCAGCCCAGCCCCCTAGGCCCACATGTCAGCCCCTCCTTCGAATGTCAGTTTCTCCACCGCCTCCAATGTTGCATCTATGCCGTCCTTCAAGTCGGTTTGATCCAAGGCCTCACGATGGATGCTCTAGCCTATATATACCAGCCTCTGCCACCCCCCAGAGTCAATAAGTCATTTGAGAAGACAGAAACCATAATCATCCTCAGACCTCCATCAATTCTAGGGCATAGCTAGTTAGGCTAGGTCTAGAGGGAGGTGAGTAGGCTTCGCTTGGATTCCCGATCGTCTTAAGAGCGTGGTTTGGTATAATCCTTGTACCCCCTCTCTTTTGTATCTCCATTACTTTTATATGCTAGCTACAATTGTTATGACAATATTAGTATTCATCTTATTTATGTTCTTCGTTATAATGTTCAGGGTTTACTTTGATTATATGCTTAGTATAGTTGGATTATCATCATGTTCATACATAATTTCGTATAGCGCTCACTCTAAGGTACCATGGGTGAGTGGTCGACATTGTGTAAGCGTGGTGCTTATACATTATTTACCTGTGGATACACCATATATTCCAGGTCAGGTGGTAGATCGCGAATATGACACACCCGTTAAATCCTTTGTAGTCCACTCCCCGAATATAGACTTGCAAGTAGGATGCGGTTACGATAGAAGACAAACTATGTTCTTAACTTAGTAATATCCCTTATATGTAGATATAAAGATGATCTTAGCAATGACTACTAGGTATAATTGCACTAATCAATGTATGCTTTGACTTGTAACTAAGAATGACTTAAGAATTATTTCTCTAATATTCTACCTATCCATGCTAATGCCACTGGAAGTAGTACTCTAAGTGATTTATCATTATCATTGATCAATACTTATCATATATATCTTATCCTATGACTTACTCCTGTTATGAGTAGAATATTGGTTATGGTTTACTTCTCCATCAATAGTTTAAGTTATCAATACATGTCCGTGCCAGACCTTTCCTATGGTAAAAATATAAATAACGCTACCTGGAATACTCTCGGGTGAAGTTCTACAATGGTATATTATCTGTGTGCTCGCAGATTTCCTTTTCATATCTATATATTCTTTCTAGTCACATGAAATGATAAGAATTACTTAGTATCACTCTTGTAGTAATGCTAGGTAAAACCAAGCATCTTTGGCACCGTCATTAGGGATGACAACCTAGTATAAGTAATGCTAAGAGATGTAAGTATATAATAGGTGGCTACTTAAAAGAAGTGACAAGTTAATAAATACCAATACTTGCTATAAAGAACGCATCACCGCAAATCCCCGTTGCCCGATAAACCCTATAGCAGCAGCCGCCGTCGTCACTGCCCTTCAGACGTCCTTTGCTGCCAAGCTAGTGTTGGTAGATCATGTTCACGCCTCCCCCTGCTGCTTGTTCTTGCAGCCCCTTCATGCCCTCTGTGAGTGGCGCCGCAAGGCCACAGATTTCTTCTCCACATCCAATAAGTTTGTTTGGTAGTGACATATTGTTGTTTGGTGTAAATCACTCGTTAATCAAGTAGAGCTACAACCGCCAAAGTGGGCTGTGGCCCCTTGTGACTTTAAAAAAAACACGCTCATGACTCTCTAGACTCCCCAGAGGTGATGGCGATGGTGTCGAGACCCATCAAATTTCATATGTCCATGAATTTTATTCGAGTTAACGTTCCTCATGTAAATGATCCTAGAGACTTATGATGTAATTGATCCTCCCCAGAACTAACAAAGAGCAAACTCTATTTCAAAAAAAAAGGACTGCTAGCACTACGATGGCAGAGATAGGTGCATATATACACAACTATTTGTATAGCATAAATATCTTATTTTGTTTGAGAACAAGCAGCAGCCATAGGTGCTACTAGTACAAGCAGCAGCTGTAGAACTAAGCATTTGGCTACAACCATCAAAAGAATGTTTAAGAATTTCCTAGAACATAAAATTTAAGAAGCCACAATTGTTTATGCAAAGAATTGGGGTCTCAGGAGCGTGGACTCCAGTGTCCTCACACTTGTTTCTAGCTCTCTTGTGCCATTGCTACAAACAGGCTGCAGGGACACAAGTTCACAGTTCATTAAAAGGCAAATAAGGACACAAAATCAATAAGAGGGACAAAAAGATAAAAATACATAATTCAGATTCAAAAAGAAATACAACCCAATGTCCAATGGTTGGAAGTAATTAGCACATACCACCAGGTTACATATTAAGCAGTAGTATAATCCTTAGACAGAAATACATGATGCATGGTGATAATCCTTGGACAGTGCCAAACATTTTATGGAGTTAACGTTGTTCCCGTTACATCACACCGGCAATTCCCTAGTGGACTAGGAAATCACAACATCATCATGCCAAAGCAATTTGACGAAATGATTACATGAAGTAGGAATATTCGTAAAAAAACAGTGGCGGAGCTCACAACAAATCATAGGGGTAGAGGGGGCGTGCATTTTGTCTGATACAAATCAACATGTACAGTCATAATTTCACTAGATATAATACAACATCCTAATCGATTCAGCATTTAGAAATTGGGAAACTCAGAAGCAAATAAAAAAATAACTACAAAACAAGCAAACTAAATTAGCACTGACGGACTCAAAACAAGCAAACTAAATTAGCAGTCGCGGACTCACCAGGATGGATCCTATTGGCTCATTGGCTGATAGGGGATTTCAGATTGCACTGGAGAGGAGCAGCTGACTAGCGGAGAGATCCAAGCCTGACAACCACCGACGACGCCGACGCTAACGCGGCACGGCCGTGTGGGCACGTAGATGCGGAAACGCAGGCACACGGCCGGTGGCTCTTGACTCCAGAGGATGGACGAGGCCGTCGAGCGGACCGGCCGTAGGTGTAGGGCGGCGGCCGGTGGGGGCGACGCGACGGCCGATTCAACGTGTGGTGTAGGCCCCACCGCTGTATCGGAAGGGGAAGGCCGGCCAAGACACAAGAGACAAGCAGGTTTTGATGAGGTGAAGATGGGCCGGCCCGTTTTGCTGGTTACTCCAATCACTTACGGATGCGTGCACGATTTAGTACCACCTAACTAACTCAACCACGAGTAGCACAACTTAAAGCTTTGCGTCCCCAATGATCTATCGAAATTCCATGATGATTTACCTTGACACGCTTTTGGGCTAATTTGGCTCGGTCAGGCTTCCTTTGGGTTGAGCCTAACTGTGCTATTGGTCTTTTTTTTCTAAGGCTTGGTTTTATTTTACAAACTGCTATTTTTTACAATCTCATTATTAATGTATAATGCCCATTCTTTTTTATTTTTGCAAAATAATTATTTAAGTGAACATTATCTGCACATTCTTTTTATGTAATTTTTTGCAAAATAATTATTTATTTAAAAAAATATTTGCCCAACCTATGTATCTCAAACTTCAAAATCTCCTACTGAGTTGCCACGTCATCTTCCGTCTGAGTGCTATGTCATGTCCCACTTGCTATTTCGTCATGACCCACTACCTTATTATTGCACAACATCTTGCACTGGCTAGGTACGACCCACATCTTCGGCCTATAGTTGGGTTGATCATCATGTCCTGCTGAGTTGCCATGTCATCTTCGTCTGAGTGCCACATCATGTCCTACTTGTTGGTTCTTCGTGACCCACTACCTTGTTATGCCCCAACATCTTACGCTAGCTACGTAGGACCCACATCTTCTGCCTATAGTTGGGTTGATAATCATGTCCTGTTGAGTTTCCACGTCATCTCTGTCTGAGTGCCACATCATGTCCTACTTGTCGGTTCTTCACGACCCACTACCTTGTTATGCCCCAACATCTTGTACTAGCTAGGTAGGACCGACATCTACTATCCATAGGTTGCATTGGTTAGAGTTGCCACGTCTTCTCCGCCTAAGTGCCATGTCATGTACTACTTGTTAGTTCTTCATGACCCACTATCTTGTTATGCCCAAACATCTTGCACTGGCTAGGTAGGACCCACATCTTCTGTCCTAAGTTTGGTTGGTCATCATGTCCTGCTAAGTTGTCACGTCATCTTCGCCTCATTGCCATGTCATGTCTTACTTGTTGGTTCTTCATGCCCCGGTGCCTTGGTATGCCTCAACATAGCTTGTACTAGCCAGGTAGGACCCATGTCTTCAATCTATAGTTGGGTTGGTCATCATGTTCGTCTAAGTACCACATCTTCTCCGCCTCATTGCCATGTCATGTTTTACTTGTTAGTTCTTCATGACCCACTATGATACACCCAGCACATCCTGCACTAGCTAGGTAGGAGCCACGTGTTTTGTCCGTGGTTGGGAGAAAAAAGCTATCAAAAGATATGTGTATTGATAGATTTTTATTTTATAATTTATTTAAAGATGTCCATGACAACCATAATATAAATTAATATTGGTAATAATATGACAATGTTCTATTAAATACATATCAAATTAAAATATAATTTTGATAGATTTTTTATTTCATGGTAAAGTACATAAATATTTACTGGAGAATATTACATAACTCTAGTTTCCACACTATCCATGTGTCGGTAGAGTTAAATATCAAGTTTCACAATTTCCTTTAAGGACCCATGAAAATGTCTATAACTAATATCATAATTTTATTATGTAAACTTTTTCTGACGGAATTTCATTTTTATTGGACCAACTACTTTGATTTAGCAAAATCCTTCATCAAATTCGTCTGCCTTCCTAGTCTTTCCCACATAAATTTTCCCTCCAAAACACATTCCCATGCAAAAAATCCTGTGCGGGAGAGGATCGGAGGGGGTCCCTCCAAAGGCCGCAAAAAATCCGGCAAGACTCGATAGGATTAGCTTTAATCAGCGGCCCCCATGGTAGGATTAGTTTAACTCAGCGCCCCCCACGCACGCATCCCACATTTCCTATAATTGCGATCTGTTCCAAAAAAAGACCGTGAGGGAGAGGATTGGAGGGCTCCCTTAGTTTTTGGCCTACCTCAAGTCCGCTAGCGTCGTCGCCACTGGACACCATGAAGGGGCATCCCTCCATGGACGTCGCCTCTGGAGATCCCAACAAGAGTGCAATGACGGCGCCTCCATCCAAGAAGATGCTACCATCTGCTTCACAACGTGATGGTGCCGGAGAACTTAAGAAATAGCTCGCCAGATCAATTGAACGGCGGCCTTAGCCTCATATTCAAGCCATCGTCGAGGATGAAAATGAAGAGGAACACACCGGGTCACTAAGGTTTTGTGACTCTAGGTATGTAGATGGTGTTATAGTACTGCTGGTCCACTAGGGTTTATGAGTAGTATAGTTGTTTAGATATATGTTTTACTTCTTATTAGGGCAATCACATGCCACAGGCACACAGATTACGGATGCCAAATACTGCTCGTCTGCTCCCCACTTGGCACGCAGTGGCGGCAGCGGTGGTGTCCTAGGCTCTGTGTTGCGCGCAGCTTGCTGCTCCCCTCCTGTTGTTGCTTCTTGGTTCTCATCTTGCACATGTACACCGATTTGTTTGGATCGAGTTAGAATGCACACGAATGCTTGTTTCCTATTCTTCTTGCTGAGCCGAGAAGAGCACCGAGAACACTAAAAATTGTAAGAAGCAAAAGACACAACATCTCATGGGATCCAAACCATTTTCCCAAATAAGCTATGATCAGGTAATAACAAGGTTTACTGACTTAGTTATTTTTTACAACAGTCAATACCTCATACTACATGTGTTACCATCTCAGAGAGACTCAACAACTAGTGTGGAGCCTACTGATTTGGATCTTTTGATGGTTACACAATGGGCGGGTAGTGGTCAAGCCCAGATACAAAGGAAGTATATGTGAGTGCTAAATATATATATTGTTCTGACTTTACAATTGGTTCATGCTTCATAAAATTTTGGAACACTTCTAATTTTTATCCTTCTAATGTGTTAATTATGTTTCGCTTAGGACAATGCTTGTGTCAAAATTGCTGAGGCAGAATTATTAAAAGATAAACAATGTCTAACGGTTGAAGAAGAAAATGCACTTTTCCAGAAATAATACAGAGAAACCACAGGAACCAAAACGTATAGATGTCATGGTCTTGGATATATGGCGAAATACACTAGTAGGAATATCTACTTCTATGATGATCAGCTTTCGTCACTGAATGAGCCAAATTCGTCTTAATTTTAGTTTTATGATGAATTTATGATGAAAACCAGTTCGTTGTAGAAGTCGTGTCACACTTGAAATTCTATGATGATTTTTGCAAATGTTATAGAAGTGGCTTGATCTATGACAAAAACAAAACGTCATAGAACTATTTTGTCATGTTTGTCAGGGGGCTGCCATGCTAGTGCATTCTTCCATTGGAGATGCTTTTCATGTGTACATGCTATAGCGAGTTGCCTTGGAGTTGGTTCAGGTACGTGTCACCTTCTTATTGCACAACGTGGCCATCTCTGGTTCTTGCACATTTTAGGTTCTTACTGGACCACGTGTCATGTTCTGTTGTTCCACATGTCAGTTTTCTATGGGCACACGTGTCGTGTTGCGGTTGGTTCACGTGTCACCTCTTCATTGGATCATATGATGTAATTTTATTGGTCCATGTGGACGATTCTTATTCAACCACATGTCACAGCACTGTCTGTCCATGTTTCATATTTTTACTTGGCCACATGGCTTGATGACATCCTTCCACGTGTCAGATTTTTAATAGCCCACATGTCGTGCCCTGGCTATTTCACATGTTATGCACTGGTTCCTCCACGTGCCACATTTTTATTTGATCACGTGGCCTATTCTGGTTCTACCACGTGGAGTATAATCAATTCATCATACAAGTAATTCGAGATCATCACTACCACACAGATTGACTACATAACAATTCAGCCTAGCAATCAAATAACCACAATTAACATTTCACACGTCAGCAGCGAACCACTGATAGAGTATCACAACATCAAACCATCACATATGTCCACAGAACAGACCACAAATGTTCATCGCATCAAGCCACAGAAGTTGAAGAGAGTTAATTATCAGGAGAGCTTAAGCGCAAGACTAGCCCACTAAGCCTATTGTACTCCTCCTATTGTTGTTGCTTGAATTCCTCAAGCTCCCTTTCAGCCTTTTCTGTCCTCACCTTCAGTTCATCCACTACTTCGATGAGCTCAGATGTACTTTCTTGTTCACCAGCAAGCTGCTCCCGAAGTGTCATCTCCATCAATGTCTCTACTCTGGTGGAGCTTCTCAGGATACCAGCATTCTTCAAAAAAAGGTTTTTGCTGCTTGCCTGGGAGGGGCGCTTGCCCTGGTAGAGGCAAAGAACCAAAACAACATTAGCACTAGTCATTGGTTGCTGCCCATCAGCAATAGGTTCTGCTTGCATAGCTTCCTACAAAATTCAATGAGTAAAACATTAGGTTACCGATAGTGGAAGAGGACTTCAACTGAAAACCCAAGAGACTAATTCATAACAAGTAATGCTTATGACTTCCTCAGATGACTGCTGATAGAGATTACATAAGCACAATGCATAGGTCTTTTGCAGCCTATAGTCGATAGAGATTACATAAGCACAATGTACAGGTACCATATTGAATGGTGTAAAATTGCAACTACAAAATTCAATGATGTTGCCACATTAGGCTCCTATTGCGTTTCCTTCTTTTATGGCAATGGGTTTAGTAGATTTCAAGGAAAGCAAATGAAGGTACTTACAACTGCTGCACTTGCAGCATCACTCAGGCCCTTTTTCATACTAGTATGGAAGTCCTTGAAGACTTCCACAACACTAACAACTTCATCAGGTCAACCATGCTGTTCAAGTCATGGATCATCATGTTGTTCAACAAGTCCGTGATCATGTTCTGTGGCCTTTCTCTTGTTCTCCTTCTATTCACATTGCACATGAGTTTCTGTTTATATATATTACAAAGGCAAGAGTAACAATAAAACACAATCATCACTTACAAATGTTTGCAGCTAGACAAGATAGGAGCGAGATCTAGAAGACTGGTGGTACTTCACTTTTGCACTATTTCACTTATTCGCCTCAGATGTTTCCTATAGCACTAGACCATAGCAAGACTAGATAAGAAATCAATGGGTTCACACACACCTTGTTCTTAGCACTAGACCAAGCCTTGACAAGTTCACACCATTATGCATCGCTCATGCATAGGATAGGAGAGGTCTTACGGATTTGATTAGCAAGGACACCATTGAAGTAGGTTTGCTTCAACCTATAGCGTGCCTGTCATACCCCTACACTGCAATACATTCCATCAAGCTTCTTGTGTTGGTGGGTGAGCCTTGTCAATGTCTAGCCTTAACTACACGCAGTAGTGTGAATGAAAAGTAAATCCGATAAAGTTGCTCAAAGCAGAGTTGAATGTCAAGAGAGGATACCCATACATATAGTTAGCCTCTCCATAAAATTCCTATAATGGATGACACCGGAGGGCTTCTTGTAATGTTTCCAATGTGTCAAAATTTGTATTTGTTGCCTGACTACTACACCTACCTCTAAGGCAAACTTGGCTGCTTCCACTAGATCATGTGGCCTTATGTTCCCCTCGATAATAGAGATGGGCATCCTCAATCCTCCCATTGATTTGCTCATTTTGTCAAGCAAAATTCCATGACTTCGAGGCCTCAGCTTTGTCACACTTCTTGGCAATGGTACTACAAAGTTTTTATACATTCAGATTGTTAGAAAAGTAACATGGATATCAAATAGCTAGTGTAAATTGATTGATAGACATCTGTAAGTTAATACCAACCTAGGCAACTTGCATTGTTTTGCAGGTGGGTAGAGATAGGAGTTTGCTTAGAGGGCTCCTCTTTGGAATGGCTATCATCATCTAGACGTGGGCAGTCTCTCATAGGTCTAGGTAGCTTAGAGGGCTCCCCTTCAGCATGGCTATCATCATCTGGCTAGGGATAGTCTCTCATACGACTAGGTAGCTCATAGGGCTCCTCTTCAGCATGGCTATCATCATCTAGCCATGGGCACTCTCTCATAGGGCTAGGTAGGGAGCCATCTTGACAAATGTCTCCAATCAATTCATGAAGTTTGAATTGATCCCTAGGTACATGTGTCTGTGATGATGGAGAATTATATTCACCTACTACTGATGCCTCCACCCTTTTGCTAGTGGTAGCCCTCTGAGGATGAACTCCATTAGCAAACTCTCCTGGTCCTGTTGAATTCACTCACTTGGAGTGCCTTCACCCAGGACTCATGGCAACGCTGCCTTTTGTCCTACTAGCAGAGCCTTCTCTATGGCTCCTTCGACCCAGACACTAAAATTGGAGATACAAACTTAAGTAGCAAGCATGTACAAATTGTATTGCTATCAAAACAGTAAAGCATTGCATTGCTACCTACCCCCCTCTGAACTAAATACAAGATAGAACAAACACCTTAATTGCTAGGGGTACTGGCTCATCTTCTAAATTTGAATCTATTTCATCTGTAACATCAAATCCCTCAACTACGTCTACTGATTCAGGGATATCTTCACCATGTCTACCCTACTGCCTAGGGTCCGGAGCAGAGTGGTAGAGGGGGCGACTAGAGAGTGGAGAGGAAGGCCATGGGACTAGGATTTGGAGCTGGAGGAGAGACGGTGCGGGTGGAGAATGGAGATGGAGGCGGAGACAACGACGGTGACTCTTTGCACTTTTATGTGGCCATCACATTACCACAAATGCCCTTGTTTGAAATTGATGGCATGGTAAACCTATTTTCCACGTGGAGGGCAAAAAGAGAGACATCTAATATTCGGTGCTTGTTGGTGGGACTGCTCGGTGCGGTGCTGAAATCAAATTTTCGAGGTGTGTTGGTGGGACTGCTTGGCGCTGTGCTCAGTAGAGACTAGAATCTATTCTGTGTTTTAATAGGAAGTGATTATGACAAAATGTTACTTACCTAATACCCTGTCTTTTCATTTTTCTCCTGTGCACCTATTTATATATCCGATGAGTTAGTTATCGCCTTTTTGGTTTTTTCATAATAATATAAATAAACATAAAACTAAAAGTGGATGATAATAAATAAATAATTAAAAGATGCATGAATTTGACACCTAAAAATTACCAAAAAAACTACTCGCTTTAGCTTGTTGCGCTACATCTGCTGATTATTTTTTTATGTGTGTGAGTGCATCTGCGGCAGTTTGAACTAAGACCTATAATTTGGAAGCAAGGGGAAGATAGGCCCAGGGATGGAAAACCCTCCATAAATAACTAAATGTGTTATTGGATTTCCCAACCTAGAAAAAGTCATGGATTCTAAGGGGATTTGAGTTTCTAGAGAAAGAGAAAAAGCATCCACCTCCTCGCTAGTGCTCTAGCGATTCACCGACTTGCCAGACTCAGTCGTTGGACTGAGTCGCAATACTCGGGATCATCCTCCTCCTCGCTGGAGTCGTAGTCGGTGCTGTACATGCCATCGCTCGACTACATTCCCATTGCTTGTCACTGTTACTACTCAAATCGCTAGTGTAGTAGTCAAGGCTCTGTGTATTTAATGTGTCGGACTTTCTCATAATCAAAGCAGGAAAACACACCAACCCCTCGACTACTACTCTGACTGCTCGTATTCTAAATCTATTTTATTAGTAATTAGTAACGCTACGGGGACTCAGTCTTCTAAAGTTTGTTAGCGTCTACATCGAGTATAAATAAATATCCTTCCTGGTCTCTTTTATTTATCACTTGCAAGTTGCTAGCCATGGAAAGGAGGCAGTGCTACAACTCAGTTAGTAGTTGTTGCCCATAGAACAACAGTGATCATCCTTGTTGAGGTGAGTTTTAGTTTCTTTGTCATTTTATTCTAGTCAGCATCTCAATTGAGGCTAAGATATGGCCTAGGCAATATTCTGTTGCTTTGTGCTGGTTCTTGCTTGTTCAAGCTGTAGTGTTTCATATGTGGTTTTTTCTAATGATTTTTTTCATGTGTTTTTTGTTGTATATGTATACAGAGAGATGTCATCATACCACAACACCCATGTTTACAACATCAGCAAGCTTCCGCTTTGGTAGCTAGAAGTGTCATCAGGTATCGTACAAGGGGTGCTTGTTGCTTGGGGATGTTGATGAGGACATGACGCCCATGCATATGACCATGTTTGGTGCATGGTATGGAGTGGTAGGAGGCCAGCAAGGGTGTCCAAGTCAAGAAGGAGGCCCGAGGCTATTCGATTCGAGTCCCCGAGGTGGAGGCCCAAAGCAACTCAAGTTCGAGTCTATCGCGGCCTCCAGGACCAGTCTGCCTTAAACTGGTCACCCAGGATGCATTCGGACTCCGTTTTCGATGATCCACATATGGATGGAAAGCTAATTTGATAAGCAAGCGAATACAAGTGGTCTCACGTCAAAAGACCTTCATAATCAAAGGGAATCGTCAAAACACTTTAGCGTCTAGAATCTACTAGGGTGCTATGACACCGTCTTTTGATCCGTTGGACCGTGTATCGTGTTTGGGCCCATTAGGGGGCACGTCCAGGGGGTGACACCCAAGACTCTATAAATAGCAGCCGTCACTCTCCTTAGGGTTTGGGTTTTGTTTAGTTCTTGATTTTCTTGTGAAACAGACATTATTTTGCTGCAACTGTGCCACCAAGGCTACTTGCTGTGAACCAGGGCCCTAGTTCTTGATCTTGTTCGCCTATGGTGATTAGTCCTTTCAAATAAAAACTTGAACTCCTTCTCATTATCATAAGCCTTATATTTATTTGCAATTTTAGATTGCATCCATCCTGTTCTTGCTTGTGTTCTTGATTCGCTTGTAGGAAAGTCTTCTCGGTGAGGTCAATCGCGTTCACGTGGTTGATAACCAACAGAGCAGTGCTGTAATAGTTGTGGGGGTCCGAATCAGCCTTGGTTCGAAGCCTAGATCATGAACGTGAGTCTCCACCAATCGACGGTATCATACCTTTCGAAAGATCGGGCCTAGTCTACATCAAGTGGTATCAGAGACCTTGTTGTCCGTTAGGTATAACTTTGTTTTCCCCTTTAGTTTGTTACAATTTTTGCATTACCTATAGTCCACAAAAAGCCAAAAAAAATATACACCACCACATATTCTCTATCCTACAGCCTCATTGTGCCTTTGTAATTTTTTTAATTTTAGTTTGCTTTATTAAACTGTTGTCCCTCGCCGCGTCTTAGTGTTTGTTGTGTTCTGATCTTGTTCTTGGTGTAGTGTCAAGTCTTGTCTTCTAGTGTAGTGATAGTTTGTTCCTTTTCGCCAAATCTTGCATCCCTGTTGGTTGTTACGTGAGCAAATTGAGGGAAAAGAATAAGTCAAGTTGAGAGAGACATATAGTACAAATCTTTATCCTGATCCTTATTTCTACATTTAAAAAGGATATCTCATCTGATCTCCACGGTTGCAGCTAGTGGATTATTCTTGTGCATAGTTAGAAAGAAAGGAAAGCATTAATTGGTAGTTATAGTCTCCTTTGGAAATAATATGCACACAAGATTTTCTACTATTGGTTAGTTGTGATCCTTGTTGGGCATCTCTTTGGTTTTTCCTTGCGCTAATCCAAAAGAAAAGTTCCTGTCAGGGTGTCCACACCTAGGCAGTCCTACTACTGATATTGCTTTACTGGCCGAGAGTTTAGATCATGCTACAGTGCAGCTTCTTGATATTTTTATTTACAATTATTTTTGCAGCACTTTTCTGAGTAAAAAAAGAAAGAGTTAAAGGCAAAGAGGTGCAAAAACTAAAAGAAGGGAAAAAAGCCGCACCTAAAAAAAGAGAGAAAAAATAAAGAAGGAAAGAAAAAGAAAGTAAAAAAAAGTTTAGAAGTGCTTGCATCCTTTGGAGTCCTTGTGCTGAGTTGTATTATATTGCTTGCTTGAACTAGGTCCAGGATGAGTTTAGGCCAGCAACATAGACTAGCTTGGGACTACTTTTCAATCTTGCAATTTCTGAATTAAATTATTGCTATTCCTTGCTACTATATTGTTCCTGTCCAAGCTCCACTTTCTTCTAATCAAGTACAGGTTTGCCTTGTAATTGTTACACTCAAGCTACAACTGGTATCACAGCCACCAACTGATTGCACCTGCCTGTTGCTTTGGTAAGAACACTTGTAAGACCATGGTAAGACGCTTGAGAGTTGAGTGCCTTATTTTTCCTTGTCCACAACCTAAGTAGTTGATAGGGATAATACTTTTATGTTGTCTTTTGCTGTCTTTTAACAATGACAGGTTGTTCGTATCCACCGACTTATGATGGTATAGGTGCTGATGAGTACATGGAGCGGGAAATTGCCATAGATAACATATTTTCTACTCGCTTTATGTGTCCAAGGAGGAAGGTAAAAAATGCAGCTAGTGTTTTGCGATATTCTGCTTTATCTTGGTAGCAGTCTTTAGATCCTTCTGATAAACCTCAAACTTGGAATGATATGAAACTTCTTATGCGAGAAACCTTTGTTAATCCACCTCCTGTTTTGACTTCATATGCTGAGGTGCACCATTTAGAGGAAGAGTCTATTGTTATTCCTCTTGCTATGACTAACCTTCTGCAGGATAATGTACATAAGCGAGAGGATGACATGGAAGAAAATGAGGAGCTCACAACCTCATATGCAAATTTAGAACCATCACTTCATAATGCACCTATTACTCCTGCTGGGAACACAGGTAATGGCCATGGTGCTACACTAACGGAAGGTGAGAATTGTTTTAATGTACTAAATTTTTCCCCAAACCATGCTATCATAGAGCAACTGTTAGTGGAACCCTCTCTTGATTTATCTTTGTCCCATGATAATTTGCTTGAAGTTCCTTGTGATAAAGATGAATTGGTTGATTATGCTTCAGTTTTACATGTTTTGGAACTAGTCACTTGTGCTGAAAATAAACATATTATTCATATTGCTACTAAAACTGATGAGTTCGAACTGTTGTCTTCTTTACATACTTTGGGTTACATTGAATTTGATGTTTTGTGTAACCTAGATTGTTTGGAGGAGAGCCTTTTTAAATATGTTGATTTGCCTTGGTTTTCTAAACACACATATCATGTTATTGGCAAATATAACAAGGGACAATATATGATACATCGAGTATACATTCATAGTAATATGAATTCTCCTTTTGTTGTACAAGATTATGATCGTTTAGAGGGCAGCGATAATAATACAAACATTTTCTCATGTTCCTCAAAGAAACGAGTTCACTTCCAAGAAGGGGAGCATTGTTGGTTGCTACCTATGTCTGCTAGACCATCTATTCCTACATTGTCTTTGGTTAGTTCTAATCAATTGTAGGATAGTGTTGACATACATCGTGTGCATTCAGATCATGGAGTCTACATACTTGCTGAAATTTTTATGCAAGATGACATGCTAGAAACTTGGAAGCATGGTCATGTTCCTTCTCACAATTATTTCAGTTCCCTTTGTCTTCACAACCCCATTCTCCTTTGTGTTGTGCAGGATCAGTTTCAAGCACAATTGATGCTGAGGATGGCTTTTCGTCAAGAAGGGGAGGATGATGAGGACATGACACCCATGCATATGACCATGTTTGGTGCATGGTATGGAGGGGTAGGAGGCTAGCAAGGGTGTCCAAGTCAAGAAGGAGGCCCGAGGCTAATTTGGTTCGATTCCCTGAGGTGGAGGCCAAAGCAACTCAAGTTTGAGTCTGCCTCGACCTCTAGGACCAGTCTGCCTTAAACTGGTCACCCAGGACGCATCTGGACTCGGTTTTCAATGATCCACATATGGTTGGAAAGCTAATTTGATAAGGAAGCCAATCCAAGTGGTATCATGTCAAAAGACCTTCGGAATCAACAAGAATCGTCGAAACAAGTTAGCATCTAGAATCTGCCAGGGTGCTGCAACACAATCTTTTGGTCCGTTGGACCGTGTATCGTGTTTGGGCCCATTAGGGGGCATGTCTAGGGGGTGACACCCAAGACTCTATAAATAGCAGCCATTGCTCTCCTTAGGGTTTGGGCTTTGTTTAGTTCTTAATTTCCTTATGAAACAGACATTGTTTTGCTGCAACCATGCCGCCAAGGCTGCTTGCTGTGAACTAGGGCCCTAGTTCTTGATCTTGTTCGCCTGTGGCAATTAGTCCTTTCAAATAAAGACTTGAACTCCTTCTCATTATCATAAGCCTTTGCGTTCATCCCGTTCTTGCTTGTGTTCTTGATTCGCTTGAAGGAAAGCCTTCTCGATGAGGTCAATTGTGTTCGCGTGGTTGATAACCAATGGAGCAGTGGTGGAACGGTTGCGGGGATTCGAATTAGCCTTGGTTCGAAACCTAGATCGTGAACGTCGAGTCTCCACTAATCGACACTATCATACCTTTTGGAAGATCAGACCTAGTCTACTTCAGATGTCATGTTCATCAACAGCCCTGATGGATCGTTGTTGAAGCTGTAGTTCGTTATATGCTTGGTAAAGATTGCTTTGTTACAATTGTCAAAGACTATGATAGTGGTGAGATTTTTGTCTGTGTTAGGAAGTTTGAGCAAATGAAAAGACTTGGTAGTGTTACTATGTTTATGGGAGGAGACCCTATCATCTTCACTCATGTTGATCAACTGAATGAAATTTGTCAACCGTCTGACATGACTCCCCATGGTTAGATGAGTTATTTTAGACATTAGAGATTAGAGAAAAACTACATAATGCACTTTTCTCTATAATGGAATGAAGTTTTTATGTTGGTCCAACTATATTTATCTTCCTTTATTTCTTTCATACTTCATATACTTCAGTTGATTCTTATTGCATTGAGTTTTTTTTATTTTGTTAAATTTGAGAATCTGACTTGTCGGTTTGGGCTGATTTAAAATTTTTACTAGCCGGACACTAGTGGAGCGATAAGGTTTATCATAGAAGGTTTGGCGGTTTGAAATCGTGACTACCTAGATAGTATTGTTGAACGATGTGTGGCGTCCATTTTCTCTTGTAGGCTCCTAGATTCCCACGCAAGCACGCGTGCGTGGGTGGCGTTCGCAGGTAGTTGTAGCAGGGACATCTCCTCATGTCCCATTGCATTCATGGTATGGGGCAAAGCCAAACCGCCCGCCCACGCAAATGTGTCAGTGGTCATGGGGCGTGGGGTGGTTCCATAGCCCCCAAACAATAGAAGACACAAGGGCACGAGAGGAAAGGTTATCTACTACCTTCTGCGATCGTCGACCTTCCCTCCCTAGATCTCCTCTTTCTATCCCAAAGCTTTTGCCCTCCACCTTACTACGCACTTTGTGCCACTAACGCCTCCTGCGAGGACCATGACCACACAGTGGATGAAGTCGTCAATCGACCACAAGGTGTTTGATGAGCTATGATTGAACACGGTGATCCTAGAGGCCGCCGACGCGATTGGGTGGAGAGTCTCACTAAGAACCGAAGTGGAGCTGAGGCCGGAGGAGATTGAGGTCATCTCTTTTGCCCATTTCCACTCTTTTGGGTTCAGTGCCGGCGCACCCTTTACTCTAGTGGTTGCTATACTACTACGGGCTCTGCCTCCATGACTTGACCCCAGAGGGGATCTTCCACCTATCCGTCTTCATCATGCTATGTGAGGGCTTCCTGGGAGTCCCTGCCCACTAAGACCTATGGTAGTCTTTATTTCGGGTGGTTCGCTCAGCGCCTGAGGGGTCCATCATCCTCGGATAGGGGGTGCCTTGATCCAACTTCATCCCAAATTGGAGGATAGGTACCTGAGCCTTGATCGCTACCCTTCTATGGACTTGGGTGGCAAAATTAGTGGCTCTATGTCCCCAATGAGAGCCTGCTGCTATGATCATAATCTCCTGATCAGCTGTGTGGTGACCTCCTAGAGTCATGGGATGAAGTACCGCTCCTAGAGGCCTAGAGGCACCATGTGCCCAACTTGTTGGATGCGATTAAGGACCTGAAGGACCAAGGCCTGACAGGAATAAGGGTGATCCATACCTTCATCGGCCATTGAGTCCTCCCCTTAAAGATGAGGCACCACCCCTAGTGGGAGTTCTGAGGCGCAATAGACCCTACAATCGAGTCGAGGGTCACCATCCATGAGGATGACCTAGACCAGTAGGTGATGAAGGTTATGGGAGAGTACACAATGTATCATGGCAGAGGGGAGCCCCTAGTGTCCTTCAGCGCTAGCCATCCTCTACCGAGAAATGGACCTCTCATCGGCGTGGTCTCACACCCTCCGCCAGTTCCTCCTAATGAGGTGATTTTTTCATGTACTGCTGTTCATATTATTTCTCTTTATTAAATTAACTAGAGTCTACAAGCAGTGCTCATGCTAGTATTTGTGTTCATGCTGCTTAATTTAACTAGTATTTGGAAATTACCTACTTTCTCAACAGGTGGATGTGGGCGTGATGGCATCCCGAGGATCGTTGGCCCTAGAGTCGAGATCTTTGTTCGTGGTCATGCTCGGAAAAGCGGCCCCCGGTGGGGGCAGCTACTAGCGACTATTCCATCCCATGCTGCTCCGGACAGTCCAGGTGAGTCGTTTGCCTTCTCGATCAGATCGCTCTCCCCTTATCCTATGGGCTTGAACTTGGCTTGCATTGTGCAGAGAGATGTCCCATCACCGCATGCCATTGCCGATCCCGTCTGACCCCAGACAGTATTCTGGTGATGCATCGTCAGACCATGAAGTCCCAACTGACCCCAGATAGTCTTCTAGCGATGCATCATCATACCATGAAGAATACTTTAAGTTAAAGGAGGCTTAACTCAAGGTCATAGACTTGTACTTAGGGGCTAGTCTAGACATCGACAAGCTACACGATGAGCTGAAGGTCCGCACATGCCGCGCTTGGCGTCGCCCAACAAGAAGTCACCCAGGCGTAAGACAAGAAGGCAGCCTCTGAGGTAGAGGTCTAGAACCTACATGTCGACATCACTGCCGCCTGTGATGCTGTCTTCTCGGTGCAGGCAGCGGACAATCCGGTCACTGCACCAAAGGAGCGCCTCCTTGCCCTGTCGGCCTACATTCAGGCCATGGTGTTTGAAGCCATCTGTCAAGGGGTGCCATGGCACTGGTCATTGCCTAGCTTGAGTTTGGTGCAGTGGTGAAAGTCCATGTGGTACAACAAGCTTTTCTGCTAGCACCAGAAGACGAAGATTATATGGATGATCTGTTCAAGCGCGTCGAGCCGGCCACCAATGTCGTCTTAGCAAAGGTGAACATGGACGAGATCCTACACAACTGCATCATCTGTTGATCTATGGGACGTATCAGTAGTATAAGTCATGACTAGGTTTGGTTTGTGGGATGACCGTAAGTGAAGTCTTAATTATTTGCATGCATGTCTATGTTAACTTTTGTTGAACTTCGTATTTGGTTTGTTAAACTTTATTGAGCATGGTGTAGCTCAATTCCTTTGGTTATTTGGTAACTTGTTTCTAGCCCCTGTTGGTTACTTTTGCCTGTAAATTTCTTTTGCGTTCTCTTTCTGATCTATAAGGGCGTCCCCAACAGGAACCAAATCACCAGCGTAGTCTAAACTCTATTGGCTACAAAAGAAACAAAGCACAGTGCTAGCAAGAGCGCAATAGCTAGTCTCGCACATGTTTCAAAAAAGGCTCTCTCATATCATGTCTGGCTTCATGTTCTGACATCCATTTTTTTAATATTTTTAGAGGTTGCACTGCTAGCGATTTCTCTACTATCACTGGGGATGCCCTAATATACTAACAGTGTTCGCCCTTTCTGATCAGAGGACGTGGGTGTATAGATGTTGAAATTTTCTTTGATAAAATTTTATTGAAGTTGAAAGAACCATGTAGCGAGGAGTTCATCTGAACAAGTCTCACCTCGATCTAATGCAGAACGGATGAGCCATAGCTATTGACTTTTACTCCGAATGCAAGAAAGTCCGCCTGCTGTGTATTTGATCTCATAGGATAGTATAAAGTGTCGTAGCAATCATTCTGCCCCTTGACTGCTGTGACTACTTGGATTGTAGTGCAATAAGTACAGAAAAGACCTATCACAACTGCACCAGTCATTCAAATGTCAAGCATGTCATGGTGGTCAAAAGCTCTTTTTATCGATTCACTTCTTGTGTCTAGCTTTCCTGCCACATTTGCTTCAGTCTTGTCAGCCATGCAAGGTCTATATGAAAGGAGTGCCCCTTCCCTCATCTGATAGTGCGCATTGCATCAACCACCTATCTTCTGGCTCCCCCCTTCCCTCACCTGTTTGCATTTTCCCAACCACGTCCCATGCTGGTTTGAGGATCTAGATTAAGGTAACGTGCTTCATATCAAACCATACTATTTGTATGAACTTATTATTGCATTCCATGCTGGTTTGAGGATCTCAATTGACATTTATTCTAACTGAAATCATGCTTACAGATGGTAACTAGTTACTATACCAAGGATGTGTACTCTACAACTATCGACCACAACTTTTTCCTGACCATGTCCCTCTTGTATATTAGACAAAATGATGTTTACCTATTTCTTGTAAACCGTATGCTCGCCTGATAGTCTGAGAAGCATAAATTTGAATGGGCCATACATGTAACTCTTGTGCAACTATGAGTAGAACTTTTGCCTAGTCGGCTATGCTACAAACAGGAGTTGCACCATCTGTGGCTGCAAGCATGAATCCTAAAGCGGCAGCTTCAAACATAGCTGAGGGGGTGTAGACAATCAGAACCTATGAAACCATGTAATGTGGCCATCTCTAGCTAGCTGCTGCCCCTCGGCTGCTATGAGCCTATGAATGCTTGGATAGGACTACACTATATAGTCCATCAAATGACAAAAGGTCTAACCCGACTAAAATATTCATTACTCAGATACTAGTAATGATGAACATGGTGTGCTCGCGTTAGAAGCCTGTTCCAGCCCTGGTGTCCCTATGTGTACAAAGCCTAACCTCACTCCTATTGTTTGACTCCTACTATTGCCCCCGCTCAGCGGCCTCCCCTGACTCCTCCTTAATCAACATATGTCATGCCACTCTGCCTCTCTAGCCCTCTAGCTCACCACCGTCCACACGCTGTAGCTCAATCCATGTGGCAATCATGTCGCTGATGGTGCTCCCTACCAAGGTACAAATTGTGATTGTGGGCCACCTCGCTATGACCTCAGAGCGCCCCATGGACAACCTTCGTATCCTATGAGTGACCTGCTCATCCATGCGTCACATCTACGGTGCCCTCACCATCAGTCAGGGTCTAGCACTGGATTAGTTCAGACACGAGAGGACGTGGGATCACCCCGTCAACTACAAAGCCCACCTTGCTACCTTGACCTAAGTCAGCAACCTAGAGGCTTACTTCCTCACTAGGATACAAACCATATTCATGGAAAAGCATAGCCCCCGCCATGCCTCGACGGTCTCGCCCGCGCTACTAATGGTGGGCACAATCTGGTGGCCTATCTAGTCACCCTATTGCTCTATAGGCACAATGTCGATGCCGACAACAATGACACTATGAGGTGGTACATAAGATGGGTTGAGGGCGAGGAAGTATCACAGGTGGTGGCAGCAGACCAATGAGTTGGTGGCTAACCAACAAGGGGTGTGTGTTGTGCCACCTCTCGGCCACTGAGGTGGTCCTCCAAATGACATGGGACATGATGTCGCTGCCACCACCAATACAGGTGCACGGTGATCTTTTATGCGCAAGCGGCGTCTGTGGCTATGAAGATGGATGGGAAAGAAGGGCTCTATATTGTAGTGAGGACTATAGGCTTTGCCAAGAAATCCATTTTTTCGAATGGGAAAATGGAATAAGAAACTAGTAATTCACTATTTTTGAATGTAATGTATTATGGCATTTGAAATTTGTCCTCAAATATAGTGGATTGAGATGAATACATGCGTATCCAAACAAGGCCTTAGGGATTCAATGAAAGTACTAGTAAGAAATAGGTTTCCCTATATAACGTGAGACATGTCCAACCCGATCAGATTTACAATGCTCGGACTTTCTTATGTGTGCAGTAAACTTTGAATAGCTATGTGGCTCCTCCATTAGGCATTAGATCAACAAGAGACTTGATTGGATGAATTCTATTTGCAGGCAAAACCAACCAACAAGGGCTAGAAAACGGCTACCAAATGACCAAAGAACCTGCCAATAGAGTTTAACCCACGCAATCGCTATGTCTGCATTAACTTTTATTGAACTTTGTATTAGGTGGGTTAAACTCTATCTAGCCCCTTTTGGTTGCTTTTGCATGTAGTTCTCTTTCTGATCTGTAGTATACTAATGGTGTTCGCCCTTTTTGATTGGAGGGCGTGGGTGTATAGATGTTGAAATTTTCTAGAGCCTAAGACAGTCTGACCATATGAAATATAGATAATCCGGACCACTGTGAGTCGATGAACAATGAAATACAGTGATGGCAACTATCTGGGGACATCCAATTAGTCCATAGAACCCAACAATTAGTTCACAATACAAACAGGTATGGACTAATAAAACAACTAATTAGCTAATTTTTAGCCATGGCTAACTAGTCATAGTTCATCCAAACAGGGCCTAAGACAGTCCGGTACTTAGAAATCTTGATAGGCTGAATAATTGTATGATGAAACAACAAAATACAGATCGTGTCAACTCTTGCGCTGAGTACACCGCCTCCATCCACCGTTTATCTTGCGTACCTCCACCTTGAGCTTAGCTTCATCATCCTCTAGCTCATCCTCCCATTCCTTGTCGTCATCATTGCTATAGGTGGCCTCACATATCACGCTGAAGAAGTAGGTGTTGCCAACATTGAGGTTGTTGTTAGCGTAGAAGGCATCCCACCCATACTTGAATGACACTCGCAAGACTTTGTTTGTGCATGTCCTCTCCAAGCCCTTGAACTAGGATTGCCTAGCCATCTCTAGCTCAACCATGCACCACTGCTTGTAGTCGTGCGCTCACTCGAAGTCCACTAGCACATTATTCACCTCGCACAAAAAAAGACTGATGACAAAGAGGATAATGGTAACTTGTGACATCATTGGTATATTCTGTGTCTCGTGCGAGTGCTCATTAGATACTTCACTCTGAGGTGGTACTTCTTTAGGATCACTGCAAAACTCCTCAGCTCTACGACAGGTAGGGAGAGCTGACTACCACCGGCCTTGAAGATGTGTGGGTACTGCTTGCAGTAGGTGGTAAGGTCAAAGACCTTGACATTAATCTATGACCGACTATCATACCACAATACAAGAGAGAACCCATCTTGGAGGTCGATGGAATGGGCGAAGTGCTTCCATCCCCAGTGGAGGTATAGGTGACCTCCATTGGGGAAAACTTCCACCTTCCACTAGGCCAAGCTCTGCTCATCGTCCAGATAGAGATCAAGTTTTTGGTGACCTCCGATGGCCTAGGCCATTACAGTCGACAATTTCTACATGCACAACAATCAACATAGCCAGATAGAGGGACAAGTTCATTCCCCAAGGCAAACCCTAGCAGATAGGATTCAACACACAAAAAATGAGCACTTACTAATGTTTTTGCATACAATCCAGGAAGAAGGATCTTCATGTGCTCCAGGTCACTCTGGCTTGGTCCTACCATGTCTTCTTGTAGCCCTGCCATGCCAACTAGGGAACTTGATAGTCTTGAGGAATCCTTGCTAGTATGTCTATGTTCTCGTTCTCCTCTTGTGGTGGTGGTGGTGGGGGCCTTTCTTTTTCTATGTTTCTAGTGTTTGTCACAAATGCAAGGAGTCCACACACTGTTGGGGCATCAGTGGAGGAGCTAACATGTAGTAAAAATCAGCATTGAGACTAATGCCATCTCATTGGCATAAATGGAGGAGACATGCTCTGTTTTCATTAGTGTATGCTTGGTAATGTCAATACTGCTGCATCTCTGGTTGAACATGCCTTCCGCGGTACGACTGGTTGAGGTTACCGAGGGAGTGTGACAGCACCTGAGGTGAAGCACACTGGTTGGAAAAAATCTTTATCTTGCCTTGCCCTAGAGTCCCTATGAGGGTCCAAGCATTGTAAATCTAACCAAGCTGGACACGCCTTTAGTCTGCCCCTTGACTACTGTGACTACTTGGATTGGAATCAAATAAGTACAGAAAAGACCTATCACAACCACACCAGGCGTTCAAGTCTCAAGCATGTCAAAACTCCTTTTCTTGAATCACTTCTTGTGTCTAGCTTTCCTAACGCATTCACTTCACTCTAATATTTTACTACGCTTGCAAGAAAGTTTGAATACGGCACATTTGATCTCATCATACACTATACAATATAGAGCTATGAGTAAAACTATAGCCTACGGAGTGCACTCAGTCACAACATCTGTATCAATAGTAGTTGTAGTCATGAGTGGATTTGATCTATGTTGAACCCAACTCGTCTTATTTTTGTGTATTTGATAAGATTTGTTAAACTTGCAAGAACCATGCATCAAGGATTATTTTTATTCAGAAAGTTTATACTTTATAGGATCACACAAGGTCTGGCCGTCTGAAATCTTGACTACCCAGATGATGTGCTCCTACATTCCCACATAGGCACATGAGCATGGGTGGCGTCAATAGCCTATTGCTATAGGGGACGTTGCCTCCTGACCTATCGGATTGACATGACGGGCCGAAGCCCCACCACCCATCCACGCAAACCTCTTGGTCATCGGGTGATCGATGGCCCCCAAACTATAATAGTAGAGACAAGGGGCAAGAGGGATGGTTATACCTGCTGCCTTCTCTTTCCAGAGCTCCTAATTCCATCCCAAAGCTTTTGCCTTCCACCCTACTGCACCGCTGACGCCTCCTGCCAGGACCATGGTGGAACGGACAAGGTCGTCTCTCGATGTGGAGTCCCTGAAGGCCTTTAATGCTAGCAATCCTCCACTAAAAGATGGATCTCTTGTTGACTTGCTCTCTAACCCGCCAGTTCCCCCTTTCGAGGTGGATCATCACCACTCTTCATGTTGTTTATCTTCATTTAACTAGAGTATGCGAGCAATGCTCACACTAGTATTTGTGTTCATGCTATTTAATTTAACTAGTATTTGGATTTTGCCTACTATCTCAATAGATGTTCATGGGCATGATGGTGTCCTAAGCCTTGTTCACCCCAGTGCCTAGTTCTTTGTCCGTGGTTGAACTCGTAAAGAGGCCCTATGAGGTATCCCTCGATGGAGGCAGCCACCCACGATTCTATGCCATGCTGCGCTAGTCAGTTCAGTAAAAGTCATTTGTCTTCTCAATCAGACCACTCTCCCCCTTATCCTATATGGGCTCGAAGTTAGCATGCATTGTGCAGCGCTTCCTCCATGGTGGCACCATCCCAGGTCATGGGGCTTTCCCCTGATGGTGCCAGAGAGTCATCCTATCGCCACTTGCCACCGCCAAGCCAGTCTGTCCCTGCACAACCCTCTGGTTTTGAAGTGGGTGAATCATCAGAAGAGCGTGAATCCTTAGACAACGTAGAGTACCATCAATTATTGAAGGATTATCATGAGGTCCAAGTAGATTTGTCATCAACCAGACTAAATGATAAGACACTATGTGGTGAGCTAGATGCCGCTGCAAGGCACTTAAAGCTTCTAAGAATCTAACCTCCCAAGCATGAGCCAACTTGATGATCGCCCAGCAGCAGGCCCAACACATGATGAACCTTATTGTGGTGTTGAGCATATGAGTCGACACCCTACAGATGTCTGTGCTAGCCACCTGTAACGTGGCCTTCCCCATTGGAAGAGTGGATAATCTATTGGCTGCAGAGGAGCACCTCTTAGTCCTGCTGGCCTAAATTTGAGCTATGGTGACCGAAGTCATTCATCAGGGGGCTACCACAGTGTTGGCTACTACCCAGCTTTAGATTCGCACAGCAGTGAACCTCGGAGTGATGAAAAATGATATTGCCGATCTGATCAAGAGTTTTGAGCCGGCCACCATTGTCGTCTTACCGAAGGAGGATGTGGACAAGATCTTGCATGCCAACCTCAAACCTTGATCTATGGGATATATCAGTAGTATTAGTAGTCATGAATAAGTTTGTTCTGCGGTATGCCCTTGCAAAATATGTGAACTCTTATTTCCATGTTGGTGTTAACTTTTGTTGAACTTTGTATCAGACCTTGTTTGGATGCATGTGTATCCACATCAATCCACATGTGTTGGAGTGGAATGGAATGGAATTTAGTTTAATTCCATTCCAATCCACTTCAACACTTGTGGATCAAGATGAATACATGCACATCCAAATAAGGCCTTAGGTGGGTTCAACTCTATTGAGCGTGGTATAGCTCATGTCCTTTGGTCATTTTGCAGCTGGTTTGTAGCCCTTGTTGATTGCGTTTCACTACAGATTTCTTTTTAGTTGTCTTTGATCTAATCTATAATATGCTAAACATTCAAGAGTGCCTTTGATCTCTGTTGAAGCCAATTTGTCTCTTTCATAAAATTTGTTGAACTTGAAAGAACCATGCAGCGTGGAGTTCATCTGAACAAGTCTAGAATATTGTATTTGATTTTGCTTTTCTATTGTTTTGTTTCAATTTTATTTGTTTCCTTTAGGGATTCAACGAAAGTTCTCGTATGAAATAGGTTTCCATGTATAACGTGAGATATGTCTGGCCTGGTCAGATTTATGATGCTAGGACTTTCTTGCATGCATAGTAAATTTGAATACCTATGTGTCTCCCTAAAGGAAATAAATCTAAAGAAGGTACATGTGACAACCATTACAATTTGAGCACCAGGAGCAAGTCTCGCACTTACAATCTGTTGAGCGCGGTGTAGCTTAGGTCGTTTGGTTTCTATTTGTTTTTTTGTTGCCTTGGTGTCTTTGTCAATCTTTGTTGAACTTGCAAGAACCTTGCAGCGAGGAGCAAGTCTTGTCTCGGTGTAATGCAGAGCAGAGGAGCCATTGGTGTTGAAATGTTATTGCACACATAAGAAAGTTCGACTGCAAGTCTTGCCTCAGTATAATGCAGAGTAGAGGAGCCATTGGTGTTGAAATGTTATTGCACATGTAAGAAAGTCCAGCCTCTATACATTTGAACGCGTCTGACAGTATCCTCCGTAGTTTTCCTCATCTTCCTATGATGCTTGTTACTGTGTCATTTATGATTTTAAGTTTGACTAACTTAATAGTAGCATAGCCTAGTAATACAATTTGATGGGTGCATTGTAGTGCTTTTGAAGTGTCATTTTATTGTACTTTGGAGTGCCCTCATTAGCATACCCCATGTACCCATGAAATTAGAAATCAATATAAATATTGTACTACAAATGAATTTAATGGATGAAACAACGATGGGAGTTGTAACACCACCGTAACACATGTGCACACCAAACAAATAATGCAATTTGCAAGCAAAACAAAGATAGCACACTAGTTTAGCTAAAATAATGACAACATCCATCATTCAGGAAATTAACATGTCCATAGACAAGCAAACAACATTGGTCTATTTCAAATGCATGATAGAGAGATACATCAAATGCAGCTTTATTTACTACTCTACTAATGAATCCAAGCACAAGGGAACATAAGAAAGATAGTATGGTCTATAGATGAACTCTTTTTTAATGGTATGTCTACCATACCGAAATGCACGGATAGGGAGACATGAACTTTTTTGCGGTCCATGTTATATGCGATGATTGTTCCATCCTCCCTAGCAAAGAAAATGAAATTCCATTCTAGGTGAACTGTGTCCTCATCAAAATCTAGGTAACCAAATCTAATATTAATACTTCCAAACAGGATCCACGTCATGACCATATCCTCAATGTCCAATTATTAGTGCCATAGTCTTCAAGGATCCAAATTGAAAGCTTGGAATCATTGGGACCATCAACAGTACATAAACACAAGTGACATTGAGCTTGATGCATGGAGTGATGAAGACCATCTGGCCTATCAATTTTCCTCCATGTGTTTCCTGCCATATCCACAACAAATATCATAGAGTACCTCCTAGAGTGCCCCATAATATGCAGACAACCGTTAAGAAACACACTTGGTTCTCTATAAAATGTCACATCAGTATGCTCACCCCATTCAGATTCCTTATAGATCCATGCTATAGTTTGAGATGAGTAGATCTCCACACCTACGCACACAACATTGACATCCACATATTCAATCACATGGAAGTGCAAGGAGGCTGTTGCATCAAATGCTAAGCGAGCCTCACCAACAACATAGCCAACATCATGGGTGCTAGGTGGTAGAATTTTAAACTTCTGGGTCATTGGATTGTAGATGACATTGCGATATCCATTAGCCCCAAGGCAACAACATAGGATGAGGCCATTGCAGCAATCTAAGAGAGCTACATTGTCAATGTTGAAGGGCAAGAATTCCAAGGAGCGGTGGCGTACACCATAGACGATGCTGGTGAAGTTTTGATTGTTGTTCTCACTGTCATAGAAGAAGCCAGCCATAGTCTAGGGCAGCTTCTTATGGTTGTTGGGGTCTGAGATGAGGTTTTTCTAGGAGTGACAAACATATTTGTAGCAGAACAAGGAGTGGGTGGGGAGGTGGTGGAGGATCTCATGAATGACATCCTTTGTGAGGTTAGCCAGTGTGTTCCTCTTGTTGGAGGCCTCCACCATTCTGTCAGTGTGCAATACAATGAGAGCTTCCTCAGCAATGAGATCACTGAAGAGGAAAATAATCCAACAAAGATCCATCAGTGAAGTCCACAACTCATACCAAAGTGCAACTTGAACAACCATTAACAATTTTCATGGTATGACCTCATGTAAATTTAGAGTAGCACCACATAGATATATAACTCAAACTAGAGTAGTAGTTAATGGAGCTGTAACCATTACAATTTCAATAGTTAATTGAGCTTCCTCAGTTTTCATAAGTAGAATATCAGTGAACAAGTGGTAGTGATCATCATCGGCATCAGTAGCAATATGTATAGCTTAAACATTATTGGCCTCAGTGATGTGAATGATGGACACCGGTCGATCCGACCGGTGTGTCCGGTCACCCTAATTTTTAGTGGACAGGGGAGCCCAATGGCTCTATTCATAGGGGCTCTCTATTTAAGCCCTATGGCCGGCTCAAGGTCACCATCTTGTCCATTTGCACTGACATAGCAACCTTCTAATCTTAGCCAAAGCCCTCCCACCCATCTCCATCATTGATTCATCACCTTTGTGAGATTGGGAGTGAATCCAAGTGCATTGCTTGAGTGTTTGCATCTAGAGGCACTTGGTGTTCGTGTTTTGCTGTAGGATTCGCTTGTTACTCTTGGTGGTTGCTGCCACCTAGATGGCTTAGAGCAGCGAGGATCATCAAGCGGAGGTTGGTGATTGTCTCTGGCTCCGATTGTGGTGATTGTGAGGGGTTCTTGACGTTTCCCCAGAGGAGAGCCAAAAGGTACTCTAGTGGATTGCTCATGGCTTATGTGATCCTTATCTTATGTTGGTTGTGCGGCACCTTATTAAGGGTTTGGCATGTGATGCCAATTAGCGCGTGAACCTCTAAGTGAGTGAATCACCATAACAAGGACTAGCTTGCCAGCAAGCAAGTGAACCTCGGTAAAAAATCATTGTGTCATCATTTGATTCTGAGGTGATTGGTCTTCATTGTTATTCATTCTTATGATTGATTGGTTCATTGCTCGACTTGGTCAGGTCGTATAACCATCTTGCTCTCTCTTATTACATTAACGCAAACTAGTTGTCAAGCTCTTTAGTGTAGCTAGTCGTGAGAGCTTGTTAGTTTGGTTAGTGTGGCTCTTTAGTTAGCCTTTGAGAGCACACTAACTTAGTGTAGTGACATAGCCATTGTGTGGATAGAGTCTATAGAAACTAGAATTGTGGTAGGTGGCTTGCATTTTTAGTAGGCTAGCGCAACACTCGCTTCACCTCATATTTGTCTAACCGGTTTGCTAAGTGTTGTTGTAGAAATTTTTAATAGGCTATTCACCCCCTCTAGCCATTAGGATCTTTGAAGTGGTATCGGAGCTGAGGTCACCATGATCTAAGGCTTAACAACCTTCGGTGTTAAAATGGCTCAAATCAACAACACCAAGAAGCCACCCCAATTTGATGGCATAAATTATCCATATTGGAAGTCAAAGATGACCACACATATCAAGTCAATCAATAGAAGGGTGTGGAAGGTGGTAGAAACCAAAATTGAGATTTCTAATCCAGAGAATCCCATCGCAGCCCAAGAAGTGCTTCTCCAAAACAATGACATTGCTCTAAGTGCCATTCATGATGCAATTGATGAGAGAACATTTGAGCAAATCAAGAACATTGAGATGGCTCATGAGGCTTGAAAGAAGCTAGAAGAATCATTCGAGGGCACCAAGGCAATAAAGGGTGCAAAGGCATACATTCTCAAGGAGAATTTTGCTAGCTCCAAGATGAAGGAAGATGAGAGTGTGCCGAACATGTTCCATCGGATGGAAGTGGTTATCAATGATCTCAAAGCACTTGGTGAGAAGGTGGAGGATAAGGACTTCTCTCATAAGTTCTTGAGATGCTTACCCGCAAGATTTTGCATGTTGGTCACCTTGCTAGTGAGGACCGATTTGGACACAATGACACCAAACCAAATCTTGGGAGATATCATGACCGATGATGCTTATAGAGATGATGATGAGAAGGAAGAAAAGAGGGAGAAGAAAGATGACAAGAAGGATGACAAGAAGAAGAGTGTGGCATTCAAGGCCACATCATCCAAGGGCAAGGCAAAGCAAGAATCATCAAGTGAAGATGAAGACTTGAGCTTTGATGAGATGGATGATGAGAAGATGGTTCTCTTTGTTAAGAGATTTGGCAAGTTCATGATGAAGGGCTACCATGCTAGAAGAAAGAAGTCTTCATCCAAGAATAAGGAAGAGTCAAGAAGGTGCTTCAATTGTGGAAGCTAGGATTATCTTGTTGCTCAATGCCCATACAATAACGACAATGATGATGACAACAAGAAGAGCAAGAAGAAGGACAAGAAGGAAAAGAAAGAGAAGAAGGACAAGATGACCATCAAGAAGAAGAAGGGTGGTTCATATGTGGTCACTTGGGATAGTGATACTTCCTCAAGTGATGATGATGATAGTGATGATGACAAGACCACCAAAAAGAAGGCACTTGCAAGCATTGCTATCAATGAGAAGCCTTGTCTCTTCGACACTCCATCATGCTTCATGGCTAAGGCCACTAAGGTACAAACTTGTGATGATGGAAGTGATGAAGAACATGATAATGAAAATGAAAATGAAAGTGATAGTGATGATGATGAACCAAGGATGAACTACTTGACATGCTAAATGATGCTAAAGAACACTTTGACATTAAGAGAAGGGAATGTAAAAGCTTGCGTAAGGAACTAAAAGCCCTTAAGCAAGCCTTTGATGATCTCAATGCATCTCATGAGAGGCTAGAGGAAGCCCATGAGAAGCTTGGCAAGGCTCACAAGAAGCTTGAAATAGCTCATTCCTCTTTGTTTGATGAGCAAAATAAGAAGAAGCATGTTGAGACATGTAATGTAGGCTTAACTTGTGACTTAATTAATGAATCATTCTATAAGCCTATCATTGTTGCTCCCACTAACCCTTCTTGTAGCACTTCCACTTCCACCTCATCTACTAGTGATGGTTTCACATATGATGCCTCACTAATGGTTGATAATGAGATCCTCAAGAAGGAGGTCAATGAGCTCACTCACATCTTGGCTAAGGCCTATGGCGGTGAGGACCACTTGCTTAAGTGCTTGGGTAGCCAAAGAGCTTCTCTCTATAAAGCGGGATTGGGCTATACCCCTAAGAAAGGCAAGGCAGCCTTTGCTCCTCACAAGACTAGCTTTGTGAAGAACAATGATCAGTTTTGCACTAGTTGCAAGCAAGTTGGTCATAAAGAGCACGAGTGCAAGAACAAAAGCAAAAATGCTAATGTATCCTCAATTAAGATTTATTCTTTCTATGTGCTTACTAAGGGTACAAATGGTGTGAAAGCTAAGTTCATTGGTACACCATGGATGGGCTCAAAGAAGAAAGCCATTTGGGTGCTAAAGAGCTTGGTCACTAACCTTCAAGGACTCAAGCAAGTTTGGGCACCTAAAAAGAATTGATCTTCTTTTGTTGGTGAATTACAAAGCTAGAGGAAAGCATTGGGCTCTTGATAGTGGGTGCACTCAATATATGACCGGTGATGCAAGAATGTTCAACTCAATCAACACCAATGGCAATGATGGTTATGATAGTATTACATTTGGTGACAATGGCAAAGGCAAGGTCAAGGGGCTTGGTAAGATTGCAATATCTAATGACATGAGCATTTCCAATGTGTTGCTTGTTGAGAGCTTGAACTTCAATTTGCTATCTATGGCTCCATTGTGTGATCTTGGATTCAAATGCATTTTTGGGGTAGATGATGTAGAGATCATAAGTGTAGATGGCTCTAACTTGATCTTCTAATGCTTTAGATATGAGAATCTATACTTGGTTGATTTCAATGCTAGTGAAGCTCAATTATCTACATGTTTGTTCACTAAGTCTAGCATGGCTTGGTTATGGCATAGAAGGCTTGGTCATGTTGGAATGAAACAATTGAATAGATTGGTTAAGCATGACTTGGTTAGAGGCTTGAAAGATGTTGTGTTTGAAAAGGATAAGCTTTGTAGCTCTTGTCAAGCCGGCAAACAAGTTGGAAACACTCATCCTAAGAAAAGCATGATGAGCACTAGTAAACCATTTGAGTTATTGCACATGGATTTGTTTGGGCCAACACTATACACTAGCATCGGTGGAAATAAATATGGCTTTGTGATAGTGGGTGATTATACTAGAGACACTTGGGTATTCTTCCTAGTGGACAAAAGTGATGTGTTTGCAACATTCAAATCATTTGTCAAGGGCATTCATAATGAGTTTGAAACAACCATCAAGAGAGTTAGAAGTGACAATGGTAGTAAGTTCAAGAACACTAGAATTGATGAGTTGTGTGATGAATTTGGAATTAGACATCAATTCTTGACCAAGTACACTCCATAATCAAATGGCCTTGTTGATAGGAAGAATAAAACACATTGATATGGCAAGGTCTATGCTTAGTGAGTATAATGTGAGTCAATCTATTTGGGCCAAAGCTATCAACACGGCTTGCTATTGTAGCAACCGCCTCTATTGTCACCCATTAAAAGAGAAGACACCATATGAGCTCTTGAATGGTAGAAAGCCCAACATTGAATATTTTTGGGTCGTTGGTTGCAAATGCTATATCTTGAAGAAAGGCACAAGATTGGGTAAGTTTGATAAGAAATGTGATGAAGGATTCCTACTTGGATACTCAACTACTAGCAAAGCATATAGAGTTTGGAATTTGGATAGTGGTACTCTTGAGGAAGTTCATGATGTTGAATTTGATGAAACCAAGGGTTCCCAAGATGAGAATGAGAACTTGGAAGATGTTAGAGGCATTCAACTTTCAAAAGCCATGAAGAACATGGATGTTGGTGAATTGAGGCCTAGGTAAATGAATGATGATGAACATGATCAAGTGCAAGTGCTCTCTAACACAAATTTGCAAGATGATACAAATCAAGCTAGTACAAATGACTCTCATGACAATGAACAAAATCAAGTGGCTATCACATCATCTCAATCCAATGATCAAGCAAGTGTAAGCAATCAAGTTCCAATACTCCAACCAACCAATATTGTAAGGGATCATCCATTGGATACTATTATTGGTGATATTTCAAGAGGTGTGCAAACTAGATCAAGATTGGCTTTATTTTGTGAGCATTTTTCATTTGTGTCATCCATTGAACCAAAGAAGATAGATGAATCATTGAAGGATGTTGATTGGGTGAATGATATGAATGAAGAATTGAATAACTTCACAAGAAATCAAGTATGGGAATTAGTAGAGAGACCAAAGGGACACAATGTGATTGGAGCCAAATGGGTCTTTAGAAACAAGCAAGATAAAGATGGGATAGTATTAAGAAACAAAGCAAGATTGGTAGCATAAGGATATAAACAAGTTGAAGGTCTTGACTTTGGAGAAACATGTGCCCGGATTGCTAGATTGGAAGTAATTAGAATCTTATTAGCCTATGCTTGTGCCCACAACATCAGGCTCTATCAAATGGATGTTAGGAGTACATTTCTCAATGGTTACATCAATGAAGAAGTTATATGTTGAGCAACCTCCTAGTTTTGAAGATGACAAGAAGCCCGACCATGTGTACAAGTTGAAGAAGGCATTGTATGGCTCGAAGCAAGCACCTAGAGCATGGTATGAGAGATTGAGGGACTTTCTACTCTCTAAAGGGTTCATGATGGGCAAGGTGACATATCGTAGAACCGACCAATTTATAAGAGTACAAGTACAATGGCAGCCCGCAAGTGGTCGCACGATCATACTTGAACCTATATAAACCTGGTAGTCCATCAAGTACCACGACAGATCTTGATAAATGATTTACAACAACCAAGATCGTACATGATTCAACATAAATGTCACATATTACATAAGGTTCACAGATACATTTTCATCATCAGAGTATGAAACAAAGTTATTACAAACCAAGTTTGATCGATAATAGCGGAAGCAAATTAAGTTTGAAAGTAGCATTTGCCAACATAGTTTAATACAGTGCCAACATACGATCACAGTCCACAAAAGCATGTAGAAGGATTAAATAAGAAGCCTGCCCAAGGCTTACTCCTCATCCACAGCGGGATAGAAGCAACTATTGTAATAACCATGATAAACAGTGCTATCTGCAACAATGGGAAATAAAACCCTGAGTACGAGAAGGTACTCAACTATACTTACCCATCATATACCAGAAATAAAATGTCTCCAAGGATCATGCAAGGTTGTATAAGTGGAGATAGCTTGATAATATTTTGCATAGAAAGCAATTAACTTAATTGTAAAACTATAATTCTGTTATCAAGTTATTTATATCTATCTATCTCTAAATTAGCAACTATCCTATGCCAAACATGTGGTATATCATTTTAAGAGCATACAATAGTAACCATAGCAGGTGTTGTAATTCCATGTTTATTCGAACCATCATATTCCATAATACAATTACTACGATGTTGGGGCTAGCCAAGTTTCTCACTATCCGGGAGAGACAGCGATTCGAATCGATTTCAACCAGCTAGGAATTTATTCCTAATACAAACCTAGGCAGACCAAATCAATAGTCACCTTAGGTCACCTTTGGTACAACTCAAGTACACATTTCGCGGGTTCACCCAGCGCCGCACAATCAGGGACAACCAAATGCCAGGACATTCAGGCCCAGCCTGCCCTTGGGCTTAGTCTGGCTCCCCGCACATCCTTACTACCATCCAGAGTGTGCACTCTTATAGAGCATGGCCCGGCCTAAGTTGAGCTACTTGTCTTAGTAGTCGGAATGAGTTATCTGGCCAACTAAGTGATAGGCATGCGTTCAATCTTGTCAGAAGTGCCAACAACGGTATGGTCCTTAATCAGCATAGATGGAATCACATGAGTCAACCTACCATAGACTCTGCCCGGCCTTGATTTACTTTTACCCCATGGTTCTTTTCCACGATAGCAAATATAGCCAACCTTGCTTCGGTATCCACCTATATCTCTTAGGTGACAGGAAATCACCCGATTTCTACCGGTCTAAGCATGGCTAAGCATATATTCGATCTTGTACGTATATAGGGTTAAAGGTATATTTTTGGATAGGGAATTTATATGCATCAAGTGGTTCCAATCAACTCTTATAACCTAATGCATCAATCATAAGGACTTGAGTAATATTTTGTAATATACTGGGAGACTTAGAATGCTCCAGGGCTTGCCTTTCAAAAAGGAAGTGGGGCGGTGGTCAGGGCTCTCCAGAAGCTCTTCTAGGGTCTGCTCCTCGCCTTCGGGAGCTGCGGCTTGAGGAATCTCCTGCTGGTCCCCTTCCTCTCCTTCGTTGAACTCCAGCAACGTTATCTCCTCTGTTGATCCTAGATGCATGAGTATGGCATAAGATACTGCGAATGCATACATGTTGACAAGTATAGTATGATGATACATAATGAATGGATTCTTGTAAGTATTCTTAACAACATGGTGTTAAAGTAATAACAAGTGCATCACGTTTTACTGAGTATGTGCATATCTCTTCTTGATTACTTAATCAACTACTTCAACAATTCATTTACTATACCACAAAACAGTAGCTACTTATTTTACTCATAACTGAAGTTCTACTTATCCAATTGATGTGATCTTGGACTTTTTGGAAAGGTTATAAAATTATATACAACTTTCTTTTAATACTCTCACTGTGACTCAAGAGTTATATAGGGCAAACAAATCACTCAATCAAATCTGTCCAGAAAGTAAACCTTTCGGACAGCAAACTTGTAACAGCTAGAACTCAAAAACCCTAAGTCCTATGGCTGTGAAAATTTAACACAAGGTAGATTAGTAAGTTATCTACAACTTTGTTATTAACAAGTTTTACAGCAGAGACGATTATCCATATGAAACCATCCACACCATCAAAACTATATAGGCAGTCTTGTATTGGAATGATAAAGCGATAATTAGTTATTTGTATACAATCAATGGCTTCTAAGCCTTACCATTGACACCAACAGTTACTATACATCCTAAAAACCACAGAAAATATCATGCTTAATCACAATCTAATTATTTAAATGCCTTTATCAATTTACTAAAATACTTATGTTAAATAATAAACATATACCAAATATACATCATAAATTCTCAGAAATTTACAGTGGCTTACTAGTGCTACCAATAGACTATTGTAGTAGTTTCATGCCATTTTACCAAGTAAAACATCCTATGCAAAAATGACAAGGCATAAAGGCTTAAAATAGCATAAATAGGAAACCCTAGTGAAAAGTGTCAAGCAATAGATCTTATATTTTTCTTTGCATCCATATGGTACTAGGACAACCTACAATAAATTTCATGAATATTGGATTCATAAATAATTTATAAAAATTCATACAAGGATCACCTAATTATAAAAGGAAAATCTATAACTAAAAATCTATTCATGCTCTGGCCCTCAAATTTTTACCAGAGCTTATACTTATCAAGAACAGCTCACTACATAAATTTCATAAATTTTGGAGGAAAGGAACTACAGATATAAATTAAACAAGTTTACATACATTTAAAAACACATTTCAAGTTTCATTTTAAATCTTCTAGAAACTCTACTACAAAAGCTAATATTATATTTTTCATAAATACTACACTTCTTAAGGAACACTACAAAATTTGGTTCACAATATTTGGATCTCTACAGCTCAACTTATCCATTTTTCAAATTTGCACATAAAATAGGAAATAAATGAACTATCCTAAAGCTCCACAGTCACTGTCAGCTGGGACCCGCTGGTCAGGGACCCCATGCGTTAGTGAAACAAAACAGGGCAGTAGCGCTGCTCAACGCTTGCGCAGCCAGAGCTCGCCGACGGTGAGCTTCATCTACGACGGTAAGTGGACCTACGTGTTCTATAGAGCAACACGCGTCGAATGACCTAGGTGGTGGCAGTGAAGGTGTGGCGGAGCATGCTTGTCGCCGACCATGGCGGCACAGCGGTGCTGCTCTATGGTGCGCCGGTCATCATTGGCCATGGCAAAGCCAAGCGAGGTGTGCTACAGCATCACAGTGACCGTGCGAACATATCTAGACGACCTAGGTGGATTGAGGTGCTCTGATGAAGCATGGCCACGACAGTGGCCATGGTGGAGCTCTAGCAAAGGCACACCCATGGCGGCGCAAGGCGAAACATGGCTTACCAACAGCTTGGCTGTGGACACTACAGTGCGGGAAAGGTAGAGCAGAGTGAGGCAGAGTTGTGGGTGCCACTGATTGGAGAATGGGGCGGCGGTGAGCGCAGGCAGGCTCGACGGAGCCTCTACGACGGTGATGGCGAGCGTAGTGAGCAAAGGAGAGCGAGGAGGCGGGTGAGAGAGAATGGCCAGCTCGGTGGTGACTTAAACGCGTCGCCGGTGGCTTGTTGGCCATCGAGGCCTGACGAGCAGGCTCGGCGCCGGCGTACGACCTCCAGATGGAGCGCGTGGCCATGGCTGGCCACCATGCGGCAGGCAACACCTATTGGCCAGTCAGCCACCGAAGGTGTTCGTTTCAGTCATCAGTGCTACGATAGACCGACTGAAGATGCGAATTCAAAGCAATTAAACTTCAAATCCTTAGCTCCATAGTGCAAACAATCTAAATGAAACTTGTAGACCTATGTACCAGCTCCAATTCTTATTAAAGGACTCAGTGCTAATTCACAACCAATATCTAGAAAAATCAAACCAAAGTCGAGCTTGTCAACTGTCAGTCGAAGGTGACTTAGCGAAATTTTTGCTAAGTGTTGAAAATAGTGAATTGATGATTTTTGTGAGTCCATTTCAAGCATGTTAGAAGCTAAACTAGTCTATGACCCAAACATAAAAGTTGTTCCCCTTATCAAATACTACAACTTTGCTTTAGTGACCACATCCATGCAAGGTTTCTATCATATGGTTCAAACTTGGTCAAACACATTACATTCAAAAGATGGCTTATCCATGAACTATGACTTAGTGACCAATTTAGCCCTAACCATGAATACCAAAGTTGTTCATAATGATCTTCTAAACATGTTTAAGGTATTTGTAAGGTCACACAATCATTTCATGCATTGGTTACACATAGAGCTATCTAGGTCAACATGCATAGCATCACTTAAGTACTTGATCTTGCTAAGTGATCTTCATGAGCATGGTTCCACTAGTCATCATAAGTGTAGCTAATATGTTTTAGTGACTCACATCCATCATTTACCTATATTCACTCATGATCATATACATATATACAAGGAAACATAAAATAACAAGCAATGTTGCATATGTTTCAATCACAAGTTTCAATTGTAAAAGCTTATATATGAATGCTCGATGCTCATGCTCATGCAATGCGAGTCAAATTATGCAAGGATAACACCTTGGGTGTTACAACCCCTTCCCCTTATAAAAATCTCATCCTAAGATTTGCAAGACCTACCATTCATGAAAAAAGGCAGGATAAACTTCTTGTAAGTAATCCTCTCGTTCCCACGTAGCATCTTGTTCTCTGTGATTGTTCCACACCACCTTATAGAACTTAATGATTTTACTCCATGTTACTCTTTCCATCTCTTCTAACACTCGGATTGGCTTTTCTTCATAGGTCAAATCCGATTGAAGTTTTATGTTGGTGGGTGCAATAGCTTCCTCAGGTACACGAAGACATTTCTTCAACTAAGAAATATGGAAGACATCAAATATTGCACTCATCTCTGGTGGAAGTTGTAACTTATAGGCGACATTTCCTTTCTATTCCATAATCTTGTATGGCCCTACATATCTAGGTGCAAGCTTCTTCTTCACTCCAAATCTCTTCACCCCTTTCATGGGTGATACTTTTAAGTATACATAGTCACCCACTTCAAAAGTCAGTGGTCTTCTTCTTCTATCAGTATAACTCTTTTGTCTTGATTGAGCTGCCTTCATATGCTGTTGGATAATACACACTTGCTCTTTAGCTTCATTGACAAAGTCAATACCAAAGTATCTCCTTTCACTGGGCTCAATCCAATTCAACGGAGTTCTATATTTTCTGCCGTACAAGGCTTCAAACAGAGCCATATTGATGCTTGCTTGATAACTGTTGTTGTAGGAGAACTCAGCTAAAGGTAACCATTTCTCCCATGAACCTTTGGAAGATATAACACAAGCTCTTAGCAAATCTTCTAAGATTTGGTTCACTCGCTCTGTCTGTCCTGAAGTTTGTGGATGGTATGCTGAACTTCTGATCAATTTAGTCCCCAAGGCCTGGTGTAAGTGTTCCCAGAAATGAGCTACGAACTATGGTCCTCGGTCTGAGATTATGGTCTTGGGTACATGTAGTCTCATGATCTGAGAAACATACAGCTTAGTGTACTTCCCCATGTGATACCTTATGTTCACAGGTATAAAATGTGCTGACTTGGTGTGACAATCTACAATGACCCATATTGAATCATGACCTTGCTGTGTCATTGGAAGGCTTGTGATAAAGTCCATACTGATTTCTTCCCATTTCCAACCTAGAATAGGCAATGGCTGAAGTAATCCGGTAGATTTCATATTAATAGCTTTTACTCTACTACAGTTATTGCACCTAGCGACATAGGCTACGATCTCCTTCTTCATCTTAGTCCACCAAAAATGGGTTTTCAAATCTTGATACATCTTACTACTACCCGGATGGATAGACAATTTGGATGAATGAGCTTCCTCTAGAATTTGGTTTCTAAGCTCACGGTCTTTTGGTACCACAAGTCGGTCCTCAAACCATAGCACACCCTTTTCATCTAATCTGAAATGCTTGGTTTCTTGATCTTGCATCTTTCTCTTGATGTGACTTATACCTACATCTGTCTGCTGCAGCTCTATGATTTTGCTCTCAAGTGAACAATTGATAGTGATATTGTGTAGTACAACAGGATGTAACAAATTGAAGCCATCTTCCAACAATGCTTCCACAGTGTTGCAATGAGATTTCTGACTAAGTGCATCAGCTACAACATTGGCTTTCCCCAGATGGTAGTGCACTTCCAAATTGTAGTCCTTAATCAGCTCTAGCCATCTTTGCTATCTCATGTTCAGCTCTGGTTGGGTAAAGATATACTTGAGACTTTTGTGCTCAGTATATATATGACATACATTGCCCAACAAATAATGTCTCCATATCTTTAATGCATGAACAACTGCTACAAGTTCTAAATCATGCGTGGGGTAGTTGACTTCATGTTTTCTCAACTGTCGAGAAGCATATGCAATTACTCTTCCTTCTTGCATGAGCACACACCCCAACCCTATACTTGATGCATCATAAAATACATCAAAAGGCTTCTCAATGTCGGGTTGTGCTAACATAGGAGCTATAGTTAATAGAGTCCTGAGGGTGTGACAAACTACTTCACATTCTGGTGTCCAATTGAACTTTTTATCTTTTTGAAGTAGCCTAGTCATGGGCTTAACTATCTTTGAGAAATCTGGGATGAAACAACGATAATATCCTGCTAACCCTAGAAAACTCCAAACTTCATGAACCGAAGTTAGGGCCTTCCAATCCATGACCTCTTGTACTTTTGAGGGGTCTACAGAGATTCCATCTCTTGATAAAATATGGCCTAAGAAAGGTACTTTGCTCAACCAAAATTCACACTTGCTAAATTTTGCATATAGCTTATGCTCCCTTAATCTGGATAGAACAATCCTCAGATGCTCTGCATGGTCTTCCTCACTCTCTGAATAAATCAATATATCATCGATAAACATGACCACAAACTTGTCAAGCTCAGGCATGAATACTGAATTCATCAGGTACATGAAGTAGGTAGGAGCATTTGTTAGTCTAAAAGATATAACCAAATACTCATATAAGCCGTACCTAGTGGAGAAAGTAGTTTTTGGTATATCCTCTAGCCTAATCTTTATCTGATGATAGCCTGATCTCAAGTCAATCTTGGAGAATACCCTTGCCTTTGCCAACTGATCGAACAAGATGTTGATGCGGGGCAACAGGTACTTGTTCTTGATGTTCATAGCAATGAGTGGTCTATAATCTACACACATTCTCAAGGACTTGTCCTTCTTCTTTATAAACAATGTTGGACATCCCCATAGAGATGAACTAGGTTGAATGAGACCTTTGTCCAACAGATCTTGTAACTGAATTTTAAGTTCTTCTAACTCATTTGGTGGCATCCTATAAGGTCTTCTTGAGATAGGTGCCATACCTGGCACTAACTCAATCTTAAATTCCACATCCCTATCAGGTGGTAAACCTGGCAACTCCTCTAGAAATACATTCGAAAACTCATAGACCACTAGGATATCACAAAGGGTAGTGGTTTGGATAGCACAAGCTAAGTGTTGGAGTTCAAAATTTGGGAGAGTGGTACTAGAAAAGCATTTCCTCCCTTGGGTTCTCTCAACATAATAGTACGAGTGCTAGTGTCAATGAGAACACCATGATCCTTCATCCAATTCATGCCTAAGATTACACTTATGGATAACCCGAGCAATATTATCAAATCCATTGTATACTCCCTCTCTAATATAGAGATGAGCACATTCCTGACTATCTTATTTGTAGAAATAGTAGCCCCAGCCGAACTTATATTATAACCACCCTTGCTTACTTCAATGATTTTTTGATCATGTCTAGATGCAAATGCTTGACTCATAAATGAATGAGAAGCTCCCGAATCAAATAAAACAATAGCAGGATGCTTGTTGACAAGAAACATACCAGCCATGACAACTTCTCCAGTGGGCTCTTCCTCAACAGCGGTATAGTGCATGTATCCCGGTCGTGCCCTTGAGTTCAACTGCCTCTGATTGTTCTAATTTAGATTGCCATTTTTCTTTGGGTGGGGGCATTCCTTGGCCCATTGACCCACTTGATTGTAGTGGTAGCAAGGTTGATTACTCCTAGGTCCTGTGGAGTTTCCTTGACTGCCATTTCCTTTAGGTAAGGCAATGGTGAATGCCTTATGGAACACTTTCTAAGGCCTGCCATTCTAAGCTTTTGGTGGTGGAGGCCTGAACTTAGGTGCAGGTGGGAGGAACTATGGCCTAGCTATGATAGGAGCTCTAGACTGTGAAGATCCAGAGGCACCTACCTCAAATGCCCTCTTGCGACCCTTAGCTGTCGCATGCATATTGTTATGGTTTTCCTAGGTCAAAGCATCACTAATAAACTCATTATAGGTGGTGCACTTGGAATTGGCCATGGTCTTCACCAGTTTGGTGCCAAGACCTCGCTTGAAGCTCTCTATCTTCTTCTCCTCATCTTCATCTTCCTCCATATTAGGACCATCTTCTTCCCCATCAAGGATTGGGTTCAGCTAGTTGTTCAAATAATGCACCTCATGCTAAAGGTCCATCACTCGAAGCTGAGCTTGTGCAAGCTACTGACGTAAGCCCTTTCAGCATGGTCCTACATGTTACTCATGTCGTGGTGCCTATCTTGTTCTATCTTTGCTACAGCGGCATGGTTGTTTGCTGCATCTCGCTTGTGTATAGCTAGACGCCTTAGCACGGGCAGCCTCCAACTGCTCCCGTAGTCCTACAAGCAATGCTTGATCATCAGCTCTCGCTTCTTGGGCTGCTGCTCTTTGTTGATCCACTTGCTCCATTTGGGTATGGAGATGGCCCAAAGCTGCATAGGCTTGGTCAAATTCCCATTGGGCTTTACTTGCTGCTTTCTTAGGCTTGCGCACACACTTCTTGAGCTTATGCTATGCGGCTTTAGCTCTCATGAGCTTGTCCATGCAAGTGGTGTATGATTCCTACCAGAAATCCCTGGTGTCCTGGCATGTACAAAACATCTTCATCACCACAAACATGGCACTCATGGCGGGACTAGAGCTATTGGCCTGCTCATCCCGGTCTCTGATCAATGCATTGTGGTTGCGTTGTTCCCATATTGCTATAGACGGATCCACCCAAGGAAACATACCCGCGGCACTAGTCGGTAAGTGCATCCCCAAGCTGCTGATAGATTTGACTCAAAACCTCAAAGGCCACTACTTGGGCAGCCTCCCAAGGAGTTTTCCCTTCCGATTCTACCTTCCACTCCTACCAGAAGGGTGCCTATGTGCGGGCTGGTATAGTTAGCCGCACCTCGTACCATGGTCGTCCCTCCAAGTACTCTTCATTCCAATGATAAAGGGGCAGGTTCATGGTACCCCACAATGATAAAGGGGTGGTTCATTGTACCCCACAAAGTGCAAAACTCTCCATAGTAGAGTAGACGTTCCAAAAACCATCAGGAAATTCTCACATCCAACTGGTGCTGCCATCTGTACCATCAACATGTACAACTTTTTGTGAGATAAGGCCATAATGGATAAGAGTTACATAACCGAGTAAGAAATTTATAAGGGGAGGAACAATGTAATTAATTGAATGATGCTTATCATGATGCATGCACGTTCCGTATGTCCTCACAAACTTAGGAAAAATTATTTCTAATGACATATACGGTGGCATACATACATTCTCTCATATATAGCGTAACTAGTCGAGCTACACGTTTCATTGTTAGTGTACCTGCATAAGAATTTTATTTCAGCCCAATCCCATAAATAAATATGCAGAATGTAAATCTAAATACTTCCATATATGTATACCCATACATACACTTTCGTATCAAAGCTACTCGATAACAGTTTATACCCACAATTAAATACGCACCACATACACATGCAAGCATGCATACATAGTCAGTACCAAAGTTAACTCTCCCCGACCGCATGCTCACATCTTGCGGTCATCCCACTCATCAACTTACCTTGGTGTAGAGCATTTGATCCATACATTACCATTCAAATGAATGGCATCCATACAATAGCACGCCGTATGGACAATGAAATTAAAACCCCCATGTTAGTACTTAAATAGCCACCTAATAGTCCTTAATTTGGGCATAAGAAAAGTGATCACTGGCACACTTTAGATTTCAAATACCTATTTATATAGCTATTAGTTGCTAGAAAGGGTTTTGGAAAACAAAAACTTTTGTTTTAAATACACATGTGACAATTAACGTTAAATCTTACTCTGATGCCAGCTGTCGTAGAACCAACTAATTTATAAGAGTACAAGTACAATGACAGCCCACAAACGGTCGCATGATCATACTTGAACCCTTATAAACCTGGTAGTCCATCGAGTACCATGACGGGTCTCGATAAACTGATTTACAACAACCAAGATCGTACATGATTCAACATACATGTCACATATTACATAAGGTTCATAGATACATTTTCATCATCAGAGTATGAAACAAAGTTATTACAAACCAAGTTTGATCGATAGTAGCAGAAGCAAATTAAGTTTGAAAGTAGCATTTGCCAACATAGTTTAATACAATGCCAACATACAATCATAGTCCACAAAAGCATGTAGAAGGATTAAATAAGGATCCTGCCCAATGCTTACTCCTCATCCACAGCGGGATAGAAGCAACTCTTGCAATAACCATGATAAACAGTGCCATCTACAACAATGGGAAATAAAACCCTGAGTATGAGAAGGTACTCAGCTAGACTTACCCATCATATACTAGAAATAAAATGACTCCACGGATCATGCTAGGCTGTATAAGTGGAGATAGCTTGACAATATTTTGCATAGAAAGCGATTAACTTAATTGTAAAATTATAATTCCGTTATCAAGTTATTTATATCTATCCATCTCTAAATTAGCAACTATCCTGTGCCAAATATGTGGTATATCATTTTAAGATCATATAATAGTAACCATAGCAGGTATTGTAATTCCATGTTTATCCGAACCATCATATTCCATAATACAATTACTACGATGTTGGGGCTAGCCAAGTTTCTCACTATCCGGGAGAGACAGGTGATTCGAATCGATTTCAACCAGCTGGGAATTTATTCCTAACACAAACCCAGGCAGACCAGATCAACAGTCACCTTAGGTCACCTTTGGTACAACTCAAGTACACATTTTGTGGGTTCGCCCAGCGTCGCACAATCAGGGACAACCAAATGCCAGGACATTCAGGCCCAGCCTACACTTGGGCTTAGTCTAGCTCTCCACACATCCTTACTACCATCCAGAGTGCACACTCTTATAGAGCGGGGCTCAGCCTAAGTTTAGCTACTCGGCTTCGTGGTCAGAACGAGTTATCCGGCCAGCTAAGTGATAGGCATGCGTTCAATCTTGTCAGAAGTACCAACAACGGTACGGTCCTTAATTGGCACAGACAGAATCACATGAGTCAACCTATCATAGACTCTGCTCGGCCTTGATTTACTTTTACCCCATGGTTCTTTTCTACGATAGCAAATATAGCCAACCATGCTTCGGTATCCACCTATATCTCGTAGGTGACAGGAAATCATCCGACTTCTATCGGTCTAAGCGTGGCTAAGCATATATTCGATCCTAGACCTATATAGGGTTAAAGGTATATTTCTAGACAAGGAATTTATATTAATCAAGTGGTTCCAATCAACTCTTATAACCTAATGCATCAATCATAAGGACTTAAATAATATTTTGTATAATACTGAGAGACTTAGAATGCTCCAGGGCTTGCCTTTCAAAAAGGAAGTGGGGCGGTGGTCAGGGCACTCCGGAAGCTCTTCTGGGGTCTGCTCCTCAGCCTTCGGGAGCTGCAGCTTGAGGAATCTCTTACTGGTCCCCTTCCTCTCCTTCAGTTGAACTCCAGCAACGTTATCTCCTCTGTCGATCCTAGATGCATGACTATGGCATATGATATTGCGAATGCATACACATTGACAAGTATAGTATGATGATACATGATGAATGGATTCTTGTAAGTATTCTTAACAACATGGTGTTAAAGTAATAACAAGTGCATCACGTTTTACTGAGTATGTGCATATCTCTTCTTGATTACTTAATCAACTACTTCAATAATTCATTTACTATACCACAAAATAGTAGCTACTTATTTTACTCATAACTGAAGTTCTACTTATCCAATTGATGTGATCTTGGACTTTCTGGAAAGCTTATAAAATTATATACAACTTTCTTTTAATACTCTCACTGTGATTCAAGAGTTATATAGGGCAAACAAATCATTCAATCAAATCTGTCCAGAAAGTAAACCTTTTGGACAGCAAACTTGTAACAGCTAGAACTCAAAAACCCTAAGTCCTATGGCTGTGAAATTTTAACACAAGGTAGATTAGTAAGTTATCTACAACTTTGTTATTAACAAGTTTTACAGCAGAGACCATTATCCATATGAAATCATCCACACCATCAAAACTATACAGGCAGTCTTGTATTGGAATGATAAAGCGATAATTAGTTATTTGTATAGCCTTACCATTGACACCAACAGTTACTATGCATCCTAAGAACCATAGAAAACATCATGCTTAATCACAATCTAATTATTTAAAAGCTTTTAACAATTTACTAAAATACTTAGGTTAAATAATAAACATATACCAAATGTACATAACAAATTCTCAGAAATTTACAGTGGCTTACTAGTGCTACCAATAGAGTACTGTAAAAGATTCATGCCATTTTACCAAGTAAAGCATCCTTTGCAAAAATGACAAGGCATAAAGGCTTAAAAAAGCATAAATAGGAAACCCTAGTGAAAAGTGTCAAGCAACAGATCTTATATTTTTTTTAGCATCCATATGGTACTAGGACAACCTCCAATAAATTTCATGAGTATTGAATTCATAAGTAATTTATAAAAATTCATACAAGGATCACCTAATTATAAAAGGAAAATCTATAACTAAAAATCTATTCATGCTCTCGCCCTCAAATTTTTACCAGAGCTTATACTTATCAAGAACAGCTCACCACATAAATTTCATAATTTTTGGAGCACAGGAACTCAAGATATAAATTAAACAAGTTTACATACATTTAAAAACACATTTCAAGTTTCATTTTAAATCTTCCAGAAACTCTACTACAAATACTAATATTATATTTTTCATAAATACTACACTTCCTAAGGAACACTACAAAATTTAGTTCACAATATTTGGATCTCTACAGCTCATCTTATCCATTTTTCAAAGTTGCACATAAAACATGAAAGAAATGAACTATCCTAAAGCTCCACAGTCACTATCAGCTGGGACCCACTGGTCAGTGACCCCATGCATCAGTGAAATGAAATAGGGCAGCGGCGCTGCTCAATGCTTGCGCGGCTAAAGCTCACCGACGGCGAGCTTCACCAGCGATGGCAAGTGGACCTACGTGTTCTATAGAGCAACACGCATCGAATGACCTAGGTGGTGGCAGTGAAGGTGTGGCGGAGCATGCTCGTCGCCTGCCATGGCGGCATGATGGCGCTACTCTATGGTGCACTGGTCATCACCGGCCATGGCAAAGCTAGGCAAGGCGCGCTACAGCATCACGGTGACCGTGCAAACATATCTAGACGACCTAGGCGGCTTGAGGCGCTCCGACGAAGCATGGCCACGGCGGTGGCCAAGGCAGAGCTCCGGCAAAGGCACACCCATGGCGGCGCAAGGCGAAACATAGCTTACCAACAGCTCAGCTGTGGACGCTGCAGTGCAGGAAAGGTAGAGCAGAGTGAGGCAGAGCTGTGGGTGCCACTGATTGGAGAATGGGGCGGCGGTGAGCATAGGCAGGCTCAGCGGAGCGTCTGCGATGGCGATGGTGAGCGTAGTGAGCAAAGGAGAGCGAGGAGGCGGATCAGAGCGAATGGCTAGCTTGGCAGTGACTTAAACACGTCGTTGGTGGCTTGTTGGCTGTCGAGGCCTGACGAGCGGGACCGGCGCCAGCGTACGACCTCTAGATGGTGCGCGTGGCCATGGCTGGCCACCACGCGGCGGGCAGCGCCTGTTGGCCGGTCGGCCACCGAAGGCGTTCATTTTAGTCATCAGCGCAATGACAGACCGACTGACGACACGAGTTCAAAGCAATCAAACTACAAATCCTTAGCTCCATAGTGCAAACAATCTAAATGAACTTTTAGACCTATGTACCAGCTCCAATTCTTATTAAAGGACTCAGTTCTAATTCACAACCAATATTTAGAAAAATCTAACCAAAGTCAAGCTTGTCAACTGTCAGTCGAAGGTGACTTAGCGAAATTTTTGCTAAGTGTTGAAAACAGTGAATTGATGATTTTTGTGAGTCCATTTCAAGCATGTTAGAAGCTAAACTAGTCTATGTCCCAAACATAAAAGTTGTTCTCCCTTATCAAATACTACAACTTTGTTTTAGTGACCACATCCATGCAAGGTCTCTATCATATGGTTCAAACTTGGTCAAACACATTACATTCAAAAGATGGCTTATACATGAACTATGACTTAGTGACCAATTTAGCCCTAACCATGAATACCAAAGTTGTTCATAATGATCTTCTAAACATATTTAAGCTATTTGTAAGGTCACACAATCATTTCATGCATTGGTTACACATAGAGCTGTCTAGGTCAACTGCATAGCATCACTTAAGTACTTGATCTTGCTAAGTGATCTTCATGAGCATGGTTCCACTAGTCATCATAAGTGTAGCTAATATGTTTTAGTGACTCACATCCATCATTTACCTATATTCACTCATGATCATATGCATATATACAAGGAAACATAAAATAACAAGCAATGTTGCATATGTTTCAATCACAAGTTTCATTTGTAAAAGCTTATATATGAATGCTCGATGCTCATGCTCAGGCAATGTGAGTCAAATTATGCAAGGCTAGCACCTAGGGTGTTACATGACACCACTCTTTTCACCAAGAAGATTAGCAAAGACTTATTTGTGTTGCAAATCTATGTTGATGACATCGTATTTGGATCAACCAATCAAGACTTTTGTGAAGAATTTGGAAAGATGATGGCTAATGAGTTTGAAATGTCCATGATTGGAGAGTTAAGTTACTTCCTTGGTCTTCAAATCAAGCAATTGAAGAATGGTACACTTGAGAGTCAAGGTAAGTACATCAAAGACATGCTCAAGAAGTTTGGCATGAGTGATAGCAAAGCCATTAGCACACCATTGGGAACAAATGGCAATTTGGATAGTGATGCAAGTGGCAATATGGTGGATCAAAAATTGTGTCGGTCTATGATTGGAAGCCTACTCTATGTGACCGCATCAAGGTTGGATGTCATGTTTAGTGTATGCATGTGTGCAAGATTTCAAGCCTCACTAAGAGAAAGTCATTTGAAGGCTATAAAGAGAATATTGAGGTACTTAAAGCATACACAAAATATTGGTTTGTGGTATCCCAAAGGGGCAATGTTTGAGCTAGTTGGTTACTCCGACTCAGATTATGCGGGATGCAAGGTTGAAAGGAAGAGCACCTCGGGCACATGTCAATTGTTGGGAAGATCACTAGTTTCATGGTCATCAAAGAAGCAAAATAGTGTTGCATTATCAACCGCTAAAGCTGAATACATATCCACCGATAGTTGTTGTGCATAAATACTTTGGATGAAGGCCACTTTGAGTGACTTTGGAATCATGTTCAAGAGAGTGCCATTGCTATGTGACAATGAGAGTGCAATCAAGTTAACCAACAATCCGGTTCAACATGCAAGAACAAAGCACATTGATGTCCGCAACCATTTCATAAGAGATCACCAACTAAAAGGGAACATTTGCATTGAGAGTGTAGGCACCAAAGATCAACTTACCGATATATTCACCAAGCCATTAGATTAGAAAAGGTTTTGCAAGCTAAGTTATGAGTTGAACATATTGGATTTCACAAATATGTGTTGATGCACCCCCCACTTATATGACATGCCTCTCCTTTGAGCAATCCAAGGTAAAAGTTGATTGGCATGGCATACATCTTTGCTAAGGACATGTTTAGTGCATCTAGTCATCTTTCACATTTAATTGGCTCATTCATGAAAATCAAATGATTTTGATGTTTTTATGGCACCACTATTGCTTCTATGCTTAATTTGGTCTAGTGGTAGCATATGACATGTTTGTGGGCTCATAAACCTAGTGTTTGATCTAGAAAATGAGCTATAAGTGTTTAACTCAACATGGTACAAGATAACCCTTATTTGGAGGTGTGAAGAAGCTTGTCCTTGGATCAAACCGAGTTAAATATCTTTGGCAAATGTTCTAGATTGAACCAAAATTGGGAAAATGGTCCTCACCCCATTAATTGACATTGATAATCTCAACCTATCTACATTTTTGAACCTTTATGGTCATTGATGACAAAGGAGGAGAAATAGTGTACAAAAATAGTGAAAAGACAACAAAGGCGGAGAGAAACAAAGATATAAGTGATAGGGGGAGAATTTGACATAGGGGGAGAGATATGACAAAGAAAGGGGATCAATTAAAATTTTAAGCACACAAGTAGGGGGAGGAAGCTCATGAACTTGTATGGTGAATTTAAATGTGCATTTCATATATTTGCTTGCATGGCATAAGTTCTTAAATTTTAATATCCATGCTTGTGTGGTGTATGCTAGTTTTAGGTTTGAATGATGAAATAAAAAACTAGCATGCATAGGTTAAGTAACTAGACTCATGCTCATATTATGAAAACTAGACCCTTACTTCTAATGACTCATCTCACGGGGTATTCTAGTTTTTGTGGGTGTCTAGTTACTCATGGTGGTAAGGATGGTATATTGGTGCACTCCGATTGATATCATGCTTCAAAGATCCGTCTCTTATACCTTAGCATCATTTGGTAGACATTGTCTCCTATATTTCCTATCTAAGCATATGTGCAAGCTACAATCCAAACTCTTAGCATAGTTGTAGGGGGAGCAATTGCTACCGTTCGGGGTTCATGAAGCTTGTCCATATGTTTTTACACATGGTAAATATGCTTGGGCAAGCAACATGGATTTAATTAAATTTCAATTCATATCTTTGTGTAAGGGTTGTCATCAATTACCAAAAAGGGAGAGATTGAAAGCTCTAGTTTGGTTTTGGTGAATTGATGAAACCCTAAGTGCTAACCTAGTTCATCTAAGTGATCATGAGATAGGTAGCATCATTCAAGTGGTGAAGCAATAGTGAAGATCATGATGATGGTGATGCCATGGTGATGATCAGGTGCTTGGACTTGGAAAAGAAGAAAGAGAAAAACAAAAAGATCAAGGCAAAGATGAAATTGATAGGAGCTTTTTCGGTTTAGTGATCAAGACACTTAGTGAGTGTGATCACATTTAGGATCGATAGCCATACTATTAAGAGGGGTGAAACTCATATCGAAATGTGGTTATCAAAGTGCCACTAGATGCTCTAACTCATTGCAATATGCATTTAGGATCTAGTGGAGTGCTAACACCCTTGAAAAAATTTGTGAAAATATGCTAACACATATGCGCAAGGTGATACACTTGGTGGTTGTCACATTTGAGCAAGGGTGAAGAAGTTGGTGAAGTGAAGGAGGTGATAGTCACTAAAATACAGTGACTAAACACTAGTCACGTGGTGATTGGACTTGGGGGGGGGGCAACGTCCAGTCATTTAAAAATTCAGTGGTGGGCTCAGGCTACTCTTAGCCTGAGACCGGACGTAGGTGACTAGACTCTGGCTAAACACTATTCTGCATCTGGTCTTGCTGACGTAGTGGCTTACAGAGAAGAGGAGGAGGAGCAGACGCACCAGCGAGTCCGGTCATGGTGGATCGGATGCGTCCGATCATGTTGTTGCCTCTCTGGAACCTTATAGGAAATGACCGAACTCAGGCATAGCATCGTCCGGTCATCCTCATAGTGCATGTCCGGTTGCAACTTAACCATTGAGATCGGGTGCGCAGCATTTGAAGCCAGAGATGATGTGGTAGCCATCCGTTGAACGGACGCTGACAGGGTGCGTCTGGTCAATCCGACCGACGTGTCCGGTCGCCCCAATTTTTTGTGGATAGGGGAGCCCAATGACTCTATTCGTGGGGGCTCTCTATTTAAGCCCCATGGCTAGCTCAAGCTCACTATCTTGGCCATTTGCATTAACATAGCAACCTTGTGAGCTTAGCCAAAGCCCTCCCACTCATCTCCATCATTGATTCATCATCTTTGTGAGATTGGGAGTGAATCCAAGTGCATTGCTTGATTGTTTGCATCTAGAGGCACTTGGTGTTCGTGTTTTACTGTGGGATTCGCTTGTTACTCTTGGTGGTTGCCGCCACCTAGATAGCTTGGAGCAGCGAGGATCATCGAGCAGAGGTTGGTGATTGTCTCTAGCTCTGATTGTGGTGATTGTGAGGGGTTCTTGACCTTTCCCCGAAGGAGAGCCAAAAGGTACTCTAGTGGATTGCTCATGGCTTGTGTGATCCTCATCTTGTGTTGGTTGTGCGGCACCCTATTGAGGGTTTGGCATGTGATGCCAATTAGCGCATGAACCTCCAAGTGAGTGAATCGCCACAACGATGACTAGCTTGCCAGCAAGCAAGTGAACCTCGGTAAAAAATCATTATGTCATCATTTGATTCCGAGGTGATTGGTCTTCATTCTTATGATTGATTGGTTCATTCCTCGACTTGGCGGTATAACCATCTTGCTCTCTCTTTTTATATTATCGCAAACTAGTTGTCAAGCTCTTTATTGTAGCTAGTCGTGAGAGCTTGTTAGTTTGGTTAGTGTGGCTCTTTAGTTAGCCTTTGAGAGCACACTAACTTATTATAGTGATATAGTCATTGTGTGTATAGAGACTATAGAAACTAGAATTGTGGTAGGTGGCTTGCATTTTTAGTAGGCTAGCGCAACACTCGCTTCGCCTCATATTTGTCTAACCAGTTTGCTAAGTGTTGTTGTAGAAATTTTTAATAGGCTATTCACCCCCTCTAGCCATTAGGACCTTTCAGGATCCCACAGGTCCGTTGGGTCCCACAGGTTGGATGGAGATGGAGAACAGTTCCACAGGTACACATGACACATAAGCTATCGTGTCCCATAGGTCAGATGCTGAAGGGTCCTACAGGTACTTGTCGGATGGAGGAAGGACCGAGTGGAGATTTCTATGATGAATGGCAAGCATCACGGATGACTATCTATAGGTCCCACAAGTTCATGTCAGATGGAGAAGGGTCCCATAGATACATGTCGCATGGAGAAAGGATCGAATCGAGTCTTTTATGATGAATTACAAGCATCACGGATGAGGAACTGCAGGTCCCATAGGAACACGTCGGATGAAGAAAGTACAGTTTGGAGATCTATGATGAAGCCATTCATTACAGATCAAATATTATCCATCAGAGATGTGTAATTAGTTCAATGATGAAGCCCTGTTCGTTATAGGTTTAAACGAGATCGTCACAGATGAGTCGCGCGAGTGATCTATGACGAAACCCTATGCTCTTCTATGACGTTTTTTTGTGATGATGTTTGATTTCATCATAGAAAGGGAGGGTTGTAGGATCTATGATGACACAGAAATATTAGTCATAAAAAATGATCTTCTATGACGATTTTGGATTTGTCATTAGCATTTTCGTCATAGAAGTGGATATTTCTAGTAGTGATATCCAACACGTGGCTCTATTGAATGAGAGAGAAGAGAATTTAGCCCATCACTCAGCTCCAGCCCTACAACACTAAGAGGAGGTTGAAGATTTAAAACAAAAACTTGCAAATGAAGTTGCTGCAAGGGAAAGAGATAAGGAAGAAAGTATCTGACAAATGCAGGAACTTAGAGAAGAACTTCGTTTGCATGTTGCACTGCTGTAGGTAGTAAATATATTACATGCTTGTCTTTTGTCGATTTTTCCCCTAATGTTGCTTGGCTTTTATATCGTGCAGGCTAACCTAGGAACCACGACCAGTTCACAGCCTCCGAATAGGACAGCTGTGGGCATGAATGACATCACACCACCACGCATAGAAGATGAAGAACAAGAGGTAATAAAAATGCAGCATGTCCACATACAAAATGCATTTGTACACGTGTATTAATGAACAGTGTTATTATTTTATTTGTTGGCAGATTCATCCAGCAAGCATGATGACCAAAGTAAAAGAAGTTGACACCTATTCGTACCATAGCTGTAGCTAGTACTACTATAACAAGAAATCTTTTTTCAACTGACAACAACGACAGACCAGCAAATTCAAATTCTTCGCAGCAACAAGTAAGGCCTACTGGAAAAACTCATAATCAAAAGAAAAAGCTACAGGTATGAATACCTATATGTGAATTTTGTTTGTTCATTTCAATCAAATTATGTGCTGCATATTGGTAACGGTGGGTGAGTTATATTTGCTATGTTGTAAGCACTACTATTGACATGATATCATTGCTGTTATATGTTCCTGCTGTGCATTGCCTACTGTACATTGCCGAATTTCATTGCCTACTGTACATTGACTAATTATGTTCCTATTATAAAATATAGGAAAGCATACAAAGCCAAAATAATTAAAGTACCATGGAATATGCCTGCGAGCGTGTGCTGATGGAATATCATGAGATGAATAAGTGAAGCACTACTTCGAGTGAATGAAGAACAATTTCTTTTTTATTGCAAACATAGTTCAAGACTTGTAGTTTGAGAAGATATTTTTGTTATCGCAAACATATTTATTCTGGCTAAGACATAATTTTCTAGTTATTGAAGATTTGATTTCATATATGTGTGTTGATGATTGATTTTTTTTTCTTTAGTTCTATTGTATCTATATTGCAACAATAAATTAATATACAAATATCGAACGAAATAGGCATACACGATGAAAATCTCCTTGTTGCAATAGACTGAAATGCATCAATTGTTTTTTGTCGCAATAAACAATATTGCAATGTACGTTGTAAGATGCCATAAGACTTAGGAACCACAACAAATGTGTCATTGTAATACCACTCACATGCAACCAAAATTTTACATGGCAACATAAGTTATTGCAATGAAACATTGTGCGTTGCAATTAAGACATGATACATGATGGAATAGGAGGAAGTAAACCCACATTGAATAGTATGTGATATGTGAAATTCTCCATACCAAAGCAATGTGGTGAGTGGATCTCCTCATGATTAACCCCCACAAAATAACATTTGAGATCATGGAGCTATTATTTTTTATATATAATATATTTTAAATATACTTGGACCTGCATGTGCTCATATTTTTTTACTTGGACCTTCATGTGCCCAACTTTTTTATAGCTCCATATCTCTCTTCACAAAAAGGCAAAATGGGGTATTTATGTTGGGAGACCATAGGGTAAGTGTGTAGAATATGGTTTTGGTTTAGTGGAGGAATGTCTGATAAAAGGAATGCTTGAATTCAAAGAGAAATTCAACACTACTAGACATGATGGAAGGCTAGCAATCAAGGATAAATATGAAGGAGATAGATCAAATTTTTGAAGTGCCCCTACTTCACAAGGTCACAAAATTTAGCAAAATTTAACATGACAAGAGGTTGCATAAGAAGTGGTTCATGTTTAAGCATTTGTTTTGGAGGTGAGAATGTAAAAACATGATCATTCAATTTTAACATCTCAAACTCCACTCTTCCTATGTTAGATTAAGTCAAGATAAGATAAAACAACATGTGCACGAACATTTTGGGCACAATTATATTGCTCAAGGTAACATGAATATAAAAGAGTAGTTTATGATTATGAATAGAAAGAGGGCATGATTCAAAAGCTAGGTTTGACCATTGTGTTAGCAAAACTAAACAAGTTCAGTCATATCAATTTCTTTTTCATGCTTATCAGGTCAAAGGTAATGATTTAAACATTAACTACATTCCATAGAGATGTTACCTTTGTTGCTTTCAAGCGTGATGATGTGACAATGACTTTGAATGAACCATCACATTTGTACCTTGTCCTTGACTTGAATACCTTCTTCTTGATGTCACTTATGATGCTTGCTCAAAAACTCTTGATTCATGATTTTGATATCTTCAACAAAGACTAGTGCACGGTGATACTACAAACACGACCGATGTGTGAGTCCATCGGCCAGTGCAACAATGAAGCTCAATGTTCATTAGGTTCGCTCTATTTTATTTGAAAGGAAAAGCATAATTTAAAAGGTAAACTATTTTTATTTATTACTACTACTACTTATGATAATAAGATGATAGAAATTAAAAAACTTTATTGAGTTGAAAATAGCAAGCTAATGGGTTATCTCCCAGCAGTGCTTTGTTTTAAGTCATAAGCTCGACCGTTGCAGTTTCAGCCGTAGAACTTGCACCAAGGCAACTACGAGCTCTGGAATACTTATGGTAAACAAAAGCATCCACAACCATCCTCTCTAGGATGTGATAAAAGATCAGCATATGATGGTTACAACTTATGTAGGTGTAGTTGGTATAAGGAAAGATTGACTCTCAAGATTTCTCATGAAAGCGTAGATCTTGTGGTTCTTCTAGAACATAACTTTGGTGTTTGTGCACATGATCCTCCTTTTTGGACTCCAAAGTGGGTCCCTCGAGAATGTTCATAGACCAAACATATTCTCAATCATCTCTTATCCATGGCATTCTTCAAGTGGATTCCCATCCTCATCCTCCATTAGGATTGGGATCCTTGCCTCCAATGATTTTCACTCCCATTTGATGTCAACTAAAAGGTTTGGAGTGCCTCCTTGGTTTGGGTTATCAAAGAAACAAGGAGGGACAAATGGGGGATCATTGATGTCTGAGGTGTAAGATGGTTTTGATCTGCGGGGCTCCTAGGTAACCAAATCTTGAGATGAATAGAGAAGATGATGATTTGGGGTCAAGGATGCCAAAGATCTCTGTTGGATTGGATGATTGAAGATGTTTCCAACATCAAGAGAGAGATCTTCCTCGAATTCAAAAGGAAACTCCAAAGGGTGAATATCTTCTTCCTTTGGTGTCCTTAGGAATGGTTTAGGAATATAGTTGGTAGCTAAGGGTTTGGATGGATTTGGCAAGGATTTGACTATCTAAACATCTTCTTGTTTGGGGATTGGATTGTCCTTTTCTTCAGGGGAGTCATGATGGCCATCAGTGTAGGGAGAGTTTTCAAGGATTGTCTCAAGGATAGCTCTCCCCTAACTAATAGGAAGATGTAAGAAGGCTCCACCTAAAGCGATGTCAAGGAATTGTGTAGATTTCTCACTAAGACCCAAATAGAAGTGTTGCAAAAGTATATGTTCGGGTATAGCAAGATCAGGGCTAGATGAATAAAGATCCATCAAATGGGCCCATGTAGCACCTAGGGATTCTTTCTCCCTTTGCTTGAAGCTTAGGACTGATGGAAAAGAACATTAAGCAAAACTTGGCTTGAAGAACTACCCACTTTCCTTGTGCACTCTCTATGATTTGAGTATACAACTGTTTGGTTAATCCCATCAAAGAGAATGAAAATAGCTTCCACTTAAGGGTTTTGTATGACATGCACCAAATGTAAAGGCATGAACACATTTGCTCAAACTCTCACAGATGAGCATATGGGTTGTCATCTTTTTCCCTAGAAAAAGATTGTCATGAAACAAGGGCGAAGCTCATAACTATTGGTGAGGATAGGTTTTGATGATGGACGTGGCTCCAAACTAGCGCCCTTTGGAGCAGCGAATTGAATGATAGGAATGTAATCCATGGTACAAAAGGTAAAGGATAAAAAATACTTGGATGACTCGATTCTAAACTAGAACAGCTATCATTCCCTGCAACGGCACAAGAAAGCTTGTTGACATTGATATGGCAAACAGATAAATCCATAAGCGCACGGATGTTAATGTAGCTTTCACCTGGGAGTATTCTAAGGTATCATTTTTCCATGGGGGACGCGAAGTGAACTAGAGTAAGAACTAAGTGTGTCCAAGGATAGACCAAAGGTATAGGATAACATGTAGAGAGGATATATGTGGTTCCTATGAACTAAGGCAAGACTTAAGAAAACTATATCACGGTTGTTTACATCAAGGCACAACCCACCAGCAACCTAGGAGAGATAACTAGACAAGGTCTGACATGAGCCCTATGATTTAATAACTAGACCTATCATGGTGGAATATAGAGGATGGATAGGGCCGTCACCATCTGCCACCTACCATAATCTATCTGGAGGCCTAGCCATAAACATAGGTAAGTTATAGCCTAAGCACCACACTTAATCTATAAACTCAGTACTCTAATCCTAGCTAATAGATCAGAGCACCCTAACCAAGCAGTGAAACTAATAAACAACAATAATATAAATAATACTTAAGTAATGCAAAAGAGCAGAGTTACCACAGAGAAGATGCCAGACTTCACTCAAAGAAGAGCTTCATCCACCAAAACACAAGTGAGAGAGGATGCTGATAGCCTCGGCTCCTCCCCAAGTTACTCCTCACTCTCTCCCTATCTTCTACTTCTAAGTAGTAGAGCTACAAATCTTCACCTAGCTACTACTCTCACTTGGAGTGATGGAATGAGATGGTGTGTCTCTCCACCAAGCACCGTTGCCCCTTTTATAGTGTCTAGAGGCAGTGGGGGTACTTATAGGTAGCGTAGAAGGTCAGTGGAGCAAACATGGGTGCCGAACGGCGTGGTAGAGGCGTTGGATATCACCACCTCTTGATCATAGGGCCTTGGTTGGCTTCGAAAGGCAGTTGTGAAGCCAGCACATGTCAAAATTTGGTAGGTAAGTTGGTTCCAAGGTCGGTTGGAGGGCTCAAAGTCCATGATAGTGGACCCATGGATCCAAGACCACTCCATCATGAACCTTGGTGCAAACTGACTTAAGATCGACATTGGAGAAGGCTTGGAGGGCCTCTCCCATGGATCAGTGACATGGTAGGGCCACTTGGAGCACCGAGTGGCGCCATGGTGGGGCCAGCTGGTGTGGTACTATAAAGAAAATGGACCCTAGGCCCATTTACTTTGGATTTTTGTGTTTGATGACCAACACAACCAAATTAGACTAATGAATTTGCAAGTGATTGTTTTGTAGTTTAATAGGGTACGAGACGTGACTTGGACGAAGGTGACATGGTGATCCCATGATCAACACCATAAGCAAGACCCTAGAAGCACAAGAGAAGACCCAAGACATCAAGCAAAGTCTAAGCACGAAGATTGGAACCAAGCCGAATGCAAGACACAAAGAAACGAGCTTCATAGCACTGACCAGATGCTAGCGGCATAGCGACCGGACGCTCTGATCAAGAGGCTCAACAACAGCAGGCATCAGTAGCAGCGATTGGACACTAAGGACTGAAAGTGACCAGACATGCCGATGGCACTGTTCATCATCCCGGCAACACATTTAGTACTAACCGGACGCTGGTGGGAAATCGATCGGACGCAGGAACTATAGCGTCCGATCGAGTCCAGAAAGGTTCTAGAGCGGTGAAGTTGCGACCAGACGCGATCAGCGTCCGATCAGTTGATCGCGCACTTTAACGGTCGGGACGACCGGACGCATCTGGTCAGTAGAAGAAAAGTGGGATTTTGTCCCTAATGGCTACTTTCTCACTGGGGTTTATAAATAGACCCCAAACCGGCCATTTAAGGATAGTGGAGGTAAGGAAACATACCAAGGGTGTTGATACACCATTTTAGTGATCTCCACTTGCATAGTGCTTAATGATTCATTAGGTGATTAGCATAGGTGCTTTGCAAAGGCTTAGGTTGATTAGACCACCACTTATGTGCTTGCTCTATGTTTGGCTCTAGTGTTTAGTGAGGTTTGCATACCTCTTACCACTTGGTACTTGTGCGCACAATTATTGTGCATTAGAGGGGCTTGTAGTCTTGCGAGATCATACCAACCGTGTTTGTGGTGTGGCCGCCACCGTGTACCAGAGGGAACAAGGCCCGTGACATTTTGGCTAGAAGCTTGATAGTGAAGACGATGGGGAGTGGTCTAGGAGAGGCACACTAGAGACCCACTTGCATGTGGGGAAGGCCTGGGGCTATCAACGGAGTTACCTAACTAGGAGCTTGGCCCTTGCAAGGGGCTCCAATGAGGACTAGGGGGAAGCTTGTGTGCTTCTCGATACCTCGGTAAAAATACCAGAGTCATTGATGGGAGTTGGCATACCTCTACCTTACTCTTTAGCTTTCATATTTACATTATTTGCATAACTCCATTTGCAGTAGAGATAGCAACACACTAGCAAAACCATAGTTGCACATTTAGATAGTTTATCTTTTTGCATAGGTTTTGCCAAGGATAGAAAAAGAGGTCATAGTTTAGAGTTAGAGTTTTAAGTTTCCTAATTCACCTCCACCTTCTTAGGCATCACGGTCCCTTTCAATTGGTATTAGAGCCAGGTTGGCTCAATTTGGACTTTTGGCTTCACTGTCGTTGAGCCGACGCTATTTAGAGTGGTTGGGATGGATACCTCTAGGCCTCCGCACTTTGATGACACTAACTTTCGCTACTATAAAGCTAGAATGGCTTGTCATCTTGAGGTGATAGATTTGGGTGTTTGGAGAGTCACTTGTGATGGGATGAAACCCATTAAGAATCCTGATAAACCCACAAAGAGTGAAGAAAAATAAATTCATTTCAATGCTAGAGCTAAAAATTACTTGTTCGAATCTTTTAGCATGGATGTGTTTAACCAACTATTCACTTTAAATACAACACATGAAATTTGGTTAAAACTTCAAGAGCTCCATGATGGCACAACTAATGTCTATGAGCAAAAACATCTGTGAGCAAAAACATTGTCTAGCTAAACAAAATTATGATTCCTTTAAAATGAATGATGATGAGCTTGTTCGTGATATGTATTCTCGTTTGAATCTAATTATCAATGAGCTCCATTTAATAGGATTAACAAACCTAGATGATGTGGACATCATGAGGAAGATCATCTCTGTGCTACCACAAAAGAAATATGCAAGCATCATCACCATCCTTCACAACGTGGAGGACTTGAGCACAATGACCCCGGCCATAGTCATTGGCAAGATAGTGGCATTTGAAATGTCATGCAAGATGGGTCAAGAAGAAGCCCCATCATCAAGCAAAGGCAAAGCTCTCACATGTAGTGAGAAAAAGAAGACTAAGGGCAAGCAAGTTGAGACAAGCTCAAGCTCAAGCTCCTCAAGTGAAGATGAAGAAGAAGATGATGAAGAATCAAGTGATGATCAATCTTCCTCCTCCACCTCCAACCTTGATGAAGAATCAATCAAAATTATCAACAAGGTGGAGAGGATGATCCAAAGGCTCAATGTCAAGGGTGTGCCCATCCAAATTCAAGATTTCATTTTCACCAATCAAAGAAATGAGCAAAGAAAGAAAGGATGCTATGGATGTGGTGAGTTGGGGCACTTTGTGGAAGTTTGTCCAAACAAGCCCACACCGAAGACAAAGAAGAAGGCATGCAAGGACAAAGCCCTCACATCAATAAGGTCATGGGATGATTCTTCAAGTGAACAAGAAGACTATCACAAGAGATGAGGCCACAAGCACTCATCATCAAGCTCTTCTCGTGTGTGCCTTATGGCATAAGGTAACGAAAGCTCATGCTCTAGTGAGATTGATAGTGATGATGAAATGTCTTCTCTTAATGAACTTGTGCAAGAAAATCTTAAATATGCTAAGGCTTGCACTAGCCAAGAAAAGAAGCTAAAAATGTTGCAACAAAAGCTAGATAGTTCACAAGAAGCATATAAAACCTTGCTTGAACAATATGAGACATTTGCTAATCTCAATATTGAACTATCTACTAAAATTGAGCAACTCGAGGCTAGTGAAACAACAAATGCATGCATAATCAATGATGAGCAACTTGTAAAGAAAAATGAAAAAATAAAGAAAAAGTTAGCTAGCTCACAAGATGCTTATAAAAGTTTGCTTGCTAAAATAGAAACCATGTGCAAACATTGTGATGGGCTAACTAATAAAGTTGCTAATCTTGAAGCCATCGGTTCTACCCCCACCGAGGCACCTAAAAGGAAAAGTTCAATTTTTGACATGCCTAAAAAGGATGCCTCTACCTCTTGCAATGATTTATGTTTAGACTCACCCTTGTGCAACCAAGTTTGTGTTGAGAAAGTTGTTGTAGATACATGCACGCAAGAGGTTGCAATGGAGAATGAGTAACTCAAGCAAGAAATGGCTCGCCTCACCAAGGACTTCACTCAAGTGAAAGGCAAGATGGAGCAAGCCTAACTTCATCAAGATAACACCATCAAGGGAGTGAAGAAGCTTGATGAAGGACAAACCATGGTTTGCTACGTATGCCACAAAGAAGGCCACAAGTCCTATGAGTGCAAGGTGAAGAATGGGGGAGGAGCAAAGAAGAAAGAGAAAAAGCAAACAAGCAAGCTCTCCAACACCTACACCAACAAGGTGGACAAGAAGGCCTCCACACCATACTAGCTGAAGAAGAAGAAAAATGACAAGGTGGTGGCCATCAAGGTGAACAAGCAAGCCAACAATGGGGTCAAACGCTTTTTAGTGCCAAAGGAAATCATTTCAATATGAAGAGGACCAAGAAGGTTTGGATCCCAAAAGGGAAGTGAGGAGTCCTGTTTGGACTTTGGGGAACATGGAGACTTGGCAAAGTATGGGTGCATTTCATGGGGTGCATCACATTAGATCATGTAAATTGCCAAGTGGGTTAGTGAATACTATGGACCCAAATTCCCCTTCTCATGTTAGGTAACTAGATTTAATTTCTTGCAATTTCAATTAGCATCTAGTTCCTCTTCATGCCTAAGTTTGTATTTGCATGTTTAATCCTTTCAATTGGTATGCATACACTAGGTATATCTTATGGTAGACTTGCTCACTTTCATTCTTAACCCTTGGAGTAAACCAACATGGTTTAATTGTTTAGGAGCATGGCACTTAGCTTTTTTTACAATTGTTCATTTAATATGTGTCACAGAACCGACCAATTTATAAGAGCACAAGTATAATGGTAGCCCACAAGCGGTCGCACTGTCATACCTGAGCCCATATAAACCCGGTAGTCTATCGAGTAACGCGATGGGTCTTGATAAACGGTCCACATACAACCAAGATCACACATGATTCAACATACATGTCACATGTTACATAAAGTTCACAGATATCGTTCATTCATCAGAGTACGAAATCTCCTACAACTAAAAAGAACAAAGTGTGGACATTTTTTGGTGTGACATTTATTTTGGTTTGTCCGTCTGCCCACGCCTATGATCCCACGACATCTCCTGCATGCTGCATCCTTTGGTGCGATTCTCCTTGATTGAATATTACCTGCCATGTGATAGAGGAATTACGGTAAAATAGGAAGTAGAAAATTATTGTGCTATCCATATACACATTGCATGTTTGCATGCACCAGCATACATGGCAACGAGCAAAAGGAAAGAGAATTAACACAGAAGGAAAGAGAATTAAGACAAAAGGAACCTCTTTGCATTTCTGAGAACCTTGCTAAATCTGCCTACATTTAATTACTTCCCCTCTTTGCATTTGCAAAAGGGACAACTTTTTCCTCCTTTCATTTGGTTTCACGCTCACGTGTTCCATCGCCCTCGCTTGTTGTTTCTTGCTGAAATTGCCCTTGGGTCTGTTCATTTTGAATCCTTTCCCCATATTCTAATTAAACTACAAAATTTTGAATTAGGATATGAGGTAAGATATGCAAACAGATATTTCAAAACTACCTGTAGAGTCCAAAGAACTTAATAAATAAATCCTTCTAGAGGCAATGCAAATTCTCTCTAATCTTTCATTTGGTGTAGTTAGTGTTATCATAGTACCCGCATGTATTCATGGGAAATAAATCATGGAATCATAGTACCTGCATGTATCTCCTACAACTAAAATGAACAAAGTGTGGACATTTTTTGGTGCCACATTTGTTTTGGTTCGTCCGTCTGCCCACGCCAGCGATCCCATGACATCTCCCGCATGTTGCGTCCTTTGGTACAATTCTCCTTGATTGAATATTGCCTGTCACATGATAGAGGAATCATGGCAAAATAGGAAGTAGAAAATTATTGTGCTATCCATATACACATTGCATGTTTGCATGCACCGGCATACATGGCAATGAGCAAAAGGAAAGAGAATCAATGCAGAAGGAAAGAGAATTAAGATAAAAGGAACCTCTTTGCATTTCTGAGAACCTTACCAAATCTGCTTACATTTAATTACTTCCCCTTTTTGCATTTGCAAAAGGGACAACTTTTTCCTCCTTTCATTTGGTTTCACGCTCACGTGTTCCATCGCCCTCACTTGTTATTTCTTGCTGAAATTGCCCTTGGGTCTTTTCATTTTGAATCCTTTCCCCATATTCTAATTAAACTACAAAATTTTGAATTAGGATATGAGGTAAGACATGCAAATAGATATTTCAAAAACTACCTGTAGAGTCCAAGGAACTTAATAAATAAATCTTTCTAGAGGCAATGCAAATTCTCTCTAATCTTTCATTTGGTGTAGTTAGTGTTATCATAGTACCCACATGTATTCATGGGAAATAAATCATGGAATCATAGTACCCACATGTATTCATAGGAAATAAATCGTGGACAAAATGTGGACACTTTTTGGTGCGACATTCCAACATGGGTCCATCGTCCTACCAATATCCTTGAGGCAGATCACATATAGGATGAGAGTCCCTCTATGAGATTGCTCACAAGAGACTCAAACTTATATCTAATCATGGTAATGTTGAATTGCTTTGCATCAAAAGCATCGGCAATGATAAACGGGGACATAGGTTTTAGTATGCATAGTGGAGGAAAACTCAACCTTGGCCTTCTCAGCAGCTTTTCTGAGCCTTTGTAGTGCTAACTTGTCCTTACTCAGATAGTCAAGAGGTGCACCATAAAATTATGCACCACTAAGAAAAGTGTCACCATTGGTTGCCTTGACCTAAAAAATGTTTCGAAATTAAGAATTACAACACCTAATTCAACATCTTGGAACAGACACTCAAGTGGATACCTTATTCTATAATATATGTCTATGTGGAATAGTCCTAAAGCCACACATATTTATACGGTGAGTATAACATACTTTGTTTTAAAATTTTATGAGAGATTTTTTAAGACACGTAGTATTATCCATGTGATAGACACTAATATTTACATATATACTCGAACTTGTGCGTATAGGATTATATGGAGATGCAGCAAAACTTATTCATTGATTTATTGGCGCATGAAAGAAATGGATATCAGAGAATTCTTTCTGTCGATATAAAATATTATCTGAGCCATATCACGAAAAAGTCTATACAGTAGAGTTTGTGAGCGTATGACGCCACGCTCTTCGTGGCTGTGTTAATTTCACAAACTTTGCTTTTTGAATCAAATGTCACTTTAACGTTGGTATTTAATTTAATAGTATTGTTATCTTATCATGCGATTTGTGTGTTTTTAGTACAAAAGATTTAGTTGTCCCGTAGCAACGCACGGGCATGCTACCAAGTAGAGTTATTACAAACCAAGTTTGATAGATAGTAGCGGAAGTAAAGTAAAGTTCGAAAGTAGCATTTCCAACATAGTTCAAATATAGTGCCAACACATGATCACCATCCACAAAAGCATATAGAAGGATTATTAAAGATGCTTGCCTAAGGCTCACTCATCCATGATGGGATAGAAGCAATTCTTGCAATATCTATGATAGACGGTACCATCTGCAACAATGTGAATAAAACCCTGAGTAAGAGAAGGTACTCAGCTAGACTTACCCATCATAAACTAGAAATAAATTGACTCCAAGGATTATGCAAGGCTTTATAAGTGGAGGTAGCTTGACAACATTTTGCATAAAAAACAATTAACTCAATTATACAATTATACTTTGGTCATCAAGTTAATTATAGCTATTCATTTCTAGATTAGCAACTATCCTATGCCAAACATGTGGTATTTTATTTAAGAACATACAATAGTAACCATAGCTGGTGTAGTAATTCCATCTTTATTCAAACCATCACATTCCATAATACAATTACTACAATGTTGGAGCTAGCCAAGTTTCTCACTATCCAGGAGAGACAGCGATTCAAATCGATTTCAACCAGCTAGGAATTTATTCCTAGCACAAACCCAGGTCTACCAGCCATGGTAGCCTTAGGCCACCTTTGGTACAACTCAGGTACACATTTTGCGGGTTCACCCAGCGTCGCACAATCAGGGACAACCTGCTACCAGGACGATCAGGACTACCCTACCCTTGGGCTAATGGCTGGCTCCCCACACATCCTTACTACCATCCAGAGTGCGCACTCTTATAGAGCGAGGCTCGGCCTGAGTTGAGCTACTTGACTTCACGATCAGAATGAGTTATCCGGCCAACTAAGTGATAGGCATGCATTCAATCTTGTCAGAAGTGCCAACAAATGGTACAGTCCTTGATCGGCACAGATGGAATCATATGAGTCAACCCACACATAGACTCCACCCGACCTCCATTTACATTACCCCATGGTTCTTTTCCATGATAGCAAATATAGCCTACCATGCTTCGATATCCACCTATATCTTGCAGGTGACAGGAAATCACCTGACTTCTACCGGTCTAAGCATGGCTAAGCATATATTCGATCCTGGACCTACACAGGGTTAAAGGTGTATATATCTAGACAAGGTAGTTCCATGCATCAAGTGTTTCTAGTCAACTTTTATAACCTAATGCATCAATCATAAAGGACTCAAGTAGTATTTTGTAAAACATTGGGAGACTTAGAATGCTCCGGGGCTTACCTTTGAGGAAAGAAGTTGGCCATTGATCCAAGGACTAAGCGAGATCTTTGAGAGTTTGCTCCTCTTCTCCTAGAGCTATGGCTTGAGGCGTCTCTTACTAATCCTCCTTGTCTTCTTTGTTGAACTCTAGGAGGGTTATCTCTTCGGACGATCCTATATGCATGAGCACAAAATACGATATCACGAATGTGTATATGATGACATGTACAATATAATATGATGTGATGAATGCATCCTCCCAAGTGTTTTCAACAACTTTGCATCAAAGTAATAACAAGTTGCATCTTATTTTACTGAGCATGCATTTCTAATAGCAGACTTCTAACAGCCATAATTCTTAAACCATAAGGCCTATGACTATGAAAATTTAACACAAGATAGATAAGTAAGTTATCTACAACTTTGTTATTAACAAGTTTTACATAAAATACCATTATCATTGCCAAATTATCATCACAACCGAAACTATACATGTAGCCACCTAGTTAGATTATAAAGCAATAATTAACCAGTTGCATACCACCAATTGCTTTTAAGCCTGACCAATAACATCAATAGATCATATGCATCACAAGAACCATAGAAAACATCATGGTTAAACATAACTAAATTATTTATATCCATTTATTAATTTCCTTAGATAATAAGGTGATTTAAAGGATAAATATTTTCATTCTTAATAAATTCTGAGAAAATTATAGTAGTCTACAAATGACCTTAATAGTCTATTATACAAATTTTATGTCATTTGGATAATTATAACTACCTCTACAAAAATGAAAAGTTACATAGGCTTATTTTAGCAAAAATAGTTTAGCATAGTGAAAAGTGTCAAGCAATAGATTTAATATTTTTCTTACATTCCTCCAAGCATAAGAATACTATGTACAAATTTGAATGATCATATGTTTTGTATTTTTACGCCAATTAATTCCACTAGGAACTAGCAATTAATTAGGATTAAATATGAAGACTATATTCAAAGTATTCTTACTATAGGTTTAATATTTTTCCTAGATATAGTATGTCCATAGAAGACCAGCAAAATTGGAATAACAATTTTATCACCTTTCTAGCTCAAGTTATGCATTTTACAAATTAGAAACCATTTAAAAAGCATTTATTTAGCTACATTTTATTATCCTAGAAAAATATCAGAAATAGTGTTTCTCATATTTTTATCAAATACTAAACTTCATGGGGAATCCATCAAAATTTGGTTCATGAAAATGAGACACTCCTAGCTTGAGATATGAATTTTTGAAACATGCATTCAAATCTAGAAAAATAAATCAGAAAATCAAACACCACACAGACTAACAGCCGGGGCCCGTGGTCAACGGGGACCCACTCGTTAGCGAGACCAAGAGAGGGGATAGTGCTGAATGGCAAGAACTCAATGACGGTGAGGTCTTCGATGGTAGCGTCTTCACCACTACACTCATCTCACCCACACACATCAACTAGTAGGCTTAGTTGGCTCGGTGGCTCACCGGAGCAAGCTCGACAGCGGCCATGGCAGACGGCGGAGGTCTAGTGGTGGTACATCGGCCATCTTTGTCTATGTCACACTCAGGCAAGGATGTCTACTCCATTCTGGTGACCTAGTGAAGCTATATAGTGTAGGTGGGGCTCCGGGTGGCGTCGGTGAGCTCAGTCGCGTGTAAGGCCGTGCGACGGCGCACGGAGCATGACGGTGTTCACGCTGGGAAAGGTGGGTCTCCATCATGCCACTAGCAAGGTCTAGGGTTACTCGACCTAAGGCTTGTGAGAAAGGAGGGAGACGGTGAACCAACTCAGTGGCGGCGAGCTCGAGTGCCACAGTGGCCATGGTGGACGTGGGCAGAGCGGCGACTCATTCTGGCTCCGTCAAGCAGGTGGTGTCATTCCTAACTCTGGCCTAAGCTTCTAGACTCTAGCATGGTGCTAGACCAAAGAAAATGAAGGCATTTGGTGTGGTGAAATGGTCGGGCCATGGTGAGCCGTGAGCACCGCACCACTCTAGTGATGATGACAGCTACGGTGAGGTGAAATGTTGCTCTACATGGGGTTGGTAGGTGGTGCTGGTGGCTCGAGGAGGTGGAGGTGATGGCATAGCAGCTGTGGTCGAGACAAATCAGCTGATAGGGCTGTGTCAGTAGTGAGCAGTTGTGGTGGAGCTATGGTGGTGCTATGGTGAGCTCGGTGCTGCGCTTTGGAGAGGTAGAGCGAGATAGAGAAGGTGAGGGTGGGTGAGTGGAGTGAGCAGTGAGTGTGTGGCGTTTATGCACCCATGCTGGCCTAACTGCCTAGGCCAACACCGGCGTGCTACCACCACATGGCGGCCATGTCCTATGGCCGGTCAGCCACTGCGACGCGTGCATCCACATGATTCAGTTCACTGAAACCGACTAACATTGCAACTTAGTTAATGGGAACAAGGGGTCTCGATCTTCCGTCAGGTAGTGGTAACTATCATTGTGGTGGAGAATGACACATCGATCTGGCTTTAGATCGAAAGATCAAACCCTGCAATCTTAGCACCACAACTCCTCTGGTTATCAACCAAGACACGGATCCAGTTGACCTCACCAAGAAGGCTAATCCCTACCTACGCAATGAAGAACACAAGCAAGAACAAGAAAGATTAATCATTCATCTGTAATTTGGTTGCTTTCTTTCTTGTTCATGCTTGTGTTCTTCATTGCATAGGCAGGGATTAGCCTTCTTGGCGAGGTCAACCGGATCCGTGTCTTGGTAATAACTAGAGGAGTTGTGGTGCTAAGATTGCAGAGTTCGATCTTTTGATCTGAAGCCGAATCGGTGTGTCATTCTCCACCACAACGATAGTTGCCACTACCTGATGGAAGATCGGGACCCCCATTCCCATTAAGTGGTAATCAGAGCTAAGGTATACCATTAGGTTCACATTTAACCCCTAGTTTTAGTGTTTCGCATTCGTCCCATAGTCCAGTGCCCTACTTTTTTTCCGATCCTAGAACCTTCCGCGCCATAGCCTTTGCATATTTCAGTTTTAGAGTCCAGTCATGTTGAGTTTATGTCCTGGTCGAGGTCTTGTTGCTGGTTAGGTCATATAAGAGTCTAGTTCGTGTGTTTTCCCCCACCGTTTCCATTAAATCCTTGCTGCCGTGACCAATTTTGCGCTCATTGTTCCTATTTTGTCCACTAATTCGGAGTCCGTTCTTAAAACTAGTCTAGTTTTTCGCATATGAACTCCGATTTCAACATTCCATATATCAAAATCGATCAAAAATTTTTTTTGGATCCATCCATCCTTGCTCTGTCGGGGTCAGAAAATTTTAATTTGGTCAAAAACTGGTCACAAGATCCTTTTTTGTGGTCACAAGCTTTTTATCAATTTTGAGCACGTCTTCTAAATTTTCCACAGGCCACGCCTTTCACTTGTTTAATCTCATATTTTCTGTGGTTACTTCTTTTGTGCTCCTAAGTGAAAAAAATATCAAAAAAATAAAAATAAAAAGTCAAAATGTACAAAAACAACGATGATAGCCCAAAAAATAGAAAAAAGAGGGGTAAAAGTGGAACAATATCTAGAGGAGCACATAGAGAAGGCCAAAGTGAGTTGTGTTAGCGTATGCTGTCTGGTTCCTTGTTTGTGTTGCTTTTGCTATCCAGCATACTTGTTTTCCACACGCCTATCACCTTACTATCCACCATACTTGTTTGTTACACACCTGATACTTGGAACATTTTAGACCAGCAACGAGAACAAGTACTTTGGACTATAATTCAGCATTACTTTTTGTTACTGACTTGTGTGTGAAATATACATATTATTCTTTGTGTGCCTTCCAAGCTCCATAAACTCTTCAGATCAGTATAAAAAAGGGCCTTGCAATCTCGGTACCACTGCCTCACAGGTATCACGAAACCAGCCACTGGTTGTACCTGTCCACTGCTTATATTGGTAAAAACTTTGTAAGAGCTTGGTAAGACACTTCCACTTGCTATGAAAAGTAACACCACTACAACCACGTACTCATTTGGTAGGGATAACTTTTATTGTTTGTTCCTGTTTTTGTGTTTACAATGGTAGGAGGTGATCAGACTGTAGATAACAGTCCCAAGGATTTCAACAAGTGTGTCAGCCAAGAGCAACTATAAGCTACTATAGATAATGCCCAAAAAAGGATGAATGAGGCCATCAGGAAGGCCATCACTAATGCACTCATTGAACTCAACATTGGCAACAACTTGGAGAGATTGGACAAATGAATTTCCACGCTAACCGATAAGGTTACTGAGTTGGAAACCTTGGTGGTGGTCAACAACAATGTCTCTAGTAGCAACACTGATGGTCTCTTGCTAGAAGACATAGTGCATGATGCCACAGGGAACATAGATCGAGCAGCCTTCCGACAAGAAAGATTACGACCGCGTCTTCACCATAACACGACAGGTATGGGTGGTGTCCACCACCATCAAGGTAATACCCTATAATCTTAGCACCACAACTCCTCTAGTTATCAACCAAGACATGGATCCGGTTGATCTCGCCAAGAAGGCTAATCCCTACCTGCACAACAAAGAACACAAGCAAGAACAAGAAAGAAAGCAACCAAATTACAGATGAATGATTAATCTCATGAAGTTGGGGTCTCACAAACCGATGAATGATGAAACTGTTCTTAACAAATTAATCTAAGCAAAACCCAAAACCTAATGACGGCGGCGGCGTATGATTATAAAGGTCTTAGGGTCATCGCCTACCCTAGACGCGCCCCCTAATGGGCCCAAACACGATACACGACCCAACGGACCAAAAGATAGTGTCGTAGCACCCTAGCAAATTCTAGATGCTAACTTGTTTTGATAATTCCTGTTGATTCTAAAGGGCTTTAGACATGAAACCACTTGAATCGGCTTACTTCTCAAATTAGCTTTCCAACCATATGTGGATCGTCAAAAATAGAGTCCAGATGCGTCCTGGGTGACCAGTTTAAGGCAGACTGTCCTAGAGGCCGAGGCAGACTCAAAATCATGTTAGACCGGGCTTCCAGTTTCTGTTGAACGTCCTAGCTGGTCATCAATGCCTCCACCTCTTCCTCTAAGTCCCTCATGACTCTCTCCAATGTTCCTAAGCAAGATAACATCATTAGGTAGTAGTCTATTCTCAAAAGTATGAAAATGATCGCTTAAGAATGAGCTCACCTCTAAATTGAGTTGACACATTCGAGGCTAGGTCATTGGACCTTGCATGATGGTTGGAAGATCAGCGGGTACATCCGAAGGAGTGATGTCCTCATCATTAGTGATTCAATAACTCCTAATCTGTGGCGAATTAGCAAAAACTTACATAATAACAATTGTAAAGCTACGTGAGATCTCCAACTTTGATTTAAGGACCATCATCCAGTTCTCACTAGTTAACAAACTACATTGTTCCACAGTTAGGTATTTTGAAACTGAAAACCGTTTCAACACTTTGAAAATTTTGCAAGTCTCAAAACAGCATTTTGTTGATACTTGTGAGCTATTTTTGAACATGCTATGCACTAAATTGGACCTTGACCCAAAAATAAAAGTTGTTACCCAAGTCTAGTACTACAACTTTTATTTAGGTCACACAGCCATGCAAACACTCTAAGCTATTGTTCAACTTTAGTCAAACTAGTATCATGAAAATGGCATTTCAAATGAAACCAACACTTTGAAGCAAATTTGGCCTATGTCATGAATACAAACATTGATCCATTTACCATCCTAGATGTGTCTAAGGTGTTTTCATGACCTCATAACCATCTCATACATTGGTCATACATGATTGCAAGCATAAACATATATATAAATCAACATTGCATGTGTCAATGTATAAGCATGAGATGAAATTTCATATGCTCATGTTCATGAATGCTTGGATAATGCTTGTGCTCATGAAATGTAGATGTCAAATGCAATGCTAAACACCAGGGTTTTATAGCCCCTCCCCCTTATAGAAATCTCGTCCCAAGATTTGCAACACCTACCATTCTTCATAAAAGGCGGGATAAACATCACGTAAGTAATCCTCCCATTCCCACGTGGCATCTTGTTCACTATGGTTATTCCACACCACTTTGTAGAACTTAATGACCTCGCTCCATGTTACCCTTTCCATTTCTTCTAGCACATGGATTGGTTTCTCTTCATAAGTCAAATCCGATTGGAGCCTAATGTTGGTGGGTGCAATGGCTTCCTTAGGTATGCGAAGAACATGAGCATATGAAATTCGATTGGAGCTTAATGTTCTCCATGCCCAATCCAATTTAAGGGAGTTCTACATTTCTGACCATACAAGGCTTCAAAAGGAGCCATCTTGATGCTCGCTTGATAACAGTTGTTGTAGGAGAACTTGGCTAAAGGTAGTCATTTCTTGCATGAACCCTTGGAAGATATAACACAAGCACTCAACATATCTTCTAAGATATGGTTCACTTGCTTGGTCTATCTAGAAGTTTGTGGATGGTATGCTGAACTTCTGATTTGTTTAGTTCCCAAAGCTTGGTGCAAGTGTTCCTAGAAATGAGCTATAAACTGTGGTCCCCAATCTGAGATTATGGTCCTTGGTACTCCATGTAGTCTCATGATCTGAGAGACATACAGCTCAGTGTACTTCCCTGCGTGATACACTGTGTTAACTGATATAAAATGTGCTAACTTAGTGAGGCAATCTATAATGACCCATATGGAATCGTGACCTTGTTGTGTCAGCAGAAGGCCTTTAATAAAGTCCATACTTATTTCCTCCCATTTCCAGCCTAGAATGGACAATGTCTGGAGCTATCCACCAGGTTTCAGATGATTTGCCTTCACTTGGCTATAGACATCACACCTAGCAACATAGGCTACAATTTCCTTCTTCATCTTGGTCCACCAAAAATGGTTTTTTAAATCTTGATACATTTTGCTACTGCCCGGATGGATAGACAACTTGGATGAATGAGCTTCATCTAAAATTTGATTTCTAAGCTCACGGTCTTTCGGTACCACAAGTCGGTCCTCAAACCATAGCCACACCTCTTGCATCCAACCTAAAATGCTTAGTTCCTTGTTCTTTCATCTTTTGCTTGATGTGGAATACACCTACATCTGTCTTTTGGAGTTTTATGATTTTGCTCTTAAGTGAGCAACTAAAAGTGATATTGTGCAGCACAACAGGATGCAACAAATTAAATCCATCTTCCACCAAGGCTTCCAAAGTGTTGCAATGAGATTTCCGACTAAGTGCATCTGCTACAACATTGGCTTTCCCTAGATGGTAGTTGTAACACCCCGGGTGTTTAAATATTAAAAACAGGACATGTCATCATACGCATTGCAAGGCATTGGTCATATTGCAAACTTTGATATGCATTCACTAAAACAAGTTTACATTTATGTGGTATGTGTTGAATTGTATTGTTTGAATCAAGTTCAAAATTTTGGTTTCGATTTGAATTGTCAAGGAAACCCTGATTTTCAATATTTAAATCCTACCCTAAAAACTCATTTCAAAATCTAAGCACATTTTGGGGTTGAGCCTTAAAGAAAAATTGTAGAGCTTGTTGAGTTGTACAAAGTTGGTTTTTGGAGTTTTCCAAGTTGTTTAGTAAAATTTGAAGTAATTTGAAAAGGCAAAATTCCTTAAATGTCCCCTTTTCGAATTCAAATTTTCATTTCAAAATGTAGACTGAATTAGGGGGTGGTTATAAAAGCAAAGTTGTAGAACTTTTGATTTTGAACAACTTTTATTTTTGGAGATTTTTGAGTTGTTATACAAATTTGGGAGTAATTTGAATTTCAAAATGAATAGCAATTCTGTAATTACTGTGAACAGTGTTCACCTGCCTAAGCTACATGGCCGGCGATCTTCTTCGGTGTTCCAGGCACGTTGTGGTCGTCTTTGGCATTGCGCTAGCATGGTGAAGGCTTCTGCGTGGCTTCTCCTTGCTTCTAAGCCACGCTATTTAGCCTAAGCCATCGCCGTTCATCTCTTTTCCTCTTCCTCTGTTTTCACCGCCGCCGCCGTTGCCATAGCTCCATTGAGCTTTTGCCGTTGACCTAGCGTCGTTGCCCTCTTAGTAAAGGCTGTCCTAGCTTCGTCTCTTCCTTGCGAACAAAGCTAGCCAACCTTGGTCGCCTGAAATTGCCAGGAACTCGCTATCCACGCTCTTCTTCCTCACAGCCAGCCGAACCACCGTCGACCTTGCCTCACCGTGGTCAGGCCACTCTAGTCCGTCTCCGCCTTCACCAAGCACACCATCGTGTTCGCGGTGAGCTCCTGAGCGTGATGCTCTCTCCGCTTTTGTCTCTACCGCGTTGTACCCAGAGTTATGCCGTGCGCCGCCATGTCTGCACCACCATGGCCGCCATGGCTGGCGTGGAGCTTCCTCCGGTGTGCCTGCTACTGTTCTAAGGGTCGGGATAGGTTCGCGGGGTGATGTTGATCATGTTGGTGCTGTCCACCTCGCCGGAGTCTCGTCGTCGGCGCGTTTTGGCTGACCGGAGTCAGCGGCACCGCCGTGCGCTCTGTTTGGGTCGCTGACATGCGGGGCCGGGTCGTCAGATAGAGAGGGAGAGAGAAGAGAGAGATTTCTTATTTTCTGGATTTTTGAATAGTGCAGCAACTTTGGAAATTCATAGGAAAATAATTACATCTCCAAAAATTCTGAAAATTTGTGTGTAGCTTCTGAACATGTTCTATTATGGTTTAAAAATATGAAACTTGAAACTTGAATAAATTTTTAATGTTCCAAAATTTAGTTAATTAATTGATAAATGTAATTTCCATAATTTTTGTAGAGCACTGTATAACTCCAAAAATTATGAAATTTATTTTGATACACTAATTTGTCATGTGGAAGCTTGCATAAAATTTTGAGGTCATTTGGAACAAGTTCATTTTGAGCTTATTTTCCAAATAAATTCAAAATTGGATAAAAGCAAACCCTAAGTGTTAGGTTAGGGTTTGATCTTGTGTTGGTCATGTTTTGTGACCAGTAGGGTTTCAAGATCAGTTTGATCAAGTCACCTATGTCATAAGCCCTAGGTCATTAATAAGTTAACTTGTCATAACCCTAGATGTTAGTGTTAGTTGGTTTTGTTGGCTTGCAACTGTACCGCGAAGGAAAGTTGTATTCTAGTTGTTAACTTTTGCATCCATCATCAAGCATCATGTTTCATATTCCACATCATATTAAACATGCATTGTTACTACATGTAGTGAACAAAGGTGAACACGTGGTAGTTAATCAAGTTGCGGAGGAGGTTAATCCATCTGTTGAGGTCGGATCGAATACTTGTGGAACATCATAGGAACCGGACTTTTCCGTCAATGAAGGCAAGCCCCAGATGCATTTAAACCTACCTTGTGTTTTACAAATTTATATCGCTTTTGCTTTCAAGTACTGTATTAAGTGATTAGGAGTTAAGTGAAAACCTATTTGGTGCATTACCAACCTTGTTTTTCCATATCTACCTTGTTACCAGTTTTACTTTGTAATTGCCTAGTTATGCTTAGCCATGCTTAGATAGATAAAAGTTAGGTGATTACCTATCACCTATGAGTTTTAAATGGATCTTTGGTTATGTTTGGTTACTTATGTGATCATGATATATGAGCATGTGGAGTAATAAATCTAGACTGGGCGGACTCGGTGTAGGGGAGCCATAAGACGTGGAGGTCTTGTGAGCGGGTTCTTTCCGCCTGTGTCGATTAAGGTCTGTCCGTTGTTGAACTGTGTGCGGTGAGACTTTGTAGTACTAACCACATACTCTGGTAAGCCTTAACTTGGTTATTCTATTACGAGAATGGCTACTCGCGCACTGGGAGTAGAGAGATGGCAGGAATAGCGTGTACCCACATGGCAATGGGCTGGATTGGTGGAGTACTATATTCTCGGGTGGAGCTAGACCCGTTCTTGTTTAGAGGATCCGAGGGTAGGTTGATATATGTAGGTCAGGGACCTGTATATGTCGTGTGGTCTGGAATTCCCAGTTGGGTTTTAATCGGTTCGAATCGTCGTTGCTCCTCGGTTATGGAGACTCACTTCTCTGTTCATCATCATAGTTAATAACTGGAACTTGAGAAGGTGTTGGATATGAAGTTTCATGATCTCAATACGGATCAGTGTCATCTTTGTATATGATTTTATGAAGTTTTAAATGTCGAATTAAAGAATTTTGTTAAAGAGCTTTTATGCAGAATAACTTTGATTATTGCTAAAGCTATACCTTAAATCCATGAGCCTGCATTCCTAAGTTTATCAGTTCTTATTTCGGTTAAGTCTTGTTGAGTACTTTTGTACTCAGGGTTCGTTGACCCTTGTTGTAGGTGAGCCTCATGAGCAGATCTAGTTTTGGATCATGCTGCATGACTATTGTTCGATCTGACGATGAGAAGTAAATGTGTGGCCTTGGGTAGGGCAGTTCTATTGTGTGTTTTGTATTATGTTATAATGCCACTCCACTACTACGTTTTGTATTAATTATCGAACTTAGTTTGTAAGATTTGAAATCACTAGGTTTGTAAACTAAGTTATCGTAAGACTTCCGCTGTTTTTACTCTGATGTATATATTTGAATAAATGTTGTAATACTGCAATGACTCTATAATGTGATCCTGCTCGGAAATCGTGGATGATTCGGGGTTCCCCGAGGACACCCGACAGACTTCTTAAGTTACCAGGAACATATGCATAGTAGTCAAAGGTCGTCGGACAGTGACAAGTGCATGTGGGCCCTATAATTTAGGAGGTTCTGCCACAGAATGGTATCAGAGCGATTGTTACAAAGTTTTTGTTGTATTGTTTTACAAAAACTTCAAAATGATTTGGGATGACTAAATTTAACTTGTTAATTTGGTCCAAATTGCTTCTGACTTATCTTATTTCTTTCTCACCATTCCTTATTTGATTAAAAAGGTTTTGTGTGGTGGAGTAGTAATCTTACTATGCCCTATATAAAAACAAATGTTGTTTATGTACATTATAAGCTTTGATGATTTTGTTCATAAGAACGATTCATGCATCATGATTAATTCACTCGTTACTTCCTTTACCTCTGAGTCTGGAGTTGAGTAGTGAGTCTGGTTTGAGTAATGTAATCCATCCTAGCTGCTCTTTAGACTTTGATCAAGTGGTCTTATTTGGATTAAATTGGCTTCCTACAGTATGGCTCGTACCAAGATGACACCCCATAAGTCCACTGGACCCAAAGGAGTTCCTCGTCACCAACTTGCCCCTAAGAATGACAGTGCTAGTAGTAGCAGCTCTAGGCCTGATCCCCAGGCAGAGATATAGAGGCTTTCAGCTGAGTTAGCACAGGCTACAAGAGACAGAACTTTGGATGCTATCCAGGTAGGAGAACTACAGGATCAATTGAGGCGTCTCACCACTACGCATAGGAATGGTGAGAGTATGTTAGTTTGTATGGTGGATGGGAGAAATGAAGCCTGGCATAGAGAAAATGTAGCTAGAGCTAGAACTCATGAGCTAGAATTCTATGTAGAAGATTTAGAAGAACATAATACTTATCTGCATGAGGAAGTTCATAGGCTAAGCAATCTCCTAGATCGAAATCATGAACCCCAAGCTGATGCAATGGACCCAAGTGTTATCCTTGCCAATGGTAGTGAATCGGAAGAAGAAGAAGATCCTAAAGAATTAGTAATGATCGATGAAAGTGATAATGAAGGCGGTAATATTTTCGGAATGGATACCAAGCCTGAAGTTTGAAGTAATCGAGGAAAGGAGTAGAGTTGTATAATAGTTAGTTCTAGTTAAGTTAAGTAGTTTTGTTTAGGTTCATGCGGGTTTGTGTTATATTAGTAAACTCTATGTAATGTGTCTGGAGTAAGCTTTTGTGCAATTCAATAAAGACTTGTGAATAAAGTTGGTTTGTTATGAGCAGATGCGTCATACGTGGGGTTCCTATATTCTGGGAACTTCCCAAGATGAGAACGGTATTCCAGATCCGCCACCAGTTCCAACAAATCTGGCTGATGCTATAGCCGCACTTGTCAATGTGACGGTCAAAAATTCTCGTTTGCTTCATGAGATAGCTCAGAGTAATCAAAATCAGATGCAAGGAAACCATGGTCGCCATCATAATAGGCAGGAGGCTACATATGTTGATTTTATAGACACAAGACCACCGGTGTTCACCAAGGCAGATGAACCATTGGAGGCTGACGATTGGCTTCGAACCATGGAGCAGAAATTTGATCTTATTCCATTCACGGAGTATCAGAAACCTACGTTTGCCACCCAGCAACTTCGATGAGCAGCAAGTGCTTGGTGGGCAAACTTAGTGGCTATGCAACCAGCTGGCATTCTAATAACTTGGGCTGAGTTCCGTACTGCCTTCAGAGCCCATTATATCCCTAAAGGAGTTATGGCTATGAAGTTGGATGAATTCCTTGCTTTGAAGCAAGGGGATCAAACCGTGATGCAGTATATGGGAAGATTCAATCACCTATCACAATATGCATCTGAACATGTCAATACTGATGCCAAGAAGAAGAGGTGGTTTATGAGAGGCCTGAATACCAAGCTGCAGACAATGATGACAACTTGTACTAATGTTACTTATCATGAGGCAGTAAATATTGCAATTGCTTTAGAGGCAAAGTATCAGCAGCATAAGGAGCTCAAGAAGAAAAAGAGTATGCCGTCTGGATCTTTTGGGGGAAATCAAAAGAGGCAGAGGGTGATTTATCATCTAGTAAATCATAATCGTCCTTCTTATCATCCGCCGCAGTCCCAAGCCTGAGCAATAGTCAAATGTCGTCCTGCTATAACCTACCCAAATTCACAGCAGACCAATGCTCCTGGTGGTAATGCTCCAATGTCCTAGGGTCACAATTATCCTGTGTTACAGTTGTGGAAGGACCGATCATTTCTCCAGGGAATGTCCGTATCCTAGGTAGGCTAATCAAAATTATCAGAAGGCCCCTGCCAATCAACAACAGGGTCAGGCACCAAACAAGAACCCCAATTAGAATGCTTAGAAGGGCAAAGATGAGAGGAACACAGGATAGGTGTTCTATATTCAAGCTAGGGAAATTTCGGAAGGGGAGCCAGTGATGATGGGTATGTTTTCTATTGCCAATCACCCTATCAGTTATACTTTTTGATTTGGGTGCATCTCATTCATTCATCAATAGAACATTTGTGGTAAAGCATGAAAGTTCAATTAGGGCAACAAAGGAAAATTTCTTTATACAGTCACCCAGGGGGACGTCTGTGTACTAAGGAAATGGTATACCAGGTACCCATAAACCTGGGTGGGCATATTTTTCTCACTACCATGATTATCCTTAAGGATTAGGATATAGATGTAATCTTGGGAATGAATTGGATGTATCAGCATAAGGTTGTTATAGATGCTTTGAATAGAACTATAAGGGTGAGTTTGCCTAGATAGTAATTCTCAACTTCTCATCCAACTTCCAACCTTAAGAAGATCAGTGGGCAAGGTTTGTGCAACTGCTGTCAAAGAGATTAGAGATATCCCAGTAGTGTGTGAATTTCCGATGTGTTTCCTGAAGATTTACCCGGTCTACCACCTGATAGGGATGTCTAGTTTAACATAGAATTGCAACCTGGAACAGCTCTGATTTCTCGAAGAGCTTATAGGATGCCACCTAAGGAATTGGTCAAGTTGAAGACTCAGTTACAAGAATTGATTGAGAAGGGGTTTATCCAACCTAGTTCATCACCTTGGGGATGTCCGGCAATTTTTGTGAAAAAGAAAGATGAGACCCTGAGGTTATGTGTTGACTATCGTCCATTGAATGAAGTGACCATCAAGAATAAGTATCCCTTACCTCAGATAGATTTGCTTTTGGATTAACTGGCCAGTGCCAAAGTTTTCTCCAAGATAGATTTGAGGTCAAGATATCACCAAATCAAGATAAAGCCTGAAGATTTCCCAAAACGGCATTTACCACAAGATATGGATTATATGAATACTTGGTAATGTCTTTTGGTTTGACAAATGCTCTAGCTCATTTCATGTATCTGATGAATTCAGTATTCATGCCTGAGCTAGACAAGTCTGTAGTGGTGTTTATTGATGACATTCTAGTATATTCCAAGAATAAGAAAGAACATGCAGAACATCTCAGAATTGTTCTGACCCACTTGAGAGAACATCAACTATATGCCAAGTTCAGCAAGTGTGATTTTTGGCTTAAGGAAGTACAATTTCTTGGACATGTCTTATCAGCTGAAGGCATTGCAGTTGATCCAAGCAAAGTGAAGGATGTGCTTGATTGGAAACCGCCAACCACAGTTCATCAAGTTCGGAGTTTTCTGGGATTGGCGGGGTATTACCGTCGGTTTATTCTAGATTTCTCTAAAGTATCAAAGTCCATAACTAAATTGTTGAAGAACCAAGTCAAGTTTGTCTGGTCATCTGATTGTGAAGAGGCTTTCCAGACTTTGAAGAGACTGTTGACTACTGCACCAGTGTTAGCCCAACCTGATATCGAGAAGCCGTTTGATGTTTATTGTGATGCTTTAGGTATTGGTATTGGATGTGTGTTGATGCAAGAAGGCCGAGTCATTGCCTATGCATCTAGGCAACTTAAGCAACATGAAGAACACTATCCAATTCATGATCTGGAGTTAGTAGCTATGGTCCATGCTCTGAAGATTTGGCGGCATTACCTACTTGGTAATACATGCCATATTTATACAGACCACAAGAGCTTAAAGTATATCTTTACTTAGTCAAAGTTGAACATGCGATAGAGAAGATGGTTAGAATTGATTAAGGATTATGACTTGGAAGTGCATTATCACCCTGGTAAAGCAAATGTGGTTGCAGATGCCCTCAGTCGCAAAAGTTATTGCAATTGTCTGGCAGTGAGAACAATGGGTTTGACTTTATGTCAAGAAATGGAGAAGTTGAATGTAGAAGTAATTCAACAAGGTAGTTTGACCAACATAATTGTTGAAGCCACTATTCGAGATCAAGTTATTGTTGCTCAGAAAGAAAACAAGGGTATAGCCCATATCAAAGAAAGGGTCAGGAATGGAAAAGCAGAATGCTTCAGCATAGATGATGAAGGTGTGTTATGGTTCAAGGATCGCCTGGTGGTACCAAAGGTTCCTGAGTTGTGGCAGTCAATTCTGGAAGAGGCACATGCTACTAGGTTATCTATCCATCTGGGAAGTAACAAGATGTACCATGACTTGAAACAAAGATTTTGGTGGACTAAAATGAAAATCAGAGATTGCTAGATACATAGCAAAGTGTGATACTTGTTAAAAGGTGAAAGCTATACATTTGAGGTCTGCTGGTGAATTACAACCATTACCTATTCCATTTTGGAAGTGGGAGGACATAAGTATGGACTTTATTGTTCGGCCTACCCAAGACATCAAAGGGATTTGACTCAATATGGGTTATTGTAGATCGATTAACCAAGTCAACACATTTTCTTCCAGTCTAGAATACATATCCCACTATACGGTATGCCAAGATGTATTTAGAGCGAATTATGAGTCTCCATGGAGTACCTAAGACTATTAGTGTCTGATAGGGGTACACAGTTTGTCTCTAGCTTTTGGAAATAATTGCATTCTTCATTGGGTACCAAACTACTATATAGTACAGCTTATCATCCGCAGACTGATGGACAAACTGAAAGAGTCAATCAAGTGCTTGAAGATATGTTAAGGTGTTGTGTCCTTAACTATTCCAATAAGTGGGACGAATGCTTACCTTTGGCCGAGTTCTCATACAATAATAGTTATCAGGAAAGCATTAGAATGGCTCCATTTGAAGCACTCTATGGTCGTAGATGCAGAACATCGTTGAGTTGGTCTAAGCCTGGAGAAAGAAGGTTCTTTGGGGTTGACCTTGTGAAAGAAACAGAAGACAAGGTTAAGCAAATACAAAGTAATTTGAAGATAGCTCAATCCTGACAAAAGAGTTATGCGGATAGACGACGTAGACCATTGGTGTTTAATAAAGGAGATTTTGTATATCTGAAAGTATCACCAATGAAGGGAGTTACCCATTTTGGTGTTAAAGGCAAGTTGGCACCTCGATATATTGGACCATTTCAAATTTTAGAGAGGTATGGAAAAGTGGCATATCGCTTGAAATTACCAGAACATCTCGCAGCTGTACATGATGTGTTCCATGTTTCTCAATTGAAGAAGTGTCCCGAGTGCCTAAGCAGAATGTTGAGGTTGAAGGAGTGGAACTTGAACCAGATTTGACTTATTTTGAATATCCTATCCGAGTTTTGGATCAGAAAGATCATGTTACTCGAAGAAGGACAATCAAGTTCTACAAGATACAATGGAATCAACATTCCGAAGAAGAAGCTACTTGGGAATCCAAAGATTACTTGCTAGAAAAATTTCCAGAGTTTCTTGCGTCTATATAGAGTAATGTTAGTTGAGCTCGGTTGTTACAAGTTGTGTTTTGTAAAGGGACCTCAGCTGTTTTATGGACAAGTTTTGGATGTTTTTGGACTGACACATTTCCTTTTCCATTACTTACCCTATGGCTTTGAATCTCGGGGTGAGATTTCTTTTAGGGGGAAGGATTGTAACACCCCAGGTGTTTAAATATTAAAAACAGGACATGTCATCATACGCATTGCAAGGCATTGGTCATATTGCAAACTTTGATATGCATTCCCTAAAACAAGTTTACATTTATGTGGTATGTGTTGAATTGTATTGTTTGAATCAAGTTCAAAAATTTGGTTTGGATTTGAATTGTCAAGGAAACCCTGATTTTTAGTATTTAAATCCTACCCTAAAAACTCATTTCAAAATCTAAGCACATTTTGGGGTTGAGCCTTAAAGCAAAATTATAGAGCTTGTTGAGTTGTACAAAGTTGGTTTTTGGAGTTTTCCAAGTTGTTTAGTAAAATTTGAAGTAATTTGAAAAGGCGAAATTCCTTAAATGTCCCCTTTTCGAATTCAAATTTTCATTTCAAAATGTAGACCGAATTAGGGGGTGGTTATAAAAGCAAAGTTGTAGAACTTTTGATTTTGAACAACTTTTATTTTTGGAGATTTTTGAGTTGTTATACAAATTTGGGAGTAATTTGAATTTGAAAATGAATGGCAATTCTGTAATTACTGTGAACAGTGTTCACCGCCTAAGCTACATGGCTGGCGATCTTCTTCGGCGTTCCAAGCGCGTCGTGGCCGTATTTGGTGTCGCGCTGGCATGGTGAAGGCTTCCGCGTGGCTTCTCCTTGCTTCTAAGCCATGCTATTTAGCCTGAGCCATCGCCGTTCATCTCTTTTCCTCTTCCTCTGTTTTCACCGCCACCGCCAGTTGCCATAGCTCCGTTGAGCTTTTGCCGTTGACCTAGCGCCATTGCCCTCTCGGTAAAGGCCGTCCTAGCTTCGTCTCTTCCTTGCGAACACAACTAGCCAACCTTGGTCGCTTGAAATTGCCGAAGAACTCGCTGTCCACGCTCTTCTTCCTCACGGCCGGCCGAACCACCGTCGACCTTGCCTCCCGTGGTCAGGCCACTCCAGTCCGTCTCCGCCTTCACCGAGCATACCATCATGTTTGTGGTGAGTTCCTAAGCGTGATGCTCTCTCCGCTTTAGTCTCTACCGCGTTGTAGCCAGAGTTGTGCCAGGCACCACCGTGTCTGCGCCTACCGTGGCCACCATGGCTGGCATGGAGCTTCCTCCGGTGTGCCTGCTACTGTTCTGAGGGTCGGGATAGGTTCGCGGGGTGATGTTGATCATGATGGTGCTGTCCACCTCGCCGAAGTCTCGCCGTCAGCGTGTTTTGGCCGACTGGAGTCAGTGGCACTGCCGTGCGCTCTGTTTGGGTCGCTGACAAACGGGGCCGGGTCGTCAGAGAGAGAGTGAGAACAGAGAGATTTCTTATTTTCTAGATTTTGAATAGTGCAGCAACTTTGGAAATTCATAGGAAAATAATTACAGCTCCAAAAATTCTGAAAATTTGTGTGTAGCTTCTATACATGTTCTATTATGGTTTAAAAATATGAAACTTGAAACTTGAATAAATTTTTAATGTTCCAAAATTTAGTTAATTAATTGATAAATGTAATTTCCATAATTTTTGTAGAGCACTGTATAACTCCAAAAATTATGAAATTTATTTTGATACACTAATTTGTCATGTGGAAGCTTGCATAAAATTTTGAGGTCATTTGGAACAAGTTCATTTTGAGCTTATTTTCCAAATAAATTCAAAATTGGATAAAAAGCAAACCCTAAGTGTTAGGTTAGGGTTTGATCTTGTGTTGGTCATGTTTTGTGACCAGTAGGGTTTTAAGATCAGTTTGATCAAGTCACCTATGTCATAAGCCCTAGGTCATTAATAAGTTAACTTGTCATAACCCTAGATGTTAGTGTCAGTTGGTTTTGTTGGCTTGCAACTGTACCCGAAGGAAAGTTGTATTCTAGTTGTTTACTTTTGCATCCATCATCAAGCATCATGTTTCATATTCCACATCATGTTAAACATGGCATTGTTACTACGTGTAGTGAATGAAGGTGAACATGTGGTATTTAATCAAGTTGCGGAGGAGGTTAATCCGTCAGTTGAGGTCGGATCAAATACTTGTGGAATGTCATAGGAACCGGACTTTTCCATCAACTGAAGGCAAGCCCCAGATGCATTTAAACCTACATTGTGTTTTACAAATTTATATCGCTTTTGCTTTCAAATACTGCATTAAGTGATTACTGAGTTAAGTGAAAACCTATTTGGTGCATTACCAACCTTGTTTTTCTATATCTACCTTGTTACCAGTTTTACTTCGTAATTGCCTAGTTATGCTTAGCCATGCTTAGATAGATAAAAGTCAGGTGATTACCTATCACCTAGTGAGTTTTAAATGGATCTTTGGTTATGTTTGGTTACTTATGTGATCATGAAATATGAGCATGTGGAGTAATAAATCTAGACCGGGCAGGACTCGGTGTAGGGGAGCCACAAGACGTGGACGTCTTGTGAGCGGGTTCTTTCCGCCTGTGTCGATTAAGGTCTGTCCGTTGTTGAACCGCATGAGATGAGACTTTGTAGTACTAACCACATACTCCGGTAAGCCTTAACTTGGCAATTCTATTACGAGAATGGCTACTCGCACACTAGGAGTGGAGAGATGGCAGGGAATAGCGTGTACCCACGTGGCAATGGACTAGATTGGTGGAGTACTTATATTCTTGGGTGGCAGCAGACCCATTCTTGTTTTAGAAGATCTGAGGGTAGGTTGATATATGTAAGTCGGGGACCTGCATATGTCGTGTGGTCTGGAATTCCCAGCTGGGTTTAATCGGTTCGAATCGTCGTTGCTCCTTGGTTATGGAGACTTAACTCTCTGTTCATCATCGTAGTTTAATAACTAAACTTGAGAAGGTGTTGGATATGAAGTTTCATGATCTCAATACGGATCGTGTCATCTTTGTATATGATTTTATGAAGTTTTAAATGTCGAATTAAAGAATTTTGTTAAAGAGCTTTTACACAAAATAACTTTGATTATTGCTAAAGCTATACCTTGAATCCCTGAGCCTGCATTCCTGAGTTTATCAGTTCTTATTTTGGTTAAGTCTTGTTGAGTACTTTTGTACTCAGGGTTCGTTGACCCTTGTTGCAGGTGAGCCTCATGAGCAGATCTATTTTGGATCGTGCTGCATGACTATTGTTCAATCTGACGATGAGAAGTAAATGTGTGGCCCTTGGGCAGGGTAGTTCTATTATGTGTTTTGTATTATGTTATAATGCCATTCCAATACTACATTTTGTATTAATTATCGAACTTAGTTTGGAAGGTTTGAAACCACTGGTTTGTAAACTAAGTTATTGTAAGACTTCCACTATTTTTACTCTAATGTATAAATTTGAATAAATGTTGTAATATTGTAATGACTCTATAATGTGATCCTGCTCGAAAATCGTGGATGATTCAGGGTTCCCCGAGGACACCCGACAGACTTCTTAAGTTACCAGGAACATATGCATAGTTGTCAAAGGTCGTCGGACAGTGACAAGTGCTTGTGGGCCCTATAATTTAGGAGGTTTCTGCCATAGTAGTGCACTTTCAAATTGTAGTCCTTGATTAGCTCTAACCATCTTCGCTACCTCATGTTCAGCTCAAGTTGAGTGAAGATATATTTTACACTTTTATGGTCAGTATATATGTGACATATGTTTCCCAACAAGTAATGTGTCCATATCTTCAACGCATGAACAACTACTGTAAGCTCTAAATCATGTGTAGGATAATTGACTTCATGCTTTCTCAACTGCCGAGAATCATATACAATAACTCAACCTTCTTGCATGAGCACACACCCCGAACCTATACCCGATGCATCATAGAACACATCGAAAGGCTTCTCAATGTTGGGTTGTGCTAAAACCGGAGCTATAGTTAACAAGGTCCTTAGGGTGTGAAAAGCAGCTTCACACTCTGGTGTCCAACTAAACTTTTCATCCTTCTAGAGTAGTCTAGTCATGGGCTTAGCTATCTTGGAGAAATTAGGAATGAAACGATGATAGTAGCCTGCTAACCCTAGAAAACTCTGAACTTCATGAACCGAAGTTAGGGCCTTCCAATCCATGACCTCTTGTACTTTGGATGGGTCTATAGAAATTCCATCTTTAGATAAGATCTAACCCAAGAAAGGTACTTTGTTCAACCAAAGTTCACACTTGCTGAATTTGGCATATAACTTATGTTCTCGCAATCTAGATAAAACAATTCTTAGATGCTCTGCATGGCCTACCTCATTCTTTGAATAAATCAAGATATCATCGATAAACACAATCATAAACTTATCAAGCTTGGGCAAGAATACCAAATTCATCAAGTAGATGAAGTAGGCAGGAGCATTCGTGAGTCCAAAAGACATGACCAAATACTCGTACAAGCCGTACCTAGTGGAGAAAGTTGTTTTAGGTATATCCTCTGGCTTGATCTTAATATGATGATAGCCTAACCTCAAGTCAATCTTAGGGAATACCTTTGCTTTTGCCAGTTGATCGAACAAGATATCGATACAAGGCAAAGGATACTTGTTCTTAATGGTCATAACATTAAGCGGCCTATAATCCACACACATTCTCAAGGACTTGTCCTTCTTCTTTATAGTTAAAGTTGGACATCCCCATGGGGATGAACTAGGTTGAATGAGACCTTTGTCTAATAGTTCTTGTCACTGAATTTTAAGTTCAGCTAACTCATTTGGTGGCATCCTATAGGGTCTTCTTGAGATAGGTGTCCATACCTGGCACTAACTCAATCTTAAATTCCACCTCCCTATGAGGTGATAAACCTAGAAACTCATCTAGAAATACATCAGGAAACTCATAAACCACTGGAATATCACAAAGGGTAGTGGCCTAGATAGCACAAGACAAGTCTAGGACATCAAAACTTTGGGGAAGTGGTACTAGAAAAGCATTACCTCCCTTTGGTTCTCTCAACATAATTGTCCTAGTGCTAGTGTCAATGAGAACCCCATGATCACTCATCCATTTCATGCCTAAGATCACATCTATGGCTAATCCAGGCAATACTATTAGATCCATCATGTACTCCTCTTGTATAGAGATGGGCACATCTTTGATTATCTGATTTGTAGAGATAGTAGCCCTAGCCGAACTTATACTATAACCACCCTTGTTTACCTCAATTATTTTCTAATCATTCTTAGATGCAAATGCTTGGCTCATAAATGAATGAGAAGCTCTAGAATCAAATAAAACAATGGCAGGATGTTTGTTAACAAGGAACATACCAGCGGTGACAACCTCTCCCACAAGAACTTCTTCAACAGCGGTGTAATGCACGTATCTAGGACGTGCTTTAGAATTTGCCTATCTCTGATTGCCCTAGTTTTGATTGCTATTCTTCATAGGATGGGGGTACTCTTTGGACGAATGGTCAAACTGATTATAGTTGAAGCATGGCTGATTGCTCTTGGGTCCTACTGAGCTTCCTTGCCCTCTGTTACCCTTGGGTAGGACAATGGTGAATGCCTTACAAAACACCTTCTGTGGTCGATTAACCTAGGCTTTTGGCGAAGGAGGTCTAAACTTGGGCGCGAGTGGATGAAACTGTGGCCTAGCCACCACTGGATCTCTAGACTAGGAAGATCTTGAGGTGCCTGCCTCAGCTGCTCTCTTGCGGCCCTTTGCCGCTATGTGTAGATTGTTCTAGTTCTCCTGAGTCAAGGCATCATTAATGAACTCATTATATGTGGTGCACCTCAAGATGGCCATAGTTTTCATTAGCTTAGTGCTAAGGCCTCTCTTGAAGCTTTCAATCTTCTTTTTCTCTATATTGATGAACCCAAGGTCATAACAAGGACAAATTGTTGAATGCATGCATATACTCCATAAGGGTCTTGGTCCCTTGTGTGAGTCGCATGAACTCAGCTGCTTTCATGAGCATTAGCCCTTGGGGAATGTGATGGAGACGGGGATCCCGATCTTCTGTCAGGTTCAAGATAAACAACAATTTGTTCGGAGAGCGACACACCGATCCGGCTTCAGATCGCAAAGACCCAAACCCTACAACCTTAGCACCACGTCTCCTCTGGTTATCAACCAGTGTCACAATCTGGTTGACCTCACCAAGAAGGCTAATCCCTGCTGCGAATCAAAGAACACAAGCAAGAACAAGATAAAACGCAACTCAATTGAAGTGACAATTGCAAATGAATGATTAAGCACTCGAAGTTGGGGTCTTGCAAACCGATAACGGCGACTGTTCAATGACAGATTGATCTAAAACAAAACTCAAACCCTAAAGTAGGTGGTGGCTACTGATTATATAGCCTAAGGGACGTCCAAGGATCCCTCTTGACATCCTAAAGGTGTCCCAACACGTTACCAGGCCCAACAGCCCAAAAGAAGGTGTTGTAGCACCCTGATAGATTCTAGACACTGACTTGTTTTGACAATTCCTATTGATTCCGAAGAGCTTTTGATGTGAAACCACTTGGATTGGCTTCCTTATCAAATTATCTTTCCATCCATATGTGGATCATCAAAAACAGAGTTCGGATGCGTCCTGGGCATCCGTTTTATTGTAGACTGGTCCTGACGGCCGAGGCAGACTCGAACTCGGATTGGACTGGGCCTCTGGCTTGGCTTGGACGTCCTTGCTAGCCTCCTAAGGTGGTGGCCAAGGAGGAGGACATCCAAGGCCATCTCTTAGGCATTCTCCATCTTCTTGGGGCATGCTCCAACTTGGGCCTGGGTCCCAAGGATGTCTAACAAGCCCATGACGACAGTGTAGCTCCCGCCAGAAATAGTGACAGAATATATTGGTGATTTGGAGGACTTGCTGACGTGATATTGAGATGGAACTAGATCTATTTAAAAGCTTATCAAACAAGCTTTCCATCAAGTGCTCATTGACCTCAATCGCACTCTGGATGGATGAGTTATGGCCTTCCCAATGAGGCACTGTCGGGCTGCCGACGAACCAAAAGTTCAACTTTGATGAACTTCCATTATGAAACACATTTGAACCTACAATCAAATAGTGACATATACATGTGGAACCAAGTGAATTATAACCAAAGCCACTATGCAAATGTAGGAACTGAGCGCACCTTATAATCATTGTTCGTATCCGAAGGTGCCATGTCCTCATCATCCTCCCCTTCTTGACAACAAACCGTCCTCGGTTTGGGATTACATGAAGAAAACATTGTTGGTAGTAGCCAACATTGCTCCCCTTCTTGAAATTTAACATGTTTCTTTATAACAAAACTAGGGGAACTCGACATGACAAGATTATAGCAATTGCAATCCTTTGGTTGATCATACTTTTGCACAATATAAGGAGATTTCAGATTTGAACAAATATAGACACGATGCACCATATACTCTCCTTTACAATTATATTTTCCAATAAAATGATATGTATGTCTAGAGAACCATGGCAAATCAGCATAGGCATAAAGTTTCTCCTCTAAAGAACTAAGATTACACGGAACATCAAATTCAATGTAACCCAAAGTATTTAAAGAAGACAATAATTTCAGCTCATCAACTTCACTAGCATTATGAATAACAAGTCTATTTTCAGCACAAGTGCTCATTTTCAGCACACATATAGCGTGATCATTCTTCAATGATTGCATGGGTATAACATAAATATCATCATGCAAGTCATCTTCGTCATAAGAAACATCAAGCAAATCATCTTGTGACAAAGGTAAATCAAGCGAATGCTCCACTAAAATTTGCTCTATCATAAGCATGATTGGTGGAAAAATTCAGCACATCAAGAGAACTCTCACCTTCTATGAGTTTAGCATCATGGGCATTACCTTTGCTTCTCATGTTCAGCAGCGGTAATAGTCGATGGTTCTAAATTTTCACATGAGGCTGTGAGCTTCTCATTTTCTATCACGTCATCCTTGCTCTTTTCTATATTGTCCTGCAAAAGGTTAGGCATAGCAGGAGGAATAACAATAGACTCTTCCTCTAAATGGTGCACCTCATCATATGAAGTCAAAACAGGAGGTGGATTAACAAAGGTTTCTTGCATAAGAAGTTTCATATCATTCCAAGTTTGAGGCTTATTAGAAGGATCTAAAGACTCCCACCAAGATAAAGCAGAATGTCGCAAAACACTAACTGCATTTTTTACCTTCCTCCTTGGACACATAAAGCGAGTAGCAAATATGTTATCGATGGCAATTTCCCACTCCATGTACTCATCAGTACCTATACCATCATAAGTCGGTGGAATACGAACAACCTGTCATTGTAAACACAAAAACAAGGAAACAAGCAAGTGAAGGTTATCCCTAATAATCCTACTACATAGGTGGAGTGATGCTGCCTCTCAAGATCACAGCAAAAGGAAACACCTTATCAAGCTCTTACAAGGTTCTTACCAACGCAAAATAGTGGATGGTACAACCGGTGGCTGGTTTGTGATACCTGTGAGGGTGTGACACCAAGATTGCAAGGATCTTTTTCTATATCGATCTGAAGTATATGTGGAGCTTGGGAGGCACGAAAAAGAACAAATATATATATGTGGCACACAAGTCAGTGACAGACAACAATATTGAATAAATGACCAGAGCACTTGTCCTAGTTGCTGGCCTATACATGTTCCTATAACCAGTTGTGATAAACAAGAGAGGAAACAAGGATGAAAGGAAACAAGTATTAAAGGTAGCAACGGATATGAACAAGGCAAAAGGTACCACAAACAATAGAGCTATTGACTGTTCCTTATGTGCTCCTTTTCGATATCTTCTATTCTCTTTTACTATTTTTTTCTTTTATTTTTTTGTCCAATTTTTTTTTTGCTTTTGCTCTTTAGATATTTTTTTCTCAGCAAGGAGCACACAAGAATAAACCACAAAAAATTTGAGCTCAATTGAATAAAAGATGTGGCCTATAGAAAATTAGGATTGTGCTCTAAAAAGCATACCAAAACTTGTGGGCCCAGAAACTCAATTTTCCTAATCGAATTTCGCAAATCTAATTTTTGCGAACCCAGCTAATAGTTGGGATGAAATAGATCTAAAATTTTCTGGCATTCTCCGTAGATATAAAATTTTCCCCATGTTCGAGTTCGGATGCAAAAGTTATGACTGTTTTAAGGAAGCTGCTCGAATCAGGGTTTTAATGGACACAAGATGCAAACCGATAGTGATACGGAATAGCGGCGGGTGAAGGGATCAACACAAACTAGAAAAGAACACAATCTAAACCAGCAACAAGACTTTGACCTAGGACACAAACTCAACAAAGCGGACTCTAAAACTGAATCATGCAAAGGCTATGGCGCTAGATGGTTATAGGACAGGAAACAAATATGACATTGGACTATGGGATAAAAGCAAAAACACTCAAACTAAGGGTAAGATGTGAACTTGACGGTATACCTGAAGCTCTGATTACCACTTGATGGAGACGGGGATCCCGATCTTCCGTCAGGTTCAAGATAAACAACGATTTGTTCGGAGAGCGACACACCGGTCCAGCTTCAGATCGCAAAGACCCAAACCCTACAACCTTAGCACCACGTCTCCTCTGGTTATCAACCGTGTCACAATCCGGTTGACTTTGCCAAGAAGGCTAATCCCTACTGCGAATCGAAGAACACAAGCAAGAACAAGATAAAACGCAACTCAATTGAAGTGACAATTGCAGATGAATGATTAAGCACTCGAAGTTGGGGTCTTGCAAACCGATAACGGCGACTGTTCAATGACAGATTGATCTAAAACAAAACTCAAACCCTAAAGTAGGTAGGTGGCTACTGATTATATAGCCTAAGGGACGTCCAAGGATCCCTCTTGACATCCTAAAGGTGTCCCAACACGTTACCAGGCCCAACAGCCCAAAAGAAGGTGTTGTAGCACCCTGACAGATTCTAGAAGCTGACTTGTTTCAACAATTCCTGTTGATTCTGAAGAGATTTTGATGTGAAACCACTTGTATTGGCTTCCTTATCAAATTATCTTTCCATCCATATATGGATCATCAAAAACTGGAGTTCGGATGCGTCCTAGGCAGTCCGTTTTATTGCAGACTGGTCCTGACGGCCGAGGCAGACTCGAACTCGGATTGGACTGGGCCTCTGGCTTGGCTTGGACAGTCCTTGCTAGCCTCCTAAGGTGGTGGCCAAGGTAGGAGGACGTCCAAGGCCATCTCTTAGGCAGTTCTCCATCTTCTTGGGGCGTGCTCCAACTTGGTCCTGGGTCCCAAGGATGTCTAACAAGCCCATGACGATAGTGTAGCTCCCGCTAGAAATAGCGACAGAATATATTGGTGATTTGGAGGCCTTGCCGATGTGATATTGAGATGGAACCAGATCTATTTGAAAGCTTATCAAACAAGCTTTCCATCAAGTGCTCATTGACCTCGATCGCACTCCTGGATGGATGAGTTATGGCCTTCCCAATGAGGCACTGTCGGGCTGCCGACGAACCGAAAGTTCAACTTTGATGAACTTCCATTATGAAACACATTTGAACCTACAATCAAATAGTGACATGTACATGTGGAACCAAGTGAATTATAACCAAAGCCACTATGCAAATGTAGGAACGAGCACACCTTATAATCATTGTTCGTATTCGAAGGTGCCATGTCCTCATCAGAATGTGATGTCCCCTAAAGGCTAACTTAAATTGCTCCCATGTGACCTAAGAGTTGGCAGGTAGAGATGATAGGAAATGGGTCCACCATATTCTGACCAAGTCCCTATAGCTGATAGGACACATATTCTACCTTTTGATGCTCTATAACCCTCAATAGACAGAACTTTTGCTCGATTGTGTTAAGACATTTATCTGCTTGGAGCGGTTCTTTGGTCACCTTGAAGATAGGAGGCTTGGTGTCTAGGAAATCCTTGATAGAGCTATATTGAATCGGCTTAGGCCCCCAGTTGTTGCTGACAGGTGCGAGCAGTGTTCTGCTCAATGAGGCATAGTGTTTCCTTTATTATTCTCTGACTACCCAAGAACTATGCAAAGGATTCATTCATAGACAGTGGTGGCGGTGGTGGTAAGTCACCATCATTGCCACCCTGGCTATTTCTGGCTCCTACGCTAGTGCGAGTCATCTGCAAAGTTGCAACAATAAGTGATTATTGGATAATGTTAGGAGATTGCAGATGAATTGTATAATCATGCCAAACTAAAATTACTAGAGAGAATCTTAATTCATACAATAAAATAGAGACATAATAATTCATTCTTGCAACATGATATCACCAATTTGATCACTTATTGTGCTCGCAGTGCATTAACAAGCATGTCATAATCCACCAGTAAAACAAAACTAGAATTTCATTAAAGTTCAACCCATAGAGAAACAACATGCAGAGTGCCAATATTACATGGGAGTCAAATCACTGAATACCAAACTTCAGCTACAAGTCTATTACATGAATAATAGAGATACTTCTAGCACTTTAACTAGTCACTAGGTGATTCTAATCCTCAACGTGCTTGCTGTCGAGGTCAGAGATAGGATTGTCCTCATCCTCAAGCTCCACTTCTTCTTCCTCCCAACCAGTCATCCTTGACCAACATCTCTAGATCTTCTTTCTCATTAAGGATTAGGTGTAGTTGGTTGTTCAGGAAATGCACCTCATGCTAAAGATCAACCACCATGTTTTGGGTCTATGCAAGTTGCTAGTGCAAGTCCCTCTTGACATGGTCTTGCTGCACATTCAAGGCTTGGATCCTGTCTTGTTCTGCTTTTGCCATAGCTACACCATTGTTTGCTAGGATCCGCTGGCGCGTAGCTGTGAATGCCTCGGCATGAGCGGCCTCCAGCTGCTCTTGTAGTCCTGCTAGCACTACTGATCATCCACTCTTGCCTCTTGGGTGGTAGCTCTCTACTGATCAACTTGCTCCATTTGGGTAGTGGAGATTTCCCAAAGCTACATAAGATTTATCAGTTTCCCATAGAGCCTCACTTGCTGCCTTTTTGTGCTTGCGACACGCTTCTTTAGCTTATGTTGTGCAGCTTCAGCTCTCATGAGCTTATCCATACAGGTGGTATATGACTCCTACCAAAAGTCCCTGGTGTCCTGACGAGTGTAGAACATCTTCATCACTACAAACGTTACGCTCATAGCGGGACTAGAACTGTTGGCCTGTTCATCCTAGTCTCGGATCAATGCATTGTTGTTGTGCTATGCCCATACTGTTGTGGATGGATCCACTCGAGGAAAAGTACTAGCAGCACTACTGATAAGCTCATCCACATGATGCTGACAAATCAGACTCAGCACCTCAAAAGCCAGTACTTGGGCAGCTTCCCAAGGAGTCCTTCCTTCAGATTCCAGCCTTCCATTCCTGCTAGAAGGGTGCTTGGTTATGAGCTAGTATAGTCAGCTATACTTCATACCATGGTTGTCCCTCTAGGTATACTTAATTCCAGTAATAGAGGGGTAGTTCGTAATACCCCGCATAATGCACGACTCTCTAAAAGGAGGGCAGGAGTACCAAACATCAATAGGAAATTCTCACTTCTAGCCGGTGATGCCATCTGTACTAACAACATAGTGCAACTCTCATGAGACAAAGTCATAATACATAAGAGTTACATAATTGAGTAAGAGATTTATAAGGGGAGGAACAATGTAAGTATGTAATAATGATGATTTATCATGATGCATGCATGTTCCGTATGTCCTCACAAACTTAGGAAAATTAAAGCTTCTAACGGTATACATGGTGGCATGCATACGTTTTCTCATATATAACATAGCTAGCCAGGCTACATGTTTTGTTGTTAGTGTACCTACACAAGAATTTCATTTTAGCCCAACCCCACACTTATATATGTAGAATATAAATCTAGGCTCTAGGTTGCAATCTAAATAGTTCCATATATATATCCATATATATATACTTCCATATCAAAGCTACCCAAAAGTAAATATGTCCTATATATACATATAAATATGCATACACAGTCGTATCAAAGCTAACCCACAATTAAATACTTCCGTATATATATGAGGCATATATATACTTTAGTATCAAAGCTAACTCTTCCCATAGACCGCACACTCACATCTTGCAGTCATGCCACTATGATGATGATTGACATCTTACCTTTGGCGTAGAGGAATTTGATCCATACATTACCACTCAAGTGAATGGCATCCATACAATAGCATGCCGTATGGACAACAAAATTGAAAACCCCCAAGTTAGTACTTAATTAGCCACTTGAAGTCCTTAACTAGGCATAAAGCAAGTGATCACTGGCACACTTTAGATTCAAACTATAGGTTTTAAACACCTATATATAGCTGTAAGTTGCTAGAAACTGGTTTTGGAAAACAAAAACCTATGTTTTAAATACACATGTGGCAATTAATGTTGAATCTTTGCTCTGACGCCCGCTGTAGCAGAACTGACCAATTTATAAGAGCACAAGTACAATGGTAGCCCACAAGCAGTCGCACTATCATACTTGAGCCCATGTAAACCCGATAGTCTGTTGAGTACCACGACGGGTCTCGATTAACCATCATCATACAACCAAGATCGTATATGATTCAACATACATGTCACACATTACATAAGGTTCACAAATACAGTTCATTCATTAGAGTATGAAATAAGGTTATTACAAACCAACTTTAGTAAATAGTAGCAGAAGCAAATTAAAGTTTGAAGCTAACATCTACCATCATAGTTTAAATACAGTACCAACTCATGATCGTAGTCCCACAAAAGCATGTAAGAAGGATTAATAAGAGATGCCTACCCAGGGCCTACTCCTCATCCACGGCGGGACAGAAGTAGTTCTTACAATAGCCATGATAAATTGTACCATCTGCAACAATGGGAATAAAACCCTAAGTACAAGAAGGTACTCAGCTAGACTTACCCATCATAAACCAAAAATAAGGTGACTCCAAGGATCATGCAAGGCTTTATAAGTGGAGGTAGCTTGACAACATTTTGCATAAAAAGCGACTAATTCAGTTGTACAATTACAACTCGGTCATCAAATTAACTATAGCTATTTATCTCTAGATTAGCAACTAACCTGTGCCAAACATGTGGTATATCATTTAGTAGCATACAATAGTAACCATAGCTGGTGTAGTAATTCCATGTTCATCCGAACCATCATATTCCATAATACAATTACTGCGATGTTAGAGCTAGCCAAGTTTCTCACTGTCCAGGAGAGACGGTGATTCGAATCGATTTCAACTAGCTAAGAATTTATTTCTAACACAAACCCAGGTAGACCAGATCAATGGTCACCTTAGGTCACCTTTGGTACAACTTAGGTACACATTTCATGGGTTCGACCAGCGCCACACAATTAGGGACAACCAGTTGCCAGGACAATCAGGACTACCCTACCCTTGAGCTCATGCATGGCTCCCCATACATCCTTACTACCATCTAGAGTGCGCGCTTTTATAGAATAGGGCCCGCCCTGAGTTGAGCTACTTGGCTTCACAGTCGAAACGAGTTATCTGGCTAGCTAAGTGAGAGGCATGTGTTCAATCTTGTTAGAAGTGCCAACAATGGTTTGGTCCTTAATCGACACAGATGGAATCACATGAGTAAACCTACACATAGACTTTGCTCGGTCTCCATTTCCATTTCCCATGGTTCTTTTCCACGATAGCAAATATAGCCAACCGTGCTTTGGTATCCACCTATCTCTCACAGGTGATAGGAAATCACCCAACTTCTACCGGTCTAAGCCTGGCTAAGCATATATTCGATCCTAGACCTACATAGGGTTAAAGGTATATGTAACTAGACAAGATAGTTCTATGCATCAAGTGTTTCCAATCAACTCTTATAACCTAATGCATCAAACATAAAGGACTCAAGTGATATTTTGTAAAACATGGAAGACTTAGAATGCTCTAGGGCTTGTCTTTGAGGAAAGAGGTTAGCCGGTGATCCAGGAACTTAGGGAGATCTTTGAGAGTTTGCTCTTCTTCACCTAGAGCTATGGCCTGAGGCGTCTCCTGCTGATCCTCCTCCTCTTCTTCATTGAACTCTAGGAGAGTTATCTCTTTGGATGATCCTATATGCATGAGCACAAAATAAGATATCATGAATGCATATATGATGGCATGTATAATATGATATGATGTGATGAATGCTTCCTCCCAAGTGTTTTCAACAGCTTTGCATCAAAGTAATAACAAGTTGTGTTGGTGCAGAAAGTGACCAACAAGTAAATATTTGTAGTTTTGTCGTATGTTGTCATTGGAGATGGCCTAGCACTGAATGACATAGGGTTTATACTAGTTCAGGAAACGTGCCCATCATCCAGTTTGAGTCAGTCGGTGACTTTATTCTTGAGCCTAGGTGCTCGAAAAGTTTGTAGTGGTGTTACAAATGAGAAGGAGAAAGATGGGGGTATAAGAGGTCTAGTCGGACTCTGGTTGGAAGGGCCGAGAGCGACAGGAGCTCTGCTATGAGCTAAGTGTTCAAGCGTGTGCTTAGGGTTCGAACCTGGCAGTTCTATGGTTGTGAACTAGTGAACTTGATCAATCTAATGAATCTAGAATAACTTGAATCGACCTAGATTAACTGAGTCTCTTGGGAGAGAGCGTATCCCCTTTTATAGATGAAGGGGATGGCCTTACAAGTGAGAGGGAGAGAGTACGTATGCTTCTAAACCTTGTTGCCCATGCCAGTGGGTAATGATGATGGTAGGCGCCCACAACACTGTTGGATGTTAGATGTACGTGGGAGGCTACGTCGTTTTGTTCAGGTATGGCTAATGTTGGTACCTATTATACTGTTGATGCCCAGAGGCATGTGAGGGGTTTCACCATGTTCACTCAGTATGGTAAATGCCGACGCCCACAACACTATCGATGCCCAAAGGCATATGGGGGGAGCCTTATCGTATAGGAGTTAATGGCGCCCACAATACTAGTAGTGTAAATGTCGGTGCCTATGACACTATTTGTGTTAGGGAGGTTGTAGAGTACTATTTATGCAGGTGTACAGGGTATGGTCCCTGGTATCGTGGTTTGACTTGTGTGCCTTGCTTTGCTTTCTCCGTTCGTTCCTTGGTCCTTTCCGAGCAGGCATCCCTGGTCAGGTTGGTCCCATTTCGGCTCTTGTTGCGCTAGTCGGAGAAGAGCAGTGAGCAGGGTTTTTACATACCTCAGTCGAAGACATGGGGTCGGAGTCGGCTCTAGTTGCACCGGTTGGAGAAGAGTAGTGCTTTGGCCAGGCCTTCGGGTTAGAGAGGTCATCCAGAGGCGGGCTAGAGATCGAAGTGAGCGCTTCGGTCGGAGAGGAGGGCCGGAGTCAGAAAACGGGGGTTGTTCCTCCTCAGCCAGGCCTTCCAGTCGGTGATTGGTTCGCCCTTCTGGCCTATTGTTCTGATACTTGGGTTGAGCCTTTGTTGGGAAACTAGTCTGTGAGGGACCCTGGGTTTATGAACCCGACAGGAGCCCTAGGGCGATTTGGGTAGAATCGTCTAGGGGATTTTTTGTCTTGATGGCGGGTGCGTGTGAGCACACCAGTGGGTGTAGCCCCTTAGCCCTCGGGTGATTCAGGCAGAATCATCTGGGGGGGTTTCTGTGTTGCTAGCGGGGGAGGTTTTTTGTTATGTCAGCGGTTGTGCACGAGCGCACCAGCGGGTGTAGCCCCCGAGTCCTTAGGCAATCCAGGTAGAATCATCTAGGGGTGTTTGTTAGCGTGTGTGCATGCATGTTTTTTAGTCGAGACAAAATTGTCAACCAGGGTGTCGTTGCGTAGCTAAGGCGTTTAGTTTTTAGATCAGGTGAGGTAGTGCTCATGGATCCTAGCATCGGTGCGCACTGTGGGATTGGGCAAGGCAGTTAGTTTAGGGATCGAACGAGAGGGAGCTCGTAGGTCCTGGCATCGGTGCGCGCCATGGGATCGGGTGAGTCAAAGTTGTGGATCCTAGCCTTGGTGTAGCCCGTGCAGCCGAGTAGTTAGTTAGTTTTTAGGGATCAGTTGAGATAGAGTTCGCTGATCCTGGCGTCGGTGCGCGCCGTGGGATCGGGTGAGTCAGAGTTATGGATCTCGATGGGGCAAGTTCGGGGTCAAAGACCTTGGTGTTTTTTGTGTGCAGTCGAAGCATAGCTGATGGATGGGGCGAGTTTGGGGTCGTAGACCCAGGTAGTTTTTGGAGTGCAGTTGAAGCATAGCCGGATGGGGCGAGTTCGGGGTCATAGACCCAGGCATTTTGTGTCTTGAGCCCCCAAGCCCTGTTAGGCTTTGGTAGGGGTCGGTTTGAGTTGTGTTTGTTACCTCGTCCTTGGTTTCTCACAATCGAAGGGTCTAAGTTTTGTCCCTTGTCTCGATCGCTCGGGCTCAAGTGACGCGCTCGGTGAATTTGCTAATGGGTATGATCGAGTGGAATCTGAGTCCATCGTTCATGATGGGGTCAGCATAGCCCTCTTGTGACATTCCACTGCTTCTATACCTACAACCTGACAGATGCCTAGGTCATTCCAGAGACCGACCTAGGTGGCCTGACGGCCTCCCCTCGATGGAGATTCTATGGGCTTGGCAGAGGCTTAGGATCAAACAAGAAGGTTGAGCTGACCCTATCTGCTAGACTAGGCAAGGGCCGCATGGGGCTCATCTGTGTTTTTCTCCTCTAGCTCTATTTGACGTGGGGTAGCCTCAAGCCCTTCATGTTGAATGAGGCAACTATCGCTTCATGACGCAACATGAAGCATTGTGATGCATTTCGCTACATGTGCGATGCTTAGTTCCTGAGCCCCTAGGCGGTTCAAGGCCTGAATCATTCGGGGGGCATAGGCGTATGGAATGAATGCACATATGGATGTATGAAATGATTTATAAAGAAAGAGGGGGTCGGCAGTGTTACCTTGATGACTCAAGTGATGGGGTTTGGAGAGCTCCCATCGGAAATGTCTGACCGGGACCCATGCTTGTTGTTTGTGATGGAGTCGGCATGGCCTACATGGGGCATCCCTTCGCTCCCTACCTATCTCTTGGTGTGTTTTTTCTGAGCCGTTCGATCGACTTAGGAAGCCCGATGGTCTCTCTAGGCGGAGATCTTGTTTTGGGTTTTTCCAAGTCCCGCCTAGGGATGCAAAGAGCTACCTGCATGTGGTGACACTTTGGTTTTTGCACCCATCCATGTGATAGTGGTGGGTCATACCTAGGCCATGTCTCATCTCACTAGGCTACATTCTGCCTGACTAGGGATTGTTCCATCGGTCAGCGTGTGTCCCATTGGTTAGGGTGTGTCCCATTGTTTCCCATCCGCATTGAATGGGGGAAGGGAGAGAGTTTTTTCGCTCTGATCTTTTGCCCCTCTTTAGCTGTCGCGTTTCTTCCTTAAATAGGGGAAGGGAGAAAACTCTCCGTCATAGTCCTTTGTCTGTTCTCCAACTATTATCTCTCCTCCTTCCTCCTTACCAAGAGTGCCTATTTGCTGCCGCAGGTTCCTAAGTGAGAGAGGGGATGAGCAAGGGGGGAACTTTTAGATCCTTTCATTAATCTAGAGTGCGACGTTGAGCTAGAGGCTACCTGGGGCAGTGCTGGCCATATTTGCCTAAGAAGGGGCGGCTTCTGCCGAAGGAGGGTGGCATACTGGATTCATCTACGAGGCCTTCTTCAGGATGGAGGCATGTGTGGACTTTCTCTAGTGGATCTTCACCGGGCGAGCCTTGTCGGAGGGGAAGTTGCTCAAGATTGTGCTGGTGGAGGGTTCCGCACCTACAGCTACTCAGGTTAGCCTAGTTTATAAAGTTTGATGAGATCTCTTCCAACCATGGTGGCCATACCTTGGTAGCGGTGTCCCTACCCAAGAGCTGCCTCGATAGCATGAGAAGGTTAAGAGCTCCACGCTCTTATGTTGAGCATCTATGGGTGTGACGCCCTTGAGGTACCCGTTGCGCTCGCCGAAGTTGAAGGGAATGGAACCCGGTGGGGCGCGGTGGCTACATCTAGGCAGCATGTGACGTGGTCTCTCCTTTGGTGTCTAGGTGAGGTCATCGAGCAGGCCATAGTAGTATTTGGAGTTAGTAGTAGAAAATGTAATAGTTGAGTTTGTGGGTGAGTCCCTGTGTGAATAGTTTTTTGCATCAATGAATACATCAGTGCTACTTTTCTGATAGAATCACTATCCATTCCCTATTTTTATCCTAGCATAGCTATTATTTTTGTCCATTCTTTTTCACACCTGTCGGTTAGTTCTAAAGGCTGCAGCTTTTTTAAGAACCTGGGCATGGCCCACGGGGCTCGGCTGCTCGTAACCGTAGGTCATGGCAGGGGTGCATTTGGTTAGGAGTAAGAACAAAGTTATGTAGGACAATCAAAGGAAAAGGAAAGTGCTTCTATTTAGGGGGATGAAGTTGTTTACCATGTGACAGTAAAAAAAGAGTAAAAAGAGAGGTAGTATTCAGTATTGTACCATCATGGAGCCCTAAGTGACCCGGCCTGAAAGTGTTCGGGCTGGGGTGCTTTATAGGGGCAAGTGTTGACTAAAAAGCGGTAAATTGAGGGAAAAATGACATAGCTATTCAATGTTCCAAGTGTTGGTGAGAACATTGCTGTTGTTGTCCTCTAGTCGGTAGATGCCCGGTCGGATTACTCTAGTCTCCATGTTGGGCCCTTCCCATGGTGGAGAGAGTTTGTGTTTTTCCTTCATTGATTGGGTCCTCCAGAGTATGAGATCACTGACTTCGAGTATCCTCCCCCTGATCTTCATTTTGTGGTACCTACGCGGGGTTGTTGGTAGCGAGTGGAACAGATGATGGTCGTCTCGTAGGCCTCTTCGAGTAGGTCGACAATGTCTTGCTAAGCTTCCTTGTCTCGGTCGCGATCAAAAGCCTTCACTCTTAGGGCGCCGTGGTCGAGGTCAGAGGGTAGCACTGCCTTAGCTCCGTAGGCCAGGAAGAAGGGTATGAACCCTATGAATCAGTTTGGGGTCATTCTTAGGCTCCAGAGGATCGCTGGGACCTCTACAACCCATCGCCCAGCATACTTGTTGAGTCGGTCGAAGATGTGTGACTTAAGTCCTTAGAGGACCATGCCATTGGCATGCTTGACCTAACCATTAGTTCATGGATGTCTGATCAAGGCCTAGTCGATCCTGATGCCATATCCATCACTGAAATCTAGGAACTTCTTTCTAGTGAAGTTAGTCTCATGGTCGGTAATGATATAGTTTGGAATGCTGAACTGGTAGATGACGTCGAGGAAGAATTTGACTGCCTCTTTAGAGCAGATGTTGGTGATGGGCTTGGCCTCTATCCACTTGGTGAACTTATCTATTTCTACGAGTAGGTGAGTGAAGCCGCCTAGGCCCTTTTTGAGGGGTTCCACCATGTCGAGGCCCTAGACCGCGAATGACCAGGTGATGGGAATGGTTTGGAGCTCCTATGCTAGCAAATGGGTTTGCCAAGCATAGAACTGGCATCCTTCGCACCTGTGGACGACCTCCTTCGCATCTCATAGCGCGATGGGCCAGTAAAAACCTTAGTGAAAGGCTTTTCTAACTAGTGACCTTGGGGCCACGTGATGTCCATAGATCCTAGCACGGACCTCAAGGAAGAGCTACTTCCCCTGGTTGGTGGGGATGCCCTTCATGAGTACCCCCAATGGACTCCATTTGTAGAGTTCATCACCGAGCATGACGAAGGTCTTGGTACGTTGAGCGATCCATCGGGCTTCAGACCTTTTGGGTGGGAGAACCTCCTTGAGGAGGTAGGTGAGTAGTGGCACTCGCTAGTCAGTTTGATCGAGTGCTAATACGGTGACATTAGCAGGTGATGTCATCATGGAGGTACTAGGATCGGAGCCCTCGAGCGCTGGCTTGGAGTCAGGGTTGGAGCCCCTGGACGCTAGCTAGGTGTCGGGGTGTGCCTGGGCTAGACCTTCTAGGATGTGGGTGGATGGTTCAGTGGACGTCATTGATGAAGACCCCACTTGGGGATGGATCCCGCTTGGTGGCCAATTTCGCAAGAAAATCGGCGGCGTCATTGTCCCTTCGAGGGACATGATGCAGCTCGATCCCACAAAATTTGTCCTTGAGCTTGCGCACCTCTTGGTAGTATGCTATCATGAGGGGGCTTTTGCAAGAGGAATCCTTCATGACCTAATCAATGACTAGCTCCGAGTCACCACGAACATAGAGTCACATAGCACCAAGCTCGATGGTGTTGCGTAGTCCGTTGATGAGGGCCTTGTACTCCGTGGTGTTGTTTGAGGATGAATAGTGGAGGCAGATGGTGTGGCGGAGCCTACTCCCATCTAGGGAGATCAGAACCACTCCAACCCCCAAGCCGGGCGCCATTACAGACCCATCAAAGTACATTATCTAATACTTGTGGGTAACGTCTGGGGTTGGTAGCTGTACCTCTGTCCATTCGGTGACAAAATCCATGAGAGCCTAAGATTTAATGGTAGTACGTGGGATGTACTTCATGTTGTGGACCATGAGTTTGAGTGCCCACTTAGAGATCCATTCTGTAGCATGGCAGTTGCAGATGATGTCCCTGAGCGGGTATGAAGTGACGACCGTGACTTCGTGGTTAGTAAAGTAGTGTAGGAGCTTCTAGGTTGCCATCAGCATGGCATATAGGAGTTTGTGCACCTATGGGTACCAGACCTTAGGGTCAGTGAGTACTTCCTCGATGAAGTATACGGGCCGTTGGACCTTAAGTTGGTGTCCCAGCTCCTCCCTTTCGACGACTAGCGCGGTGCTTACAACATGGTTGCTGGCCACGATGTAGAGAAGGGGTTCTCCCTGTTTGGGGGCGGCAAGGATTGGGGCTGACATCAGGGATGCTCTCCAGGGCCTGCTGAGCCTCCTCAGTCCAAATGAAAGCATCTGTCTTTTGGAGGAGCTTGTAGAGTGGCATCCCCCATTCGTCGAGCCAGGAGATGAATCGACTTAGGGTAGCTAAATAGTCAGTGAGCCTTTGCATGCCCTTGATGTTGCGTATAGGACCTATGTTGTAGATGGCCATGATTTTTTTAGGGTTGGCCTCAATGCTGTGCTCGGACATAATGTATCCTAGCAGCTTCCCCTTAGGAACCCCAAAAACACATTTTTTAGGATTCAGCCTGATGTTGAATCTTCAGAGGTTCATGAACATTGCGGCCAAGTTTGTGATCAAGTCACAAGCTTGAGTTGTTTTTTCCACTATGTCATCAACATAGATAGCGATCGTTGGTCTTGGCTACTCGGCTTGATCAGGCTAATCGAGTGGGTCGATTTGGTCGGACAAGCATTGCTGCATGCACCATTGGTAGGTGGCACCAGTGTTCTTCAAGCCAAATGGCATGGTTACATAGTAGTATGAACCATACTGAGGTGATGAACAAGGTTGCAAGCTGATCAGACTCTTTCAATGTGATCTGGTGATAGCCCGAGTAGGCATCTAGAAATGAGAGGATCTCACAACCCATGGTGGAGTCGACTATCTGGTCTATGCGTGGCAAAGGGAAGTGGTCCTTTGGGCACACTTTGTTGAGGCCAGTATAATTAATGGAAATTCTCCATTTCCTGGTCTTCTTTTTAACAAGAATGGGATTGGCAAGCCAGTTGGAGTGGAATACCTCTCTGATAAATCTAGCTACTAGGAGTTTGGCGATCTCTTTGCCTATGGTCCTATGCCTTTCATCGTTGAAATGGCGCAGGCGTTGCTTGGTAGGCTTCGAGCTCGATATGAAGCGTAGTGCATGCTCGGCGACCTCCCGTGGTATGCCTGGCATGTCAGAGAGCTGCCATGCGAAGACATCATGATTAGCGCATAGGAAGTCAATGAGCTCGCATTCCTATTTGTCCAGGTGCTGGGTCTTGATTCGCACCATCTTGGATAGGTTGGTGGGGTCGACCCCCACCACCTTGGTTTCCTTGAGCGGGCAGAAGGTAGTCGAGGAGGTTAGTTTGTTGTAGTCTAGGGACTATCGAGATCAATGATTCCCTAAGCCGCGGGAGCTCGGATGAGTTGATGACCGCAGTGGCGAGCTCATAGTGCTCATGGTTGCACATGAAGGCGTGCGAGAAGGCGTTGCTCATGGTGATGATGCTGTTCGGCCCTGGCATCTTTAGCTTGAGGTAGGTGTAGTTGGGGATTGCAATGAATTTGACATAGCATGACCACCCCAAGATGGTGTGGTAGAACCTTGAAAAGTCCACCACTTCGAAGGTGAGGACCACCAAGAGGAAGTTGGCTTGGTTGCCGAATGTGATGAGCAGGTCGATCGGCCTGAGCGGGTATGCCTATGCTCCTAGGATCACCCCATGGAAGGGAGAGCCCGTCGGGCAGAGCTCCAATCAGGGGATGCGCATAGCATCAAGGGTGTCAACATAGAGGATGTTGAGGCCACTACCTCCATCGATCAGCACCTTGGTGAGGCACTTCTTATGGAAGATGGGATCGACGACGAGTGGGTAGCATCCCGGTCTCACAACCTAGGAGGGATGCTCCCTCTGATCGAAGGTGATCAGAGATTCTGACCAACTAAGGAAGGAGGGGACGGCCTGTCTTGGTGGTGCATGCCTCCCTTTAGCGTATCTTGTGCTGGCGCTTGGACCAGATGACGTCAGATCCACCGAAGATCATGATGAATTCATCAGTGTCGGGGAAACCATCTCTGTCCTTGCCCACCACTGCCACCTTTCTTGGCCACCGCCTCTTTGCTGTCCCCTTCTTTTGGCTCGCTAGCCTATCGTAGGAAACAGTTTGAGGAGCTCATAGTCCTTGTAGAGGTGTTTGACAAGGTAGGTGTGGTTGGTGCATGAGCTATCCATGAGTTTGTTGAAGTGGTCAGGCAGGCCCTGCTAGGGCTGCTTGCCTATGTGGTTAGTTGTGGCGACCAACTGCGGTGTTGTTCGGTCAGCGCTAGTCCTTTTGGTTCTTCTTGCCCCTCTATGTGGATGGGCCCTTGTCTTAGTCTATGCGCTTGGCCTTGCCTTTGTCCTAGCCCCCGTTGAAGACCGCTCCGACCGCTTCCTCGCCTGAAGGCGTGGTTAGTGGTGACATCGAGCAGGTCACGGATGGTACGGGGCTTTAGGAATCCAAGCTTGTGGATCAGGGACTCGTAGGTCATCCTAGAGAGGAATGCGCTGATGATGTCCACAGTCGATGACATTAGGGAGGGAGTTGCATCGTTGGGAGAACCTGTGGATGTAGTCCCATAGGGACTCGTTGGGCTCCTGCTGGCAACTCTTGAGGTCCTAGGAGTTTCTAGGGCAGACATACGTCCTCTAGAAATTCCTGACGAAGACCCTCTTAAGGTCTGCCTAGTAGTCGATGTTGTTGTGCAGGAGGAATTCAAGCCATGCCCGAACATGTTCCCCATGTAGATGGGGAGATACCTAAATGATGAAAAAGTCATCATCCACCCCTTCAGCTTAGTAGGCGAGCTAGAAATCTTCGAGCCAAATACCGGGGTTTGTCTCCCTAGTGTACTTGGTGATGTTGGTGGGTGGTTGGAAACACTGTGGGAATGGTGCTCTCTAGATACGCCGATCAAAGGCCCATGGTCCTAGGTCCTCAAGGCTAGGACTCTGGTCGTCCAACCGGTGATAGTGCCTAGGGCGTGTTTCACCGCTCCCCTCGATGGTTTCGTCTAGGGATCCAGGTCGCCTGCTCTCACCACCACCTAGTGGACATCATCATCATGCCAGGGTGCGATGTTGGTTGCTAACAATGCTTGCTAGCATCCTGGTGCGAATCAAGGCCACTCATGTACCGGCTGTTAGTGCGAAGCAGGCGCCAGGTCAGACCGAGGCATAGCTGCTGCCTCCCGAGCTGCAACTGGTGGCTGTAGTGGCTGAGTGGATGGAGCGATCCATCTTGCACATCCCCGCTCCACTGGTGGGGAGAGAGTGTAACACCCTAGGTGTTTGGATTCCACAAGAGTGCATTTCATTTCATAAACATGTGCATTATCTATCTCATCATGCCATTGTCACTGAAACATACATATGCAACATTCGCAATTCTGTTTGTTTCATACTTGAATTGCTTGTGAATGGTAGTAGTGAAACATATGAATGCAACATGAATTTCTCATACCTTGAAACATGGCAACATGGTAGTAATGGGACAAGTATAAAATAACAACTAAAGTCATGAAACATGTGAAACATTGAATTGCAACAATTGGGTGAATTGCTTGTTTTGTTGTTTCATCACATGTGATCATTTGACATGGTTATAGCATTTGTGTAAAGTGGTTGATTATGGTCTAATACACCTTAACTACACTTAGGGTAATTGTTGAAACATTGTTCATATAGATCAAAATGACAAAAATGCCCTCAAGTGGAGGTTTGACTTGAATTGACCTTTAGAGTTCCACTGTTTGACTGATTCAAAAGACCAACTTAGAAACTTTGCATGGCCGTGCACTCTATACCAAAGTTGTAGCTAATTTACCAAGGAACAAAAGTTGTTTATAATCATCTCATGAAAATGGCTAGAACATGCTCAAACATGGCCCACAAGTCAGAATTCCATGCTGATTTCATACTTAGAAATTTTCTAAGTCCTAACTGTATTTTCAATTCGATTGAGCCACATTTGGCTTGATACAACTTAGGATACAGGGTGAATTAGTTGTTGATGTCTAAATCAAAGTTGTAGCCCTACCATAGCTCTATAACTTTCGTATACAATATTTCCACTAAATCATCACGGTTTAGGAGATCCATCACTGCTAAGTTCACCTGTCAGTCGGTTTCCGTTGTCTGAATGGGTGCTACAGTGACTGACCGCCATCAGACAACAGACGCCGCGTGTGTGCCACTCGTCGCCGGACTTCTGCTCACACTGCCACTGTGCCACAGGGCATCCTAGGCGCTGCTGGCCGTGACTTGAGCACCCCGCGTGCCTGTCCGAACACACTCGCCTGCTCCATTTGCTTCTTTCTCGCCTCCACCACGCGCAGCGCCGAGCCGCTGCAGCTCTGCCATTGCCGGCCGAGCTTCGCCATCACCTAGCTCACACTGCCTTTGCAAAAACGCGTTGCCCTAGTTGCACCAGAGCCTCGCCGTGATCTCCTCTACCACCTCCATCTCTTAGTCGGTCCGTTTGAGTCTTGGTAAGTGGGAATTTGTCATTTCTTCCACCGCTGCCATGGCGGGACCTCAGCCGGAGTTAGCGCTCCATGCAGGCCAACTGTCATCGCGCCCCTTGCCATTGTAACACCTCTAGTGTTCTGACCTAGCACTAAAATTTGACATGTCATCATATGCATTGCAAAGCATTCATAAAGTAGAAAATTTTGAATGCATTCACTAATAAGCTTTATTTCATAATGTTGTTATTTCATGTGATGCGATTCAAAACCCTAAATAAAGATCATGACTACAAGGGTGAAAATTCATGTGATCATGTGAGGTCATGTGTCTTTTGACTCAAATAACCCTAATGGGCCATGTTACTGGTCAAAAATCAAAATTTAAGTAAAAGGAAGACAAATCAAATTTGAATTCAAATTCAAATTATAAAAGTCCTTTTTGCCCCTTTTGACTAATTCAAAATCCATGTGGAATTTGGGGTTGAGGCAAAAAGCAAAGTTGGAGATTATTTTATGTAGATCAACTTTGGTATTCAAAGTTTTTCAAGTTTACATATAAAATTTGGAGTAATTTTAAAATGATTCAAATGCTCAAATGCACCCCAAATTCAAATTTCAAAATGGAGGTAGAATTTGAAAATGTTCCTAGAAGCAAAGTTGTAGAGTTTGAAAAATCGAACAACTTTCATTTTTGGAGATTTTCAACTTCTTTAGAAAATTTGAGAGTAATTTGAAAAATGGACTCAATGGTAGTTGTGTAAATATTTCAAAAATCAAACTCCACCTCTCTGCTTGCCGCCGGCGCCACGCGGATGTGGCCGCTGATCTGATTTCACCGCTTTCACGCGCTGTGACACGCCCATACCCCCGTGGTGAGTTCGCCCATGTGCTGTCAACACCGCACGCCCTCCTTCTTGCTATAAATAGGAGCACGCCGTCGTCATTCCCATTTTTCCCCTTCTCTTCTCTGCTCCGCCGCTCGCCGTAGCCTCCGTCGAGCAGCATCCATCGTGCCCAGCTACGCCTACGTGATTGCCTCGGCCTTACGCTTCTCTGCGGCTTGCCTACACCAATTGGGTTGGCCAGAGTCGCCCGGCGCAACTGCTTCTTCCCTGAGCCCGGCTGAAGCTCCGCCGCGACCCACCTCACCGTGGCCAGGGTGATTCAATATGTCTCCGCCTGCACCAAGTACACCCTCATGATCACAGTGAGCTCCTGAGCGTGATGCTCGCTCTTCTTTTGACTCTACTGCACCGTAGCCATAGCTATGTTGACCGCCATCGAGTCTGAGTCGCCATGGCCGGCGTAGAGTTCCATCTGGTGTGCCCGTTGCTGTTCTGAGGGTTGGGTTAGATTCGTGATATGGTGTAGATCATGTTGGTGCAGTCCGTCTTGCCGGAGCGTCACCGTCGGTGCATTTTGTGGCCGGTCAGTGAGGGTAGCGCCGCCGTGATTTCTTTGAGTCACTAACAGTGGGGCCTGGCTATCAGTGCCAGTGAGGAAGAAGAACAGTGAAGATTTTTATTTTCTGAATTTGTGAATAGTGCTAAAACTTTGGGAATTTGTAGGAAATTCATAATAGCTCCAAAAATTCTGAAATTTTGTGTGTAGCTTCTATACATGTTCTAGTATGGTTTAAAAATGTGAAACTTGAAATTTGAATAAATTTTTAATGTTCAAATATTCAGTCCATTAATTGATAAATGCAATTTCCATGATTTTTGTAGGTCACTGTATAATTCCAAAAATTATGAAATTTGTTTTGGTACACTAATTTGTCATAAGGAAGCTTACATAAAATTTTCAGGTCATTTGGAACAAGTTCATTTTTGGGCTTAATTCCAAATTAATTCAAAAATAAATAAAGACAAACCCTAAGTAAAAGTTTTGATACTATCAAAGATGGCATACTGGCCAAAGAAAGAAAGAAGGTAGAATGAACTAGAGACTAGTCGGGTGACTTATCTTGAATGTTGGGTAATGTTGCCGACTATAGTCGCTTAAAGGCCACCCATTGTGGATCTTCTGAACGAGACACTTTGTAGTACTAGTCACATACTCCTGGTAAGCCTACTTCGGCTAATCTAATACTAAGATGAATGCCCATGCACTAGGGAGTGGAGAGATGGCGGGAGTAGCGTGTACCCTCGTGGCTGGAATGTGGCCAGATTTGAGGTGTGCTGTGCTCTCGGGTGGCATGGAGACTGGCTTAGTATAGGAGGATCCGGTAGCGAGGTTGATATATGCAAGATTAAGTTCTACAAATGTCGTGTGATAAGGAATCCCTAGCTAGGACTTCAATCAATTTGAATTGCTAGGTGCTCCGCGGATATGGAGACTCGATTCATGACAGAAGCAATGCTAGGACTGGTGAATTACTAAAATATGAGAAAAGAATGGAATGAGAAGGATTGGAATATGGGAAATGTACATTTAGTTGAGGTAATGAACTAAAAGAACTTAAGGGTAAAACTTGAAAATAGAATGAAGAATAGTAAGCTTTTAGCAAAGAACTTTTGAATCTTGCTACATCCTTACCTTGCCCCAAACCCCTGCATCTCTAAAGTCTTACACCCCGTTACAGTCGGGTTAGTCTTGTTGAGTACCTTTGTACTCAGGGTTTGTTAACCCTTGTTGCAGGTGAGTCACATGCGCAGGCTTGTTTTGGTCCCTGCTTGCATGTCTGTGTTTGAAGTCAATGACGATGAGGAATAATGAATGGCCTTTGGACAAGGCACTAGTTTGTATGATAAATAATGATAATGTAATATTATCCCGCTACTATGGTTGTATGACACTTATGGTATTAGTAAGTTTGAAAACAATTGGTTTGTAAATTATGTCATCATTAGACTTCCAGCTATCTTTTACTCTGATATATATGTTTGAATAAAACTGTTGTAATCTGCAATGACTGTGATTGGGATCCTATTTGAAAAGAGAATCGTGGATGATTCGGGTTTCTCGAGGACACCCGATAGACCTAGTTGAGTTGTTGGGAACTCAGTGTAGCTATCTGAGGTCTGTTAAGACAACTGATAGGTGCACGTGGGCCCAATTCCTTAGGAGGTTCTGCCACAGCTAGGTATCAGAGCATTTCCCATCTACGATCATTGTAGGTTACTTTTGAAAACCTTCAAAATGATTTAGATAAAGGAAAGTAAACATGATATTTTGAAAGTTCAATTTCTTTCTTCTTACCTTTGATCTAGACTCAATCTTGTCTTATTTGAAAGTTTGTGGCGGATAATATGATTAGGTTTGTCCTATGTATTAAAAATCTAGTACTTATGATTATATAAATCTTTTGTACTTAGATTCGTAAGATCGATTCATGCATCATGCTTGAGTACCTTGCATAATAATTCCCCTTAATAGTGGTTGGGTAAGTAATGTCAATCCCATTCTTGCTAACCTCCATTATCCTCACTGCTATTCTTATAGTCCTACCTTAAATCCTACAGGCTATGGCAAAGACCAAGAAAACCACACGCAAGTCCACCGGACCTCATGGAGTCTCTCGTCACCAATTGGCACCAAGAAACCACGAGCTTGGTGAGGGAAGTGCCAAGACCCTAGGAGATGAAGGATCTTCAAACAACCCCACCAACATCGAGAACCTTAACAAGGAGCTCAACACTCTTCGTCGAGCTCATGCCAAAGATCAAGAGGAGTTGGCAGAAATGCAAAGGGGCATCACCATGACCATGGAGCTATGGAATGAACCTGGACACGAGAGGATGTGGCCAATGAACGCGTCCATGAGTTGGAGTTCTATGTAGAAGACCTGGAGATGGACAATGCCATTCTTCATGAGAATGTCCACCTATTGTACGCTCAACTTCATCCTCCTCATGGGGATGGTGAACTTACCGATGAAGAAATGATTGTAGCTCTAGGTGAAGTTGAGAATGAAGAAGAGGAGGAGGATCCTGAGGAGTTAGTGTACTTCTTAGATGAAGATGAGGTTTCATCCGATATGGACACTGGATGCCAAAGACTGAGAGCTCAGAGTAGAAATAGTTCCTTTACTGCTTTCCTAAGAAAACTAGTGTTGTCTTGTGGGATACAAGACATGTAATATAAATAAGAACCCTTTGTAGTATGAAACCTTTTAAATGCTTTCAATAAAGAATAATGTAAGTAAACGTGTTTCTCTAACAGATGCCTCGTCTTATCACCCGAACTAGGTGCTAGTGGCTCGCACGATGATGATGAGTGCCCAAATCCTCCACCAATGCCTTTGACTATGGCAGATGCCATAGCCGCACTTGTCAATGCAATGGTAGAGAATGCTAGGCTGTTAAGGGAATTGGCGCAGAACCAGCAGGCACCATACCCTAATCGTGGTCGTCATAATAATGGAAACGATGAGTCAACCTATGTGGATTTTACTGAACACACGTCCGCTTGTGTTCTCTAAGGTAGACGAACCTTTAGAAGTTGATGATTGGCTTAGGACAATAGAGCAAAAGTTCAAGCTGATTCACTGTACTAAGGTTCAGAAACTAAGGTTTGTGGCACAGCAACTCCGAGGAGCTGCTGGTCCTGGTGGGCAAATTTGGTAGCAGTACAGCTCGCTGGTCACCAAATCAACTGGAGGGAGTTCAAGGATGTCTTTAGGGCACACTATATTCCAGACGGTGTGATGACCATGAAGTTAGAAGAGTTCTTAGGCTCTAAGCAAGGGGAGCACCTAGGTGATGCATTATGTTGGACTGTTTCAATCACCTGTCGTAGTATGCTATTGAGTATGTAATACTGATAGGAAGAAAAAGAATCATTTTCTTAGAGGCCTGAACACTAAACTTCTAACCATGATGGCAACTTGTGGTAATGCATCTTATCATGAGACAATCAACATTGCTATCACTTCAGAGGAGAATTACCGTCGACACAAGGAGGCGAAAAAGAAGAAAATATTTGCTTTCGGGTCATCGAGTGGAAAGCTGTCAGAAGATAGTATACCATCCTCAGAATCATGGCCGTGCACCATTCCTGCCCACAACAAGGCTAAAGCAGGCAGCAGATCTTTATTCGCCCTGCAACTAATATGCCTTATACTCATTAAGCACCGCAGCAGCAAAACAATACAAATAATGCAAACCGCAATGCTACTCCCTAGAATCACAATTTTCCCTGTTATAATTGTGGTAAACTCGGACACTTTTCCCTGAGAATGTCCTGTATCCTAGGAAGAACAATCCCGATGCACCCAAAGCCCCTGTTAATCAATCTCATAATCAATACAAGGGCAATGCTCAGAACAATCAAAAGGGTCAGGCTGAGAAGAAAACTGGAAGGGTCTTCTATACTCAAGTGGAATCTATTCTA